>NW_027468640.1:17616253-17716275 GCF_046254945.1 Alosa pseudoharengus
TGCGCCACCCTCCACCTATCCACTAATCGCAAAGTCAGTAGTGTTTCAGCATCCGGGTTGGCAACCTCAGGTCTGGGGGAGGGCAAGGGGATACACCGCTCTACAGTAATTTGAAAGTGATTGCAGTACCAGTTTTGGCCACAATCTTACATATGGTTCCTTTAAATAAAGGTCACTTGTAATTCCAAATGTGAACCAACAAGATTTGCAAATCTGATCTAGCAAGATAAAAAAAAATAATTTAAAGAATGAGGCTTGTAATGTAAACATAGCCTATTTGTTTACCATTTACAGAGCTTTGACAGTGGCAGAGCGTTTTCTTTTTTTTTTATCACACAATGTGAGGAGCAATTTGCTCAAACCAACAAAAAATGTGTTTGACACAAATCGCAGGCTTCAGCTCTAAGGAAACTTGCGACGGTAAAAAGTGCTCTTATAGGCAGATTGTAAGGGAAGGGGAATACCAGTCTTTTGGGCGCCACATTGAGCCGCTGACATTTTGGTTGGTTGCAGACATGCACTCCTATTGCTTGGTGGCATGATCTCGCCTGACTTGGAAAGCCCATGTCTTACATAATACAAAGGAATTCCAACACTCCGCAAAGCTTAATGCAGTTTGTCGTTTGTCAACATGCACAAAGGCTTTTAGACAGAATTACCTCATTAACATAAAGGATATAGATGTTTTTATAATTAGGGCTGTTTTGAGGCGTTATCAGTGGTGTTGTCATTGATATTTGCACTTCAAATAGATTGGCTACAAGAACATGCAAGTATGACCTTATGAAAAGGTTCACCTGGAGAGTCCCGCCCAATTATAGGTGTTGTGGTTGTGTTTGTGCTGACGAACAGTTAGTCATATTGCATTGTGTATGTGTGTGTTGTCATGTTTTATCCCACAGTACTTGTACAGCAAGTCATGCGAGTGTGTATGTGTGATGTTCGCCTCGGTGCCAGATTTCAAGGCATTTTACACAGAGAGCAGTGTGAACCACGACGGCCTAGAGTGTTTACGCTTCCTAAACGAGATCATCGTGGACTTTGATGAGGTACTAGCTGAGTGTGTATGGTATGGTAATGTTCTGAATACAAAGTTTTTCCTTTGCGTATTCAAAGACGTCTCAGTGATATCAGTCTCCCTGAAGCAGTGAATTTCTTTCTTTCATACTTTTCTTTTCTTTGTTATCTTTCTCTTCATGCACCTCTCTTATTTTTAAAAATTGTGTTTTAAATAAAAGGTTTTCAAAGTCTCCCTTTTCCCTCCCTCCCTCTCTCTCTCTCTCTCTCTCTCTCTCTCTCGTTCCCTCCCCTCCCCTCCCCATGCCAGCTGCTATCCAAGCCAAAGTTCCACGCCGTGGAGAAGATAAAGACAGTGGGCAGCACTTACATGGCGGCTGCTGGTCTCACCAAACCAAGCAAAGGAGAGGAGAGACAGGTGAGCAGGTCACTGACAGGTGCAGGCATCTGAACGTGGTGGGACGTGGCGTCCAATCAATGGTGGACTTGAGGGCTACTCACAGGCACTACACTGAGAACACGGAGCAGGCTACTGATGTACTATTAACGTCCAGACTGTAAAAGCGGGCGAAGGTACTACCCTGGGCAGTGGTAGGAGCTGAGCTAGAATGCATTAGCCAAAAGTAGGTTCGATGCCAACATTGTGCCCTTGAGCAAGGCACTTTACCATGAGTTGCTCTGGGGAGACTGCCTTCTGTAATAATCGACGTATGTATAGTCGCTTTGGATGAAAGCGTCAGCCAAATGAATAAGTAAGATAAGTAATACCCGAAGCCCAGCTTGCGCTTAAGCAGACCTGTTACTTTGAGACGCCTTTCCAGGCTGCCCAAGAGAGTTGTGGAGGGCACAAGTGCTCAGGGAGAGTTAGACCTGAGGCTTTGTCTTTATAATTAGGGCTGTTTTGAGGGCTCAAGTGCTCAGGGAGAGTTAGACCTGAGGCTTTGTCTGCTAGAGCAATGACTCTAGCACAGATTGAGACTGAGATAGAACTTGGTAAAGAAGGCAAACATTCTACAATTTACATATGACTGAGATTGTTAACATCAACATATAATCTACCAAATACATATGTGAGAAATGTCATCTTTATAGTTCTGTTGTACTTAGGGAACGATATTTGGGACTGTTGGCAAATTTGGTCAGCTGCAGAAGAATATTATCGTGCAGTAGTGGAGACACAAGCCACTTCGGTTTCATGTCAGGAAGTGTCTGCTGTATGAGCCCCTGCATGCTTCTGTTGTGTCAACATCTGATTTGTGTGGGATGTGTCGCCCCCTGCAGGAATGTAACATATCCTACAACCATGTCCGCAGCATGATTGAGTTCGCCATGGCCCTCATGAGAAAGTTGGAGAACATCAACTCTCACTCCTTCCAGAACTTCAAGCTCAGAATTGGTATGCACATCTCCTCTGCTGCGTCAGTTTATGTATAGTGATGTTAATATATTATAGTATTCATTACATTATTTAAATTTTATTATTAAATCATAGTTATATTTTGCTGCAGAGCAGTGTTTCTGTAAAACGGCTTTCTGCATTTATCAGAAAATAAGCTGAAAAATGTATGTGCAAAGTTAAGTTTTTCTTTTTTTTTGTCAAAAGTATATTACATCTAAAATGTTTTATAATCCCCCTCTAATACATACCCACACACAAATCTGTGATTTGTGTCCTCTCTGTGCAGGAATAAACCATGGACCTGTGATTGCGGGTGTGATTGGAGCACATAAACCTCAGTATGATATCTGGGGCAACACTGTGAACGTGGCCAGCAGAATGGACAGCACTGGAGAACTGGACAAGATACAGGTGAGGGAGAAAGTGTGTGTGTGTGTGTGTGTGTGTGTTTGTGTGTGTGTGTGTGTGTGTGTGTGTGTGTGTGTGTGTGTGTGTGTGTGTAGTTTAGCCCAAAATTATTCATGTTCATGCTAATTTATGATTAATTGCGCATTGTTATTTGACCAATGGGTTTCTGTAGACGATACTGTAAATAACGATTTAAAAATGCTATTTGTATGTGTCTTTGATCATAGAAGATATTGTATTGATTCAAATTTTGTGGAGGGAAAAAAACTGTATAAAATGAAATTGTATGTGTATGGGAGAGAGGGACAGAAATAATTCAATAAATATAAAGAAAGAGAGAAGGAAAACAAAGATAAAGCTTTTCCCTTCCGTCTTTGCAGATTACAGAGGAGACCAAGAAGGTAGCGGAGTCACTGGGCTTCAGTGTAACTCTGAGAGGAGTCATCACTGTGAAGGGAAAGGGAGAGCTGACCACCTATTTCATCAACCATGAGCACTCTTAATGGTCACTGCAGGGTCAGGGAGGGTCAGTCTCACAACTCTCCCCAGGTGCTCACAGAAGAAGAGGTCCAAAGTGGTGCATGACTTTCTATGGAGGGAACACTCCACACAGACACACACACACACACACACACACACACATACACACACATACACAGCCCATCATCAAGCACTTTGTTGGGAGAAAGATGTACAGTTGATCTAAAGAGCTGGTTAAGCTCATTCCCATATGAACCCATATATGGGCATACACTACAGACCACAATGAGCACTGCCATGTAGAATCTGGAAATGTCACGCGTATGGAAACACACGTATGAGTTTATGAAGATGGTGAATGAGAACAGCAAACTTCACTTCACCTCACACTTCCTGAACCACAGACTCCCCCTTCCATTCCAAAACACATCATGTTATTATTGACACTGATCACATCTCCCCTCTCTGTCGCTTCTCAGTCAATTGTCTGCAATTCACAAGTCACAGGTCCCATGGACCACAATGCAGGTGATGATGACTCATCACGTCACATCAGAGTCAGCTGTGGCTAAAGACATGAAGGAGAGTTTACACGGTCTATACCACAATCACTACCTAACCAAAGAACTGGGTATACCAATGACTCCTTACCACAAAGCTGTCCTATTAACTCATGTCTATTAATATGTAGCCTATGTGTCATATGAATGATATGTTTCAGACCACATAATGTCAACCAGGACTTTAGCTGTTGTGTTCATTAATTATGGATCAGGTCAACATCTCATCTTCATCCTGTTTAATAATTATGTTGTCACACCATTACAAGAAAAACATTTGTGTCCTCTACTATTTTTATTTATTTTATTTTTATTTTTTCAAAAAAGGAGCATGAAGTCAGTTGAACCCTCAAGCTGCCTTATGTATGTTGTTTATGGAGACTGCACTGGTTGCCAGTTTTAAAAATGCTTGAATGCACTATTTTAATAATATATATTCATGTATAGCATACATGTTTGTTAGAGTTTTGTCTATGTCCGTTTGGGCAACATTTAAATATGCAATAGGAATTAAATCTGCACTGTGTAAAATAAAGTGAAGCCTAGGCTACTTCTGACAGTTTTGTGTGTTTGCGTTGGTGTATAATTCATGCCATTTCAAACGCACAATGTGCGTCTGAGACAAAGGTGCGACAGAGGTTGCGTAAAATAGTAATTTCTGTAAGATGGTGACGGGTAGGCCCTCTCGGTTGTACAGTCATTTAGCCCTCGGAAGTTCTCGGCACACATGCAGCGTGTGCAATGGAATTTCCCTCAATGTTTAACCACGCCCAAAAGGAGCTTTGATTGGTCCGCAAGACAAGATAGCAAACTTTTCTTTTATTTCATTGGATATTTGTGGCGTCAGTATAGTCATTTCCTGCTTTTGGGCGTGAGATAGCTTTGTTTTCTGCGCGACGTGGTGTCAAAGTTTTTAACTCTGAGATGTCATTATCGGTAAGTTGGCTGCAATAACTTTACCTTTACTTTTCATCTTTGGATTGTTTAATTGGTGAAGTCTAGGAACTAGGCTATTTCGATTTCACGTTGCCAACCTAGTCAGTTAGTTAGTAGACTAAAATCGCCAGACAGAGAACAAGGAAATAACATAGCCTAATTCGCTTCTTCATAAACACACTGATATTCGTTCAAAGTAGGCTGTCGTTAAGTTGCGCAACTACTTTTGTTGTAGTTGCCTTCGTCATAGAAAATATAGGTGGTAGCCTAGGCTACTTTGAACACTTCTTCTGTCGAAATACTTTGTCACAGAGTTCTGATGTGTGGATGATGCATTTTAGCTGCTATGGCTATGGACTGACCTATGGGACTGACTGATGGCAGGTGTTGATGTTCCATAGAATGCTTATGTCGTCAACAAACATCCTTGCACTGATAGACTAGCCTAACCCATGAACTGCTGGTCTCAGCAATAGGCTACTTCTCCTTACTATCTTTATTTAACTCTTTAACTTGTTTATACGCTACAGTGAGTCCGTCCATCGCCAATTCACTATGTCCGGAGTCACACGTAACCAAAGCAGAAGACGGCGTCCCCCAAAAATGTTTCTGGTGGCGTCCGATATGAAGATTCAGGACCACCTGGATGGAACCATTCGGGTGCTACGGGGGTACTTGTGCCAGGAGCAAGAAAGCCTGGAAAAGAATGGAAAAGTGGAGCAGTTGTGGGTTAAAGTAAGAGGCTTGTTCTCTTCCATACCCGCACACACCCCTGCACTCTGATCTCTTAAGCATCTCTTTAGCCTATTCTAGATTGTGGCCACTGGCCACTCATTCTTTGTGTACAAGACACTCACTCACTCACTCATTGCCCTGTTCCAAAACATACCCACATTTAAACACACTCAATCACTCCTGTTCCAAAACATAGCCTAGCATAGGTTGGGAGCTGCCTCTGTATTTGTGAAGTGCTTCCTTCAACCACAAATAGTCTTTCTTTTCCATTTTTATCTACCTGTATCCCAGGTACTAGACAACGGCGGGATGGTCAAGATTGACAGGCGCGTTCTAATTGAGATACCCCCGGACCAGGCCGGCCTTTTGGAGCCAGTTACAGAGCCGGAGGCCCGACTTAAACTTTTCAGCAAACCCCATCGGCTGCAGCGCCTGGCTCTCCTGCCTTTGGGATCACCTGTAACTGTGGTAATGAACCAAGACTTGGCTGAGGCAGAGCTTCGATACAGGGGACCCCTTACTGGAGGGAGTTCAGCCGTGTTCTTTGGGGTACAGCTTAAGGTAGGTGTTGGCTGAAATGATGCATACAGGGTAATTGGTTTGTGTTCTTACAGTCATTCTGTCCAAGTGCTGTTTCAATTGTGATGTGTGGTAGTGGAGCTGGGCTAGCATGCAGTAGTCTGAAAAGTTGTGGGTTCCACCGTTGTGCCCTTGAACAAGGCACTTAACCACTAGTTGCTCCGGGGTCAGTGGCCCTTGTAATAAAGTTGATCTATGGTCTTTTGAGCCCCCACCGTGTGGCAGCACTGCCTTGAAGTCAACGGTGGGGGCCCAAAAAACCATCAAGCAATATAATTGACATATGTAAGTCGCTTTGGAAAGAAGTGTCGGCTAAATGAATAAGTGTAAATGCAAATGTAACTGTTTCATTTAGGTGTGTTTCATTCAGTGTGACATTTCAATCATGGGAATTCTTCGGGGCTGTGCATGTGCGGGGATCGAGGTCATTTCCCAGTCCCATCCCTATCTCTCTCCAACTTCACTTCCTGTCTCCACGGTCCACTCAATTAAAGGGTGTGATTGAAATTATACCACAAGGGAAAATGTAAAAAAAAAAAAAAAAAAAAAAATGATATTAAAATCAAATTCTCTCTCCTCTCTCTTCCCTCTTGTAGGGTCGGGCAGCAGGGAAGGGCTTCAGCAACGGCTCCTACAAGGGCCACCAGCTCTTCACCTGCCCTGAGGCGTGCGCACTCTTCGTCTCAGCCAGCCAGCTCACCCTGCGGCGCTCCTCGCACGAGACCGACGCCGAACGCTACCCGTCTCACACAGCTGGCGTCCCGCACAACCCCGTTGGCGGTCCCGCCGCCGGCGTCCAGCAGCCGGTGAGCGTCCTGCCTCGCACGGCGGAGTCTATCCCGGCTCCGGCTCCGCCACTGCTGCCGCAGGGCCAGCGGGTGATTTTCACCCAAGACGAGGTCACGCAGACGGGGAAGGTGGCGTTCTGTGGGGCCCTTCCTGGCAGGACCCCTGGAGGACTGTATGTGGGCTTGATTCTGGTGAGTGTGAAGAGAGGCAAGGTTGTGTGTGAGCGTGTGCGTGTGCTTGTTTGAGAGATAGAGAGACTAAATGTGTTTTAATCATTAGCCTTTCATACATGTATCTCTCTCTCTGTGTGTGTGTGTGTGTGTGTGCGCGTGTGTGTGTGTGTGTGATTGTTTGTACATTTGAAAGACAAAATGTTTTTCACCTTTGGCCTATCATATTTACATAAGTCTGTGTTTGGTACATAGTTAGTGTTTGCATTTGTCTAACAGATACTATGTGTGTTTATGTATGTATATGTGAGTATTTTTGTGTGTGTGTTTGTGTTGCAGAATGTTTGGTGTATGTGGGTGTGTGTGTATGCTGAAATGAATGCATGTGAAAGCTGGGGATTTTTTCTGTTTTGTTTTTGCTGGGTTTTTTTTTTCCTGTGTCAGGTCTGCCTGAGAATGGATGCCGCCTTGGAAGACTCATAGTGCTGGTGTTGTTTGAATGATGTTTTGAGTTCAAGTTAGTTCAGCTTGTATGTTTGTGTTTGTGGTTATGCGTTTTTGACTTTCTATGGCTGTGCCATTTATTTCTCCTAGAGCATTAGCATTGACGTGTGTGTGTGTGTGTGTGTGTGTGTGTGTGCGTGCGTGTGTGCGTGTGTGTGTGTGCAGGACAACCCGGTGGGTTCGTGGGATGGCACGTATAACAACCATAAGCTGTGCTCCCTCCCTTCTCCTCATTACGGTCATCTCCTCCCCCTGTCCAAAGTCACTCCAGGTAAACTCCCGTTCCACACACAGCTTCTCTCTTCCTCCTACCACTTCTCGTCCTGATCTCTTGTATGTCCAGATGGTGTGTACCAGTACAGTTTACCAGTAAAGTTCATGGGTCAGCCCTCTTGGACCACTACTTTATTCTCTATCCGAGAAACCTCTGCACTAGTCTCTCTCAGCCCTCACAGTGCTGGACTTGTGTCTGTTTATACTCCTCGTATATCTCGGCTGTGTAGTGCATAGCAGGATGTTGATCTTAGAGTAGAATTCCCCTGGCTCCGTGCACCTTATTCACGGAAAGACAAAAGACCTTTTTGGCTGGTTGCTTTTTTTTTGTGTGAAAACAAGTCAACTTCTGCCAAAAATGCACCACGCAGGTGCCAGCTCTGAAATTTCCTTGTCCATTTCAAGGCGTGCATTGTGTCCGATTGTTTTGGTAATCGCTATTCATTCCAGAGGAAGTGAGTGAGTGTGTTTTTTTTCCCACCAAATTTCATGGGTATTAAATGGTATAAATAGGTTTAAATAAATTGTAAAAAAGTGAACAGGAAGAGTTACTTCCTGACATCGTGTCCACTACACTTCTGTAGCCTCACCCTCTCCTTACTTTAAGTCTGACTTGTTTGCATATTCATATTTAGTCTGTATTCCTCTTTAATCGTGATCATGACTGACTCTCTGTCATATTTATATTCAGAATAATTAACTAAGCATCAGAAGTATCACAATAAATCAGAGTGTAGACTTTAATACAACATCTCTTTCTCTCTCTCTTCTCTTCACCTCTACACCTCTCAGTGGAAACCAGACCCCAGAAGTCCCCCCCTCCAGTTGTGAACCCCAGACCCGCCCTGATGCCCCCTTCCCTGCCCCCCCCAAAACCTGCCCTGGTGCCTGTGCTGCCCCCCTTCCCCAAAATGTCCTTAAAGCCTGTAACTGCCCCTAAACCCACCTCGCCAAATCTCCCAGTCACTGCGTCGTCCCCTCCTCCTTACCATAGTAAAGTACCTCTTCAGCCCCCGGCAAAGATGGCCGCCTCGCCCCCGAGCGTTGCCCCGAAATCCCCGCCACCCCCTCCCCCCGCCAACCTCAAGCCCTCCGTCAGGCCGCCGCCCATGCCACTTTACCCCAGCACGGACCAATCCCGCTCGAGCTCCAACGGCCTCCCGCGCCCACCCTCCCCTCCGCAGCCGGAGGAGGCAGAGTTTGAGGCGGAGGAGGCGGACACGGGGCCGGGGCTGGGGCTGGAGCTGGGGTCCATGGTGGAGGTGAACGAGCCTGCGCAGTACGGAGTCATCCGCTGGATCGGACGCATCCGCGGCATTTCTCAGCTCGTCGCTGGAGTAGAGCTGGTACGCATTAGATTGCATCACGCGAAGCAGCAAGCAATAGCACATTTCTAATTGGCATGCAATTACATGTGTATCATAACAATCCTCAATTACAACGTATCAATATGGTAAGAAAGTTACTCAGTCACTTTTTAAATCATAAGAATCAATTCCATCATAGGACTCCATTTTATGGTTGTCTTCAGGTGCATTATATGATTGCATCATTCACCGTATTACTAGGCCTACACTACATGTAGAGTTGTGTCTTATATCATCATGTATCATAGTCTGTATATTCAGAGTGTGTGTGCACCTCTTGGCCTTTATTTTGACCTAGGGTTGTGTAAGTAAGTTACCTTACAGTCATACATGAACACAGTGGAATATATTATACCACTGTGTTTCAGAGATGAATCATCCTTACATTACTCTCTGTATTCGGTATGTGAGTATCCTGTTTTGTGGTCGTAGTTTTGGACTTTGTTTCTCGTCGGTAGTTTCCCCTACCAACGGTGCAGTGCATGCAGTAGAAAACAAACCATGCAAACACAGATAAGAAAAACCACGCAGTGCAGGTCATGCAGTATGACATGGCAAATTCTTAAAAGTGTAACTCCAGAGTAAAGCCCATGCAGTGATGATGCAAATAATCGGTCTTGCTCAAAACACCACCAATTAACAAAATGTTGCTCTCAATCAAAAGTTTGAAGTTGTTAACTACCATACAAACCCTAGGTTGTTTTTACTCTGGAGTTACACTTTAATGTGCCTTTATGGATCCGTTTATGAATTTATCTCTCCCTCTCTCCCTCTCTGTCTCTCTCTCAGGACCAGGAGATAACGGCGGGCACAGATGGCAGTTACCTTGGCGATCGCTACTTCCGGTGCCCGCCCAATAAGGGCCTGTTTGTGAAGCTGCGCAGCTGTAGACGGGACTCCAGGTTCCCCGCCCCCGAGACGCGAATCAACCAGGTGGAACGCTGCAACTCCATCGGTGTGTGAAAGAAAGAAATGAGGGGACTGAACATGGCCCTTTAACTGTGATTGTAATATTGCTGTGTGTGTGTGTGTGTGTAAGAAGTGTGTGTGTGTGTGTGTGTGTGTAAGAAGTGTGTGTGTGTGTGTGTAAGAAGTGTGTGTGTGTGTGTGTTTGTGTGTAAGAAGTGTGTGTGTGTGTGTGTGTGTAAGAAGTGTGTGTGTGTGTGTGTTTGTGTGTAAGAAGTGTGTGTGTGTGTGTGTGTGTGTGTAAGAAGTGTGTGTGTGTGTGTGTGGTGTGTGTGTGTGTAAGAAGTGTGTGTGTGTGTGTGTGTGGTGTGTGAGAGACTGTGTTTCTGGGTTGTATGTTACCACTGCCATTTCATTTGATGATGTTGCAAGCCAGACAGACAGAGAGACGGAGTGTGTGTGGTGGGCCAGCACGTGTGTCTTTGTGCTGCTATGCGTGGGTTGCTACATGGCTCACTTCCATGTGTAAAATGTCATCATGAATGCCATTAGAATGAAAATGTTTTATATGTTTCCAGCTTTTCTTTTTCTCTTCAAATTTCAGTATTCCCTACACCAGAGAGCATCTTCAACTCATATCATATTTCGTGCGCTTTGGACTTTGTGAGGCTCATGTATGTTGGTTTGTTGTGTGTCTGCTAGCGTTTGCAGAGTGGGGCAGTGAGCGTGTCGAGGAGCACACCCCGCCAGTATCCGGCCCAGAGGCCAGACAACACTACCATGGCTGGAAGAAGGGCATCCAGGGACACCTCAACTCCTGCTACCTGGACGCCACTCTCTTCAGGTAAAAAAATAAAACACACACACACACAGACTCATTTCTTTCTCTCACACATAATAACTAAGCACATCGCACACAAGCACATGCAGATGGTTGGAAATCTTCTGACTCCACCCTCTCCACCCATCAGTCTCCCTCATTTATCTCTCTCTCTCTCTCTCTCTGAGCTTATGCTACTTCAACCCTCTCTCTTTTTACTTACCTTTTACACATTAAAACAGCTTTGTATCTGGTGTGATCAGCATATCTCTCTCTCAGTTCAGTTCAATGACATAACATTTAATTCAGTTAATTTCAAGTGAGTTTTATTAGTGTGACAACTATTTTTTGTATTGCCAAAGCAAAACATTTAAACTCTATCTATCTATCTATCTCTCTTTCTCTCCTTCTCTTTCTCTCTTGCGCTCTCTCTCTCTCGCTCTCTCACGCTCTCTCTCTCTCTCCTCTTTCTCTCTCTCTCTCTTTCGCCCTCTCTCCCCTCTCGCTCTCTTTCTTTTTCTCCTTCTCTCCCTCTCTCTCTCCCTCTCTCTCTCTCCCTCTCTCTAGTCTGTTCTCCTGCTGTAGTTCTGCAGACTCCGTGCTCTTCTGTCCCCCGAGGCTGCAGGATGGCGCCCACAGTCGCACAGCTCAGGACCTACTACGCTGTGAAATTGTCAACCCCCTGCGCAGGTGTGTGTGTGTGGTTTGAGTATGCATGAATGCATCAGTGTGTTTCTGTGTGTGTGTGTGTGGTTTGACTATGCATGAGTGTGTGTGTGTGTGTGTGTATGTGTGTGTGTGGTTTGACTATGCATGAATGCATGCATCTGTGTGTGTTTGTGTGTGTGGTTTGTATATGCATATGTCTGTGTGTTGTTTGAGCATGCATACAGTATATACATACATACCAGTAATGTCTCTCTCTTTCTCCGTCTCTCTCACACACACAGAGAGAGAGAGAGAGAGAGAGAGAGAGAAAGAAAGAGAGTGAGAGAGATTTTTGTGTTCGTACTGAGACCAAATTAAGTTAAGTTAAATCTTCAGTGGATTGGATTTGTAGATTTTGCACCTACTAAATGTCAGTATTGGTAATGAGCTATTGCAACAGGACTGAATGTCAGTATTGGCAATGTGCTATTGAACCTTAATTAGGGAATGGCAGTGTTGGTAATGTGCTATTGAACCTTAATTAGTGAATGTCAGTATTGGTAATGTGCTATTGTAACAGGACTGAATGTCAGTATTGGCAATGTGCTATTGAACCTTAATTAGGTGAATGGCAGTATTGGTAATGTGCTATTGAACCTTAATTAGTGAATGTCAGTATTGGCAATGTGCTATTGACCCTTAATTAGTGAATGTCAGTATTGGTAATGTGCTATTGCAACAGGACACCTCCAAGTGGAGACATTTGGAGGCCGTATATGCTGTGCACCACATGTGTTGTTTGTGTTTACATCTTGCCCCTGCATTTGCAGGTATGGGTATGTGTGTGCCAGTAAAACCATGGCCTTACGGAAACTATTAGAGGCGGAAACCACAGATGCTGGCTTCACCAATCAGGAGAAAGGTAACCTGTTTCATTGTCATTGTATATGTGTGTGTGTGTGTGTTTGCATTGGTGTATGTTTAGGCGTGTGTGTTTATGGCCCGAGGTGTGTTAAAATCACAGCTTTCCTTTCAGACCCAGAGGAGTTCCTCAACAAGCTTTTCCAGCTCTTGCGGGTGGAGCCTCTCCTGAGAATCAGGTAATCCAGAACTGTCACATACCTTCACCTTGCCTCATCGCTGGAGTCTTTCCGTTGTTCTTCCTGTTTGGTGGTTTTGTCTGCCCCCCCCCCTCCTCCCTCCTCCCATAATGAGTAAGAGCTTGGACATTCCATGTGTTTTTGTGTGACATGATTTATGCGCATTTCTCTCTTGCTCTCCTACCGTCTCTCACTGTGTTTTTCCATGACTCTTTCATGCTCTCTCGCTCTCACTCGCTCGTTCATTTTCTCCCTCCCTCACCCTCTCACCCACTGACCTGCTCACTCACTTTCTCCCTTCCTTTCTTTCTCAGGTCAATGAACCATCAGCCTCAGGAGTGTCACCTCTACCAGCTCTTCCCTCCCTCCACGGCCCCCTCTCCATCCTCTCCTGCTCTCTCTCCATCCCTCTCTCCGGGCCCCCTCTCCCCCATCCCTCTCTCCCCTCCGGCCGGTCACCTGAGGGTGGCCAGTGTGCAGGCGCTACTGGAGGCCTCCTTCATCCACTCAGGGCTCAAGTTTGCTGAGGTAACTCTTACTCTTATTGGCTGAGTGTCGCTGTCCCTGTCCAATAACGCTATCTGATTGGATGATGAGTTTTGTTTTTCGAACAGCCCAAGTGGGTTATTGGCTGTAATTCCTGATATGATATGATAAGGATATCATATTGCTCATCATCCATCATGATAAATAACCATGTGACAGATTTAAACTCTGAAAATCCTCTCTAGAGAAATAACTAAGATAATCTATTTTTTTGCATCGTTCTAATTTGCAGTTGAAAGACCAGTTTGAGTGTAGGCCAGTTTCGTTTTGTTTGTATTTTTGTTTGTTTGTTTATTTGTTTATTTTTGTATCGTGTTGGAGCCACGGCTCACCTCCCCTATTTCTCTCCAGGCTCCCTCCTGTCTGCCGCTGCTCATGCCCAGGTTTGGGAAGGACTTCAAGATGTTCGACGCCATCCTGCCATCACTAACCCTGGACATCACAGACCTGCTGGACGAGAGTAAGCATCTACATAGCCACTGATGACATACTCATACATTCTATGATTTTTTTTTTTTTTAAATATATTTTTTGGGGCTTTTATGCCTTTAATCTGATAGGACAGTGAAGTGAGCAGTGTTGTGCGTGAACAAGTTCAAAAGAACGCGTTCATTGAACACGCTCATTTTTTCGTGAACGTTGAACTGAACGCAACACATTTTTTAATAAAGAACTTGAACGTGAATTAGTTCACATTATGTGTCATGAACGGCAGACATCACTGTAAATGAACGTTAGAATTTGTTTTCCATTAAAAACTAAGTGACATCTGTTTTCTCTTTTGAAACGCAACGAGAGAAAGTTCCTCCCTCCTGTATTATCGCTGGTGCCGCTTAAATCATGTATCACCAGACAGAAATGGTTTTGACATTGTGTGCGCAATGCATTGCGGGCAACGTTGTGTCCGGCTGAGAATACGGTAGTCAGATAGTTGAATAGCATACTGGCTTCCGCACAACGTTACCGTGATGAATTGCAGCAGAGCGGAGAGTGAGAGAAAGCGCTGCAATTTTAAAAAATATGGCTAGTGGAAGTGATGGCACGGAGACTGGTCTACCTTGTCTGTACTGCTGCAAGTTTCATCACCTGGTAAGAAACCCACAATTGCAGTGTCATGAGCAAATGTCTACAATGAGCAGCTTCAAAGAACGTATAGTGATTTCTAGCTCGTAATGTGAAAAAAAGTATTTATTTGAATATCTCACGAAAAAAGTCAAATGAACTGAACTTTGAACTAGTTCAGAATTAAAATTGTGAACTTTGAACGTGAACTGCTCACTTTGAGCATGTATGAACTGAACTTGAACTAGTTCAGAAAAGCTGTGAACTGGCACAACACTGGAAGTGAGTGACAAGAAGCAAGTGGGAGAGAGAAAAGGGGTGGAATCAGGAAATTACCTGGGCCGGACTCGAACCTGGGTCACTGTGGGCACTTGGACCTGAATGTGTTATGAGCGCTGTAGCCAGCCACTGTGATACAGTGCCCCCCATACCCATTTTATACCATCAATATTACATACCTACATAGTGGTATGTGTGTGTGTGTGTGTGTATATATATATATATATATATATATATATATATATATATATAATATAGCATATAGCATATGTTTATGTTTATAGTATATGGCAGACACTTTTGTCCAAAGTGACCTACAGTGACCTCAATAAGCAAAATTATGTTATGGTAACTGTGGATTTAGTGACTTTTCTGAAACTTCCTCATTCCTCACTCGGCCATTGCAGGAACACACTGTACACCTTAGAAGATGAGTAAGCAGCTTAAAGGTGGTTTGAGTTGTGAGGATGTGATGAATTTATGTGGGTTGCACAATCATTGTGGTTCCACAGCTCAGCTGATGCTCACCAAGTGAAGGGACTACACCCAGTAAATCCTTTCTGTTCAGTCATTTTGAATGAAACATCTGTGTTGAAGAGGGGCTCCAGCAAAGTGCACGACAACATGAAAAATGTCTTGTACATGAACTAAAGCCATTATGGGTGGTGTTAAAGCACAGGCCCCTTTTGTGTCAATTAGAATGTGTAGATTGTAAATCCAGCTGTTTGTGTGTGTGTGTGTGTGTGTGTGTGTGTGTGTGTGTGTGTGTGTGTGTGTGTGTGTGTGTGTGTGTGTGTGTGTGTGTGTCTTTAGCGCTGCGGCAGTGTAGCATCTGCCAGTCGCTGGCCCATTGGGAGTGTCTGCAATGCTATGAGGACCAGGACATCACGCCTGGCCGCCTCAAACAGTTCTGCCACACCTGCAATACACAGGTATACATACACACACACACACACACACACACACACACACACACACACACACACACACACACACACACACACACACACACACACACAACATACCTCGGGGAGTGCCTAATTTTCTGGAACTCTCCACTGAATAAGCTATGTACAGCACCCATCCAAATTGCTGAGTCTATAGCTGTGCCAACTGCAATGGCTGCCACCATTTGTACTATTTCTCTATACTTGATAAACTGAATGAAGCCCCTCTTCCGGAGTAGGTAGTTATAGACATAGAGCGCTAAATATTTGAGTATAAATTGCTGTATACATGCTTTCCTACTGCTGATCAACACATTCACACAAACAAACACATACCACTAAAACGGCCTTACTAGAGTCATACTAGATTGCCATTGCCACACACACACACACACACACACACTGACCTTTTCAACCCTCCTGTGTGTCCCGGGCAGGTGCACACGCATAAGAAGCGCGCGTCGCACCACTCTGAGCGTGTGCGGGTCCCCGAGGGCCCCTGGGCGGAGCAGTGGGAGGGGCCACTGGGTGGCAGCCGGCAGCGGCTGGAGCTCTTCGCCGTCACCTGCATTGAAACGAGCCACTACGTCAGCTTCGTGCGCCACGGACCGCTGCCCACCGACTGGCTCTTCTTCGACAGCATGGCCGACAGGGAGGGTGAGATGGCCAAAACATACTTGAGTCTAAGGCAGATCTCACACGGACACGCTATTTTCACCTGACTCACCTAAGGCAGGCAGATAAACAATGACCCATTGTTGAAAAAAAGAAAACGTGACTTCATCAGTTGAACTATTTTTTACTTTGTGGGCCTCGCCTTGCTAACCTGACTCTCGCCAGATGAAATTTGTTCCGCCTAGCTCCACTCATCCATCTGGGATCAATCCATTGGAGTGTTGCTTCAGTAGGCTGGGCCTAATCAAAAAATGCTTGCATATGATTGAATAAGCCACTTGTCCGTCATCTATTGACGTGCTACTTAAACCACTCACATCGAAGCCAACCCGTGACGCTGATAACAGTCTCACAGTCGCTTCTACGCTATGTCACATCTATGAAACTCCCGCCCTGCGTCCTGATTGGCTGTACCATAAATTCTGGTGCAGAAATCACTCTCAATGGAAGAGGTCCCAGATGGATGTGAGTGAAGCTAGGTGGAGCTAGCGGAACGAAATTCATCTGGCGAGAGTCAGGTTATCGCCTTGCACCTTGCTCATCTAAACGTGATGCACGTGGCAATGGTCAGTTGTACCATTTTGATAGGACAGTGGTTCTCAACTGGTGTGCCGTGAGGCAAAGAGGTGTGCCGTGGAATTTTGAGCCCAATGCGTTTTTATACAGGCTTCTAGTCATAAAGTGGATGTAATAAAGTAGCCTAATGGCTACAGGCCTATTAATAATAATAATAATAATAATAATAATAAGCTTTATTTGTATAGCACCTTTCATACACAGAATGCAGCTCAAAGTGCTTTACATTTGAAACATTTAACACAATAATAGAGAAGAAAATGGGCAACAATTTCCTACAAGTTCTTCAGTCATTCCTCTTTGTTCCAATCAGCAACATATCAGAAATACTTCAGAAATACAGCGGTCATGTCCTTAGAATGTTCTTAGTATTTGGTGTGACTATTGCCTATATGCCACACATCTCATGGAAGATTTTTTAGCCAGCACAAACATTGTCGATTGACCATCACCTGCATTGTTTTAGCGTACCTGTTAACATGGACCCGGTTGGGTGTTAAAAGTTGCGCAATACAAGTTGAGCACCTGAGGTGAAAAAAAGTGTATCTGTGAGCGGCCTTTTATGGCATCATAGATCCTGACATTTCAGGAGTGTCCTACCCATTAATGAGTTGGTGATCGCCTGAGAAATTAAATTATTTTTTTTACAAATACAATTCTGCAATTGTAAAATACCAATAAAATGCTAAATTATTGTTTTACACCTAGGCAAAGCACAGAGGCCAAAACATTGAGTGCATTTGTTGATATTGTTGTAATACTGTTTTGAGGACAGTCACTTTTTTTCTCTGTCAAACCTGTAGTTACTTGTTGTATGATTTCATAGACATTAGTGTTTGTTTATGTTTTTGTGTGTGTGTGTGTGTGTGTGTGTGTTTGTGTGTGTGTGTATTTGCGGGTATTCACATCACCTCTGTCCTCCTCCAGGTGGGGAGAATGGCTTCAATGTGCCTCAAGTGAGGTCGTGTCCAGAGGTAGGCCGCTACCTCAGCCTATCCGAAGAGGAGTTGAGCAGGCTGGACCCCGCCTCCCTGCGTGACACCGTCCGTCGGCTGCTCTGCGACTCTTACATGTGTCTGTACCACTGCCCCCAGATCAGCCTCTACAAGTGATGCTGACACACAAACACACACTTATGTGTTTGTGCCGCTGTGGACAGATCCGACGTGACCTGTGAAATGAATACACAGGCAAACACAGATGCAGAGACGCATACACAAACAAACAAACAAACAAACAAACAAACACCATTCCATCTCTGCCTTAAAAAATGTGCTACGCCGAAAAGTTTGCCTCACCTATCTGCAGTGGTGTGAGTTTCAGTTATAAACACAAGGCCAGTTCCAGTGTTGCAGTACAATTCCCTTTTTGCACATTCCTTCAGATCAGTTTGTATATAGTTACAAGCAGTAATAGCATAAGCCTGCAGCCTTGTTATATTTTTGTATTTATTTTGAGATAAAAATTCAAGCATTTGTAATTTGTAAATCATAAAACTAAAATGAACATGATATTTGTGCACTGTTGTTGTTGGTTTAAAGGCAATGGAGTATATTAAAAATGGCACTTTTTTATTATTATTATTATTGTGTTTACAAATGTTTCTGTATATTCTACTTGACATAAAGTCCTATGTTTATTTCCAATACTTTTGTGTCTCGTCATTCAAACACTTCACAGTGGCATAGACTATCATTCAGAAAGAAAACAGATGAAGCAGCAAAAGAAAAACAGTCGGCACCATATCTGGGGAACAGCAAATAAGCAGAGGAAGTGCTGTACTACGTCATCACTCTGCGTCAAAGGGAAAAGGACAGTCGCACTGTAGTGGGTTCCTCTACGATATTCACACATACAATAAGTGTTTTCTCAGCTGTCGGTGAACACTAACTTTCTCAAGCCACATCTGTCGAATAAAGTAAGTATTAGTGGTGGGAATGTACGTAGATATTAGTGGGTTAAAGTTGAGTTTACAGTGTTACGTCTTAATAACGTCACCGTTTTGAAGGGTTGTCAGTTAGCGCACCCAAGCTTTTAGCTAGCTAGCGCTAAAACGTTAAAAACGTTAACGTTAATTGCTTACTTGATCGTTAGTCAGCATAGTGGCATCCTCTGTTATTTGTTCATGACACCCTTAAAAACAACGAGGCACCACAATGATTATGAGGTTAGATTGTGAGTGCTGATATGGTGTCAAACGTGGACAATCATTACGGTTTTACCCAGCTAACATATTATAGGCCTATATACCATTGGGATATATAGCCTATATATTGACATATATTCATGAAAAAGACTAAACCATTCATTTAATGGATCGTGTGTGATTGTTGTGTACGGTGGACCGACTCAAACTCACGTGTCCTCTCCATCTGCTATCATCCAGGTCTAGGTTCCCTTGGCTGCTTGACTGGCTGAGTGAGTGAGTGAAGGTCATGTCATCTCCAGGTGGACAGGGCGGAGGGGCGTTGTCTACGAGAGGTGGAGCTGGGGCCCGGAGGATGAAATGGGCTCTAGAGCTTAGCCTCGGCAACATGCGGTGAGGCCCAAGCTCTCTGGGAAGAGGCTTTTTATTTACATTTACGGTTAATTTAGCAGACGCTTTTGTCCGCTTTTATTGTGAGAGGTGGCGGAAAAAAAGACCTAAACGTTGTACACTGAATAGGAAAACTAAGTGTTTACAGAAAGGGGTCACTGCTACAAGACCACAGAAATAGAAACCTTTCTTCAGTACACTTCATTACATGTTGAATTTAACCTTCAGACACTCTCTGTTTTATAAATGGCCCATTAATACGTCCTGTCCTGCTTATGCTCTGACATTGATCTTCTTCAGGAGTCGTGACCGGCAGGGTGGCCAGGGGGACGCCATGTACCCCATTGGCTACTCCGACAAGCCCGTTCCTGACACCAGTGTCCAGGAGACAGACCGCAACTTAGTGGAAAAGGTAACAACCAGAGTGGTTTTGTAATGGTGTATACGTGCTTTAGATTTATAGCATCCTGAAATTAACATGTAATTTTATGTGTCATGTAGAGATATGTGTGTGTGTGTTTTTTATTTTTTAAACATGTCCTTAATTTGATCTAATGACGAATGTTTCACCTTCCCCTTTCTTTCCCTTCTATCTCTCACCTGTTTTTTATACACTCTCTCTCTCTCTTCACCCCAAATCACTTCTGTCCTCTGTTCTTTTCTGCCTCTTTCTGTACTTCTCTTCCTGTCTACATCTCTCTCTCTCTCCCTTTCTTTCTGTGCAGAGGTGCTGGGATGTGGCCCTGGGCCCACTGAAGCAGATCCCCATGAACCTGTTCATCATGTACATGTCTGGGAACACCATCTCCATCTTCCCCATCATGATGGTGTGCATGATGGCCTGGAGGCCCATCCAAGCCCTCATGGCCATCTCTGCCAGTGAGTGCTGGCCTATCTAGCATCACACCCATTAATGCCATTTAGTCATAATCCACATTGGCCGATTTAAAGGAGCATGAACATGGGGGCTCATGAACATACCCTCAGAGTGTAGCGCTGTAACTGCCTGGCTGCTTTAGCTGCTGGCTGCAGCAACTCAAGCTAGATAAAAAACAGTCGTTGTGGGGGCTTTTTCGTATCGACAGTACTCTGTGACCTCGAGAAACAGAGAATAATCGCTGGATTTCTCCTTTAAAGTGCTCATAAGGTAGCCTGACGAGCCAGACCCACATTTAAATGTAGGGTCTGGGCACTCACCGTTCGCAGTGCTCAGTCCGAGGGGCGGGATAATCGGTTGTCTTTCAAATTCCCTCTGCAAGCAATAGGACAGCGCCGAGTCCCATGCGTTTTCCCACCAGCGGAGCTAGTTGGCTAGTTCAAACTTTTGTCATCTTAAAACAAGCTTAACTCGTGTCACACTGTTGGCCAACAGCAACATCCATCTTCTTTGTTTTCAAGTAGCAGGGAATTCAAGCCAAACCGTTGCAACTCTGCCATCAATCATTATGTTAAGCCCACCTAACGACTCTATACACGATTTGATTGGCCTGATTGGCCTTGGATAGAAGTTTAATTGTTCGGGCTCACAAGCCAACGGAGAGTTGCTAGACTAGCCCTGGAAGCAAATGTAATTTGCTGCCGCTAGGGTGCGTCTAGATTTCTAGGCTACTCGTAAGGCTGATTAGATTTAAAATGAAGCAGAGTAGGACTGCAGACATCGGTAGCATTGTCTGGCTACATCTCTGCCAGTGAATCTGGTCCTAAGCTCACCTCCACATGGCTGTTATTAATGTTGTTGTCAATATGGCTAATGTTAATGTCTATCAGGATTGTCACGGTCTAACAAGAAATTGTGAGAAATTGCACAAAATATGGCTAAGTATCTAAAGATTGTTATGTACAGTAGGTTTTCAGTATTTAAGAAATGACATTCTGTATTCTATAAATGGCATCCTATAAATAGCATGTTCAACTATGTCTTTCTTTCTTTCGTTCTTTCTTTCTTTACTTTCCTCCTGCTTAGCCTTTAAGCTGCTGGAGAGCTCTAGTCAGCAGTGGTTGCAAGGTCTGGTGTATCTCGTGGGAAACCTACTGGGTGCCGCATTGGCCATCTATAAGTGTCAGTCAATGGGGCTCCTGCCGACACACTCGTCTGATTGGTTGGCATTCATAGAACCGCCCCAGGTAGGATTCTGTTTTATTTTTATTTTCCTCATTTACATTCTAATGTTCTAAAACTATGCTCTTACAGGTTGTCACAAGTAATTTGATCACGTCTCTCTCTCTCTCTCTCTGTCATATCCCTGCTTTAAACAGCGGATGGAGATTATGGGTGGAGGAATGGTGTTGTGAAGATGGAAGAAGACACATCTACATGCTTAACATCCTTTACACACACACTCTTTTTCCTACAGCAGATCCTGAGCCTACTGTAATAATTATGCTAATGTTTTTTTGTTTTGTTTGTTTTTGTCTTTTGCATCTTAACCTGCATTAATTTATATTTTTGTTGTGTTTACTTTCTGCCCTGTTTTTTTTCTCTGATGACACATGTAATAAAGGCAACATCTTGTGCTGTTTTCAGAAATGTGTTTCTCTTACTTTAATTTGCATGAATATCTAGTTATCAAACATACCATGACTGATCAGGTAGTTGGCCATGAGTTTGAGGTTATGTAATTTGCTATACATTTCAAACCAGTGCTTGCTGGAATGGAGGGTTGTTCAGACACCATTGTAGTGCAGAAAAAATGAACTTCCTTCTTCACAGTTTTGCCTCTGATGTGTCACCCTGCAGTGTGATGTCTGTTATTATCTTGAGGCATGTGACCTGTTGAGTATAAGGTGTGGCCGTTTAAAGAAGAATTTCGGCCATCAAGGTCACCAAGTACTGTCGGTTCAGAAAAAAAAAACAGCTAGAGCCGCCAGGCAGCTACAGTGCTACACACATTACCGTGAGTAAACATGCCCCCAGAGTGTAGCATTGTAGCTCCTGTCTCGAGGTAATTTTTTTATTTTATTTTTTTCGTACCGACAGGCTACTCAATGACCTCGAGAAACTGAGACCGAATAGATTAAGTTTTTAGGTCCACAAGGCCTACCAGCTTTAGATTTTCAAGTTCTACTAAATTCTCATTCAGGGCCGAGCAGGTCTCCACTGATTGAGATTACTTACCTAGTCTATCCTAGTATATGATTTGACTAAACTGAAGCAATCTCTTGGTTTATAGCACCAATGCTTAGAGGGTTAAATATGACTTTTGCAATGAGCAGGCCCTCAGCAAATAACTTAATGTTGAAAAAACCTCAATCATGACTAAATATGCAGTGTTGGGCAAGTTACTTCAAAATCGTAATGTATTATGTATTACTTATTACTGTCATTTCAAAGTAATTTGTTACATTATAATATTACTGTCTCTGAATTGTAAGGCATTACACTACTATTGTATTACTTTTAAGTTACTTTTACCAAAATATTTTTGATTTGGAATTCTAAATGCAGTTTATTATGCTCAATGCAGCTCATTGCACTTCTAATGGAGGGCGATGTGGTATAACATAATGACTGAGCTAGGCTTAAGGCTAACAACAGTAGAATGCAATAGGCGCAGTGATGGCTCATGATGCAATACAAGGAACAATCATAGCCAGAATTTTGTTAAAAGCAGACAAAAGGTCGAAGTCTGGTCAATTGTGATAGAAATGCTGTAACTTTAGGCTTAGGCCTACTCATTAAAATCAACAGAGAGCCCACTACCTGTATATTGTAACCCAAAACTTGTCAAGACAGGCTACACAGTGCCGCTGCTGGCCATTTTGGTGCCCTAACTGCTGAAATACAGTATTAACCCAAGTATGTCATCATATGGCCAACTATAAAGATGTAATCTGCCTGTTCCTAGGGATGGGTATTTCTGAAACATGTAATATGTATTTGTATTTCAAATACAAAATAGTATTTTGTCATTTGTATTTTATTGGGTTGAAGGAAATGGCTCTTAGTAGATACTACACACAGGTGTAATGAATAATGGGTAATTAGGCAACAATGGTTTATTTTTATCGCAATCAGCTAATGTGAGAACAGCTGTGTTCAAAGACACACAGCTTTTCAGTGACGGCTATTGTTGAAGCATCAGCTCTGGTCTGAAGCACTGGTGTGAAGTCGTATGCAAGTAAAGATGAGTAAGTTTACCTGTGCAAGTTCACATAAGGACACCGACAAAGGCAACCATGTCCTATTGTCTCCATGCCAATCTTTAACAGAAAAAATGTCAGATATCTCAATGAACCACAATGACATCAATAGATGGTAAGGTGTTGAGTGTGTTTGAATTCCCTTCCTTGTAGCATCCTTTTCAGCATTCTATAGTGGGGACAAGTTCACCTTGTTTAATTAAATAACAATTCTATTTCTTTATTAGCTGCATACTTGAGGTTGGAGATATATCAGAAGGCATATCAAGTTTCTCACATACTGGAACTTCAAGATACATAGGCTTATGATTTTCTTATTCAGTTCTGCACTGGACTTGAATTACGAAATTCGGCACAGATACACAATTATGATTTTGGCCTATTGATTATAATTTGGTTAATTGAAAGCTCTGTCAGTCGTTTTGGATAAGCATCAGCTAGATGACTAAATGTAATTGTAAATTCTTGAATTATTATTCTGATCACACTACATGGACTTGCATACGGTTACCGTATACTATTTGGTATGACGGGACAAATTGTATTGTTTTTTATAGTTTTAATAGGCTAAATCAGTGGTTCTCAACCTTTTTTGAGCAAACGCCCCCCTGACCTTACTTTGATCATCTGGGGCCCCCCCCCACACACACACACAATAAAAAAAAAAAATACACCCCTGGGTGGGCTATAGGCCACTCACACTCATGCTATGTTGCTTAAATAACAAAACGAGCCCATTTCTGTGCTGTTTTGGTTTCTTCTGGAATTATAACAAAATGTCCCTATGAGCCTATTTTATTATTAAGCAGATTTAGCCCACTGTTAGAAGCAATAGGCAGTGTTGCCACAGTTACCTTGAAAAAGTAATCTGATTACTGATTACTGATTACTCCTTTAAAAAGTAACTTAGTTACTTTACTGATTACTTGATTTTAAAAGTAACTAAGTTAGATTACAAGTTACTTTATTAGTTACTTTCACCGCACAGCCTCTGCTTGGCTTATCTCTGCAGCGCACATGTGAGAGATTACAGGCTTCCTCCTGCAGGTATTTGGAAGCACTGCAAAAGAAGTTTTTAATATCCCAAACATTTAGCCGCTAAATGTTTGGGATATTAAAAACTTCTTTTGCAGTGCTTCCATACTTCCTTGAAAAAAGTATTTTGAGTATTTTCTAAATACAAAAATACAGTATTTTATTTTGATACATAATATGGTTACTGTATTTTGTAGTTTATTTGTAACATTAAAAATGAGGGTATTAGGTATTTTATTTTGAAATACATTCTGATGTATTTTTGCCCATCCCTGCCTGTTCCCAGCATTAGAACAACACTTGGCGATGGTTAGCTTGTCACCTGTGACGATATATGCTAGGCCTAAGTGACTGACCTATCTGGGTGCGTTTGAAGATGTCTGATGAAATCAGACGTTGAATAGGCATAATTTATCCTGGTGCCACACACCTTGCATGTAGCTGTTCGCTTATTTCCTCTGTGCACAAAGTTTTTGTAACCGAAAGTAATAATAAAAGGCACAACTCCGGGAGGACTTCTTATCGCCATGGTCAATGCATTTATATCTGTGAGTGTGCGCACATAGCGCATGCGTTACATTGCACAGTATGGCAAAGGGGCCATGCCGCTCGTTATACGTTTCACAAAGTATGTAGCAGTAAAATAAAATAGAAATACATGAATACATTTAGATTAAAATAATTGCATGAAATACAGCTTGTTCAGGAGTCTCGAAGCTCGAGTCCGAGTCCGAGTCAAGTCTGAAGTATTTTGAGTGGAGTCGCAAGTCAAGTCTGAAGTCACTGTTTTTGCGACCTAAGTCGTAAGTCCTAAGTGATCAAAACATAACACCACTTAATTTCAGGTTAAAATGCATTGTAATGCGCGTTACTGAAGTTTGTACCGAGTAAAATATTACCCAATTGTTTTTTGTAATGCCTTACATTACCGCGTTACAGCAAAAAGCAATATATTACAGTAATTACATTACTTTTGTAACTCGTTACTCCCAACACTGTTCATGACCTGAGTGAAGTGATTCAAGTTGTGTTAAATACTAATGTGGGTGGGAGCAAACAGACATACTTTACTTGTTTCATTGGTGAAAAGAGTCATTCATCATCTGTAGATATGAATTTCTAAAATGATAAACCACCACTTATTATAACAAATTCTTTTGTGGACCCCACTTTAGGAGCTACTGGCCTATGAGCTTGACGTTCAATCTAATGTTTCTCCATAATGAAAGCTTTTTGTTTCTTACATAAAATTAATTTCACAGTGTGTCTCCTGGGTAACATAGGTACTCCTGGTATTTTTTTCTGAATTATTTGAGACCCTGTGGGCCCTGGTTGAATTTACATGGAATGACCCATTTGTAATTGTAGGCTATTGAAATTGTATGTCATTGTATGTTTGTATGTTATTTCTAAACTCGCTCAGCCCATGCCTAGTCAGCCCTGATATTCAGTCACTATAAGAAATGCAGGAGTCACACCTTCATAATCTATTCAGGGGCTTTAGTTACATTATTGTGCCTTACACAGTTCTTACTCCCCTTGCCATCAGCCATAGACTCAATCCAGCCAGTCAGTAACACAAATAAACAACTCCCTATCATTATTGTCCATCATGTTTACATAACTTTGCATAACTTCGTTTCCCCAGCCTCAGTTCAACAGATCAGGTGTTATTATTGTCACATGAATTCTTGATCCATTGCCAGAACGTGCCTATATTCTTAAGATATGTGGCAGTCCTGCAAAGGGGTTTAGTTTGGGAATCTAGACTAGATGAGATAGGAGAATGCCAGTATGTAGCCGAGCATCATATGAGTTCAGTTGTGAAGCCTGATACAATCACAACACTGAGATCTGTTTTACTGTAAAGACTTCACACATGCACATGCTTTGCTCTGCATGTTTTGTCTGTAAAAATTTTGATTAATGGTATCAATAACATAATATTTCCTTAATTGAGTAGATAATGGTTGCAGTGAAAATATATTTGTAGGCAAATACCTGAAACTCAGATTGTCCTGAAGTATTTGCTTGTCTGTTTTCTGAATTCAGCCATGCAGTAAACTTGAACTGCATGGTTTCTGTCTGGCAACGAGCACCCAAAATCATTATATACATTCATTCACACACGCACACGCACGCACACACACACACTCACACTCACACACACACACACACACACACACACACACGCTTTGTAAGCTGTGGCTGACTTATTGTTTTGCTCATATTGTTTATGCATTTTCATTTGCTGAGTATTATAGTTTCACCAGGCCATACATCATTGTGTGGCTATGTGCGATGCCATCTGCTCTAGCTGCTGGAGTGTGCAGGGAGAAAGTTTGTTTCTTGCTATATCACAAGATTGCAGGTGAGTTCTTGTAAATTTGCCTCCAAAGCACCTTGCAAATGTGGTTTCTAATGAGTCGCAATCTCTCTCTTACCCACCCACCCACCTACCCAACACACACACACACACAACACACACACACACACACCGAAGCACAAATAGAGCTTGCAGAGTGAGCACAGGTACTAAATGCCATCATTTCTTCAAGGAAACAAAAGCAGAGATAACCTTCTCATGTCCTCTCTCCACTCAAACCTTGAACAAACACAAACTCCTCCTTAGGCTAAACAACCACCACTGGTTCTGTTGCGTTGGGCACACCTTTCATATCTGGTTCTAAAAGGGGGAAAGGTGAATGATTGTTTGTTATTTATTTAAGGGGCTAGCAGAGGAGTTTTGGGAGCGTTAGTCAAAAAAGACGTGACCCTCCCTCGCCAGCAAGAATTTTTTCTATGACCCTCCAAAGTGATTGAGAAAAAACGCATGACCCTCCCCAACAAATTATTGATGCCTTCTGTACTGGGTCAATTTGGGAGCTTGCATGCTACCACTCCTTCCTTGAAATGCATTAAAAAGGCTGTCGTTTGCACAATTTCACAAATAATCACCGGGACCGAAACATACCTGTCAACTTTTTCCGGGTTTATCAAGTAGGCTATTTTAACTTCTTTCCCCGCTGTCTTAGGAGGAGCTGCAGGGCCGTCGCAAGGGGGTGCGAGGCCCTGTGCGAATTTGACAGGTGCAGGGGCGGAGCCAGATGCGTGGCTCCGGATGGCACAGGCCACCCTTGAGATTCGATTGGCCACCCCAGGTGCCACCCCCAAATCCTAGTCTACGATTGGCCATTAACATGGTCTAAGGCGGGACCTTTCTTCATGCACTTGCAGCAGTTAGAAGTGTCAGACTTCAGAAATGTAAGTGCAGCATAAGTCTGCAGCAAGTAGGTTGCTCACACACACAATACACTCCCTCATATCAACCTCAAGTTTCTTGAGATCTTTAGTCATCCAATTCGAACACATGGAACTGGTTATGTGCTTGCCCTGCAACAAGTTGCCCCATGTATTGCCTAAAGCAAAATGTTAAATATTTTATTTAATTAATTAATAATTTGCCCAGACTTGTTGTGATCATATTGAGATTCAGGAAGATGATCCAGTGCAAGATGAGTAACTTGTTGCTCACACACAATACACTCCCTCATGCCAGCCTCAAGTTTCTTGAGAACTTTAATGATCAGTTTATTGAGAACTTTAATCATCCAATTGGAACACATGGAACCAGTTAATGGTTGCTCTGCAACACTGCTCAATCTGGGAATGCATTTAAGATGTCAAAGACTTGTCTCCACTTTGTACCGCTTGACAAGTTCAGTTGTGACTTTTTGAGTGCATCTCTGATACAGTTTAGGCTATGAGATGTAACAGGCAGGTCAGCATAGTGGATCTGTTTGCAGGTTATGGCATGTCTCGTAGGCAGAGAAAAACTGAAAAACTCAAACACTGTCCACTTAATCAACAGAGTCAGTATACTGATGAAGGAATAGATTAGATAAATATGAAAGGTTTGCAAAGTGATATCATGCTCCTTTTAAAGGTGCGATTTGTAGGATTGTACCGAACGTTCTATAGGCCAAAATCAAAACACTGGTGAACGCATAGACTGTATATACAGTCTATGGGTGAACGTTCTCAAGACTACCAGACGCGAGCCTCTTCTGGGTTGCCAGATGTAATGAAGACTTAGCTAACGTTAGTTGACCTGCAGCTGCTTTAACGTTTCTCCAACCATGACCCAGCTACACATTACGGAAACAGTGAAAACAAAAAATACCTCTCTAACCAACGTAACATATTTAGCTGAAGTTAGCGATGCAGATGAAGTTTAGCATAGGCTACCTGTTGTGGAGAAATATGGCCATATGGTCAGACTTGATATTCTTCGTTTCACGAAGACGTCACCATCTCAGGAAGCTCCTCCGATGTCCACTTAATTTGTTTCTTGTTTTAATTTTGGAAATTTGCCTTGCTAATTTGGCAACCCAAATAGGAGGACGCGCTAGCCCATTATTAATACGCTATTCTAGAATGAATCGTTCAAAACATAAACGAAAATTCCAAGAGATTCCGCCCCATAACTCATTTTTTTTTCATTGATTTTATGGGGTTTTACCATAGACTGTAAAAAATATGGACAAAGCGTCTGTGACGTCACCCATAGATTTTCTGAAGAACGGTTATGAAGCCGTTTATGGGGGGTATGGGCGGCGCCATCTTGGAAAACGTTGGGAAATCCTAACCCCGCCTACCTCCTAGCCAATCCATATATGGGTAAAAGGGCGGGGCTTTGTATGAGACTGAGCAAGCCGGTGAACCCGCCTCGTCGTCAGCCGAGCAGCCTCAGCTAACGTTAGCCTACAAGATGGACTGGCACAGATGTTGCTGTAACATTGCTGGTAAGTTTGATCTGCTAACGTGAAGTTCATGTATGTTTCTTAATGCCATGTTCAGACACTTTTTAATGTTGTATGCTGAAAGGTTATATTCGGGTGAACGGTTGAAAAGTTGAGAATGAAGAGTTGAGTTTGCAGATTCTAGCTTCTAGGTAAAATAAACTAACGTTAGCTATCCCTCCCTTGCTGAAGTTACGGTCAACTAACGTAGAGTAATCTAGCGTTACAGGTTTACCAACTCACGTAGAGTAACTTAGCAGTTTACAGGTTTAGCAACTCGTACTGACAAAAATGTATCTTTGCCTTTATTGTTTTGTAATTAACGTTATCCATCTCATATTCTCAGTGGCAGCCATCATTGTAACGTTAATTAATTTACGATAACATCAGCCAGCTCGCTGTATTCTGTCAACGTATGGTGTGAATTGATAACAAAATCGTAGGGTATTAGTTAACTTGTACATCATTAATTATTTTCGATTAACTCTTAATATCACGTTTTGAAATCGCTATATTGCTCTAAAGTTGTCAGTGGTAGTTTGGTCTAAGATGACATTGAAATTTCTCATCGGTGGCCATTTCACGATCCAGCGTTCATGTTCGGTTAGCTTGCCTTATTTCCCCTTGTCAGGCTATTATCAAAACGTTAAATCCAGTTAGTGTCCGGTGTTTGGCATAACAATGCCAATATTAGTGTACTTTGTCACTGAAGACCCATTTCAAATCGCACAATAGTACTACAGCATTGTACAACAACTGTACTTTTGTTGATTACAACAAGTGGTGTTGGTTTGCATTATTGTATTATCTTGTAAGTAGTTATGACTAATAAAATGTTTACCTTTCTGTTTTGGCAGTTCACCATGGGGAGGAGGCGGCAAGGAGGTCCATGGGCTCTTAACCTGGGACTAGAGGTCCAGGTGAAGTTGTTTGGCTGGGGTGTGGTGATATTGAACCCATTAAGACTATACAGTACATTTCACTTTATGTCTATTGATGGTTATGTTGGAATGTTACACCTACCCTTTACTTATGCCAAACCCTAATTTTGTTCTTTAAATATCAGAATCAGAAAGCAAACTTACTGTTGATGGCACTGAACTTGGAAATGTTTATGGAACTTTTCTGAACTGTGAATTACATTAAAACTAATGCCAGTATTTAGTTTTGTTAGTTTTTCTTATCTTCAGCTGTCTATTGTACAGTGGAGTTTTGTTATATGTTTATACTTATATTTACCATTTCTGCTGTAAGTGCATGTTGTGTGTGATGTCTGTATGCTACTGAGACCTTGAATTTCCCCTTGGAGATCAATAAAGTATCTATCTATCTATCAAACCAATTTGCCTGTGCTCTCAAAAACATTTATACAAATCTGTCAGCTTCAGTCAGTAGGTTGAATTGAAGACCCAGATGCAGAAGTAAAGGTGTTTTTTTTTACTTGTATATCTTGAGCATTACAGGTAACCACTGAATTTGTGAAACTAAAATAACAAAAACTAATATGTACTAAGCTAGTACATAGTCAATACATATTAGATCACTTTAAAGACTGACAGATGCAAATGCTGTAAATAAAGGTAATCAAGGGGTCTGCTGGTGAACAAAGTCTTTGAAGTCAGAAGCTGCCACTGCTCAATGACTTGTGCCCCATCTGGTAGGATTTCAAAATGTTCCAGATCTGAAAACAGAAATATTGGTATATGTCACATCCTTGAACTTACTGCAAACTATGAACAAGTGGTCACAATAAGCTAATAAGCTAAAAAATACTCCCAATATGTATAATGAACAAACTCACAGAAAACTTAGCTGAATGGGGACAGGACAGGCGTATTCAACTATTTGCACATGTCCTGTTTATGCAGGCAATAAGCAAAACCAAATTTGGTGTATTCAAAGTTCTGTAGAACAACCATTTCTTGTATTTTAATGTTTTCAGTGGAACAGTGTAAGCTCATGTCTACACCCCATTGAGGTAGTTATTAACAGTTAGGCCAAGGTCCAGTCAAACAATAGCCAGTCACTGATGCCATATTCTTTAATTATCCAATCTGTATCCAACCAAAACCTGCTGATTTAAAGGCTACTTTCCATGTGTGACTTATCAAAAGAGGTCATGATAATTATTGCACAGATGTGCCCCGGACTGCTCACAATAAAAGGCCACTCTAAATGTCTGAAATGCATTCATGTTTGTTCAGTATGCTAACCATGTCTGGAATAGACAGCTAGGCCAATTGAATCCAGTAGGTTGCTCCATTTAAATGTATGAAAAATGTCAAAGTACCACGGAATCAGTTCTGAAGTGATGCTTCTGAGTCGACTGCACAGACGAAAAGTGAAGTTAGGAGTCCAGAGCCCTCTCCAGCACCCAGCCTGTCAGGATCACCTACAGGGAAACTTTGCATAGACAAGAAGTGTTGTTTCAAATTTGTGTTTAACAAATAAACGGCATCAATAAGAGTTTCAGACGTCAGTTATAACTAACAACAGTTATGGTGACTAGCTAACGTTATCGCTCGTTATCAGCTCCATGTTCAACTTATAGTCAATGGTTCATAGTGGTTCACAATTTTACCTCCACTAGCTAGCTAATGCTTCGGCTGAAGTTATCATCTGAACGAACGCTTTTCTATCTTAAATATGACAACCCAAAGACTATATAAATTGACAACGGACTAAGCATTCACACAGAGTATTTACAAAAGGTTTTTTGACGAGAACACATGCTTTGTTACCCCAGTATGTTTGTGAACTAACGTTAACGTGCTTAACGTTACAGCTGTCTGATTATTGACTAAACACCTGGCTAGTAGCAGCTATGGCAAACGTTAAGCTAACTCACAACGGGAGCACAATCGGTTTTCACTAACGTTAACTTTATTCAAGTTAACTAAATGTATGTGTGTGCTTCAGCCATTCGGTCATCATTTTCGACATAAACTTATTTGAAATGATTTGACGCTAACGTAGCCTATAGCTGCTACAGTGCCCACTAACATGGATGCTATAATGCTAACATCTACGTGAAATAGTAGTGGAATGTAACTTACCTCAAAAACTGGAGCGAAGTCTTCTTAAAGTGTCGGTTAGTAGGCTTCAGTTAATAGCAACCCATTTTATGTCAGATATTTGAATAAACATTTTCAGAAAGGATGTGGTGTGTAGGATCACAGCCAAGACATAATTTCGGAGTTTCCTTCACTCAGCTAGTGACATCGTCTGCTGCCTCGACACCAGCCGTCAATCAAGTTGACCACGCCCTTAATTATTCATACATTTAATATCTAAATGCGATCTAAACTAACGAGTTAGAAAAAAATTCACCCCCCTCACAGTTGTCAGGCATTCGGGAACTACCAACAAATACAATAAAAGTCCATGGGACCAACCTGTAAAAGCATGAATTTATGCTGTGAAAACGGACATTTTAACATGGGGGTCTATGGACATTTGCTCCCTTTTGGGACCTGCCCCTAGCGGATTTTCGATGTATTGCAATTTTTCGCATTTCCGGGTAGGCTTCATTGTTCAAATTAGAATGTTGCCGCTTGGGTTTTACAGGTTAGAGTAATGTTGTCAAATAAGCCATTACTTCAATTCATCGTGTTTACTCTGACAACATGGTGATCATTTTTTGAAAATGGTTACAGTTTATTTTCCATTATTTCCTACATACTGGTCCTTTAATGTCATCTTTGGCCAGGTGCGAGGGCCATCAGACGCGAGGCCCACATTTTGCTGTTTTCATGAATACAAAAGTTGGGTGCTGAACCTTGACAGAGAGGTATTCATGAATTTTGAAGTGATGATGGATTGCATTTTGAAAGCAATGCAAAATTATACACAGCTCTACCAATGTGGTGAAAGTGAAACAAGCGGGAAAATGTGGCCTCTGTTAGGAAAGTGACTTGGCAGTCTTAACCATTCACACAGGGCTCTCAGTATGCGCACATGCACACAACACAGATAGGAAAATGTCTTATATGGCACTGACAGCGAGCTCATTATTTTCTGCAGCAACACAGTCCCGCAGGGACACTGACTTGTTGTTAGTGCTTGACTGATTTATTGCTAATTCCAGAATGTTAAGGACAAACAGAAGGAACCATGGAAGCAAAATCCAGTTACACTCCTAAAAAGGGTGTGTAAGAAGACTGAAAAAAAATGGTGTAAATACAAACTTCAGATGGACTATGAAATTCATAAAGGGATATAACTCTGAAATATGCAAAGCAAGACAGTCCTTCTTTTCTAACATCATCAGTAGGAGTTCAAATAACATTTGTGTCCTATTTTCAACCGTCGGAAAGTTAACTAATCCCCCCTCACAATTAGCGCCTGAACTTCTCTCAACTAATGAAATGAGTTTGAATCTTTTTTCAAAAGTAAAATGTAGAAAATCAGACTCAACTTATCAGCTCAATTACTAATTCAACATCCGGAACATCCAGCTACAAATAGAGGGAAACTTAACTTGATGTCAGCGTTCAGCTTGATACACTACGAAACACTTGAAAAAACGGTACAGAATCTCTTCCACATGTGGCTTAGACACTATGCCTACCAATTTCTTCAAAACTGTTTTTCCCCTCATAGCGGTAGGCCTACTAGGTCCTTCACATTGTAAATGTATCACTGCTGTCTAAGTCACTGAAAACAGCTGTGAAAAAAGCCATTTCTCAAGAAGAATAACCTGGATACCTCCATGCTAAATAATTATAGGTCCATACCTTTTATTGGCGAATGGGTATTTTGATTACTTTCAGTTTGGTTTTCCGGCAAATCACAGCACTGAAACAGCTCCTATTAAGGTTTTCAATGATATTAACCTCAATACAAATTTAGGTAAAATATCAGTAGTGTTGCTGGACCTTAAGTGCAGCATTTGACACAATATATTACTACACAGACTAGAACACTGGATTGGATTTACAGGCATAGTTATCAACTGGCTCAAATCATATTAAGAAAGGAGCTTCTTTTTTGCCATCTGCAACTGTACCTCAACACCAACGTCCTTGACCTGTGGTGTTCCCCAGGGGTCGATTTTGGGGCCACTATTATTCAAAGTCTATATGCTCCCACTTGGACAAATCATCCAAAATAATTTGATTTCATATCATAGCTATGCAGATGACACACAAATTTACTTAGCTCTGTCACCAAATGACTATGGTCACCTTGAATCTCTTTGTCAGTGTATTGAACAAATCAACAACTGGATGTCTCAAAATGTTCTTCAGCTGAACAAAGAACACACTGAAGTAGTTATATTTGGTAAAAAGGAAGAAAGACAAAGGGTTGTCACTCTCCTTGACACAAAAGGGTTGAAAGCAAAGGATATAACAATCTTGGTGTATTAATTGACAGTGATCTAAATGTCAACAGCCACATGAATAACTAAAGCAGTGTTTTACCAAAAATATGGCCAAACATAGAGGGCTGATGTCAAAACATGATTTAATGATTTAGAAAAAATAATTTTGCATTTATCTCCAGCAGCGTTGATTACTGCAATGGGCTTTTCATACAGACTATCAAACAGCTTCAGGTGATACAAAATGTAGCAGCTACGGTTCTCACAAAAGCTAAAAGAACTGACCACATTACTCCAATTCTTAAGTCCCTGCACTGGCTTCCAGAATTGGCTTTAAAGCACTACTGCTTGTTCATAAATCAGTAAATGGAGCAGGACCTAAATACCTATTGACATGCGTCAACACACCTTCTTGACTGCTCAGGTCTCAGGAGAAAAACCTGTTAGTAAAACCTGCTGGTAGAACGAAACATGGTGAAGCAGGTTTTAGCTGCTATGTGTTTCAGCTTTGGAACTTTCAGATGACATCAAAAAGGCCCCAACTGTAGCCCGTTTTAAATCTAGAATCTTAAATCTAGAAAATTTCTACCTTGTGTCTTTTAAATTATTCTTTATTTTTAAATGATTTTACTTTGTGTGTTATATGTCTAATATAATCTTTACCTTAAACTATTGTTTGACTATTACCATGCTTTTATTTGCTATTACGGTTTGCTTTTGTTTATGTAAAGCACATTGAATGACATCTGTGTATGAAATGCACTCTATATAAATAAATTTGACTTGACTTGTGTCCATGTAGGATTTAACAAATTGTGAAAAAAATATGTACAGTTAACAACAATTTACAGTCGGCTAATCCATGTATGTGCTACGGAAACCATTTAAAAATGTATCCTTTAACTTGACAAGATACAAGAGAAAAAAGAAGTCACCTTTTTAACAATTCTCGTTAGGAAAATGTATCTCCAAAACCGATGCAGTGCCTAGAATAAATAGAGATCTATGGCATATTTACAGTGTTGGGAGTAACGAGTTACAAAAGTAATGTAATTACTGTAATATATTGCTTTTTGCTGTAATGCGGTAATGTAAGGCATTACAAAAAACAATTGGGTAATATTTTACTCGGTACAAACTTCAGTAACGCGCATTACAATGCATTTTAACCTGAAATTAAGTGGTGTTATGTTTTGATCACTTAGGACTTACGACTTAGGTCGCAAAAACAGTGACTTCAGACTTGACTTGCGACTCCACTCAAAATACTTCAGACTTGACTCGGACTCGAGCTTCGAGACTCCTGAACAAGCTGTATTTCATGCAATTATTTTAATCTAAATCTATTCATGTATTTCTATTTTATTTTACTGCTACATACTTTGTGAAACGTATAACGAGCGGCATGGCCCCTTTGCCATACTGTGCAATGTAACGCATGCGCTATGTGCGCACACTCACAGATATAAATGCATTGACCATGGCGATAAGAAGTCCTCCCGGAGTTGTGCCTTTTATTATTACTTTCGGTTACAAAAACTTTGTGCACAGAGGAAATAAGCGAACAGCTACATGCAAGGTGTGTGGCACCAGGATAAATTATGCCTATTCAACGTCTGATTTCATCAGGCATCTTCAAACGCACCCAGATAGGTCAGTTACTTAGGCCTAGCATATATCGTCACAGGTGACAAGCTAACCATCGCCAAGTGTTGTTCTAATGCTGGGAACAGGCAGGGATGGGCAAAAATACATCAGAATGAATTTCAAAATAAAATACCTAATACCCTCATTTTTAATGTTAAAAATAAACTACAAAATACAGTAACCATATTATGTATCAAAATAAAATACTGTATTTTTGTATTTAGAAAATACTCAAAATACTTTTTTCAAGGAAGTATGGAAGCACTGCAAAAGAAGTTTTTAATATCCCAAACATTTAGCCTATTAAAACTATAAAAAACAATACAATTTGTCCCGTCATACCAAATAGTATACGGTAACCGTATGCAAGTCCATGTAGTGTGATCAGAATAATAATTCAAGAATTTACAATTACATTTAGTCATCTAGCTGATGCTTATCCAAAACGACTGACAGAGCTTTCAATTAACCAAATTATAATCAATAGGCCAAAATCATAATTGTGTATCTGTGCCGAATTTCGTAATTCAAGTCCAATGCAGAACTGATAAGAAAATCATAAGCCTATGTATCTTGAAGTTCCAGTATGTGAGAAACTTGATATGCCTTCTGATATATCTCCAACCTCAAGTATGCAGCTAATAAGGAAATAGAATTGTTATTTAATTAAACAAGGTGAACTTGTCCCCATTATAGAATGCTGAAAAAGGATGCTACAAGGAAGGGAATTCAAACACACTCAACACCTTACCATCTATTGATGTCATTGTGGTTCATTGAGATATCTGACATTTTTTCTGTTAAAGATTGGCATGGAGACAATAGGACATGGTTGCCTTTGTCGGTGTCCTTATGTGAACTTGCACAGGTAAACTTACTCATCTTTACTTGCATACGACTTCACACCAGTGCTTCAGACCAGAGCTGATGCTTCAACAATAGCCGTCACTGAAAAGCTGTGTGTCTTTGAACACAGCTGTTCTCACATTAGCTGATTGCGATAAAAATAAACCATTGTTGCCTAATTACCAATTATTCATTACACCTGTGTGTAGTATCTACTTAGAGCCATTTCCTTCAACCCAATAAAATACAAATGACAAAATACTATTTTGTATTTGAAATACAAATACATATTACATGTTTCAGAAATACCCATCCCTAGGAACAGGCAGATTACATCTTTATAGTTGGCCATATGATGACATACTTAGGTTAATACTATATTTCAGCAGTTAGGGCACCAAAATGGCCAGCAGCGGCACTGTGTAGCCTGTCTTGACAAGTTTTGGGTTACAATATACAGGTAGTGGGCTCTCTGTTGATTTTAATGAGTAGGCCTAAGCCTAAAGTTACAGCATTTCTATCACAATTGACCAGACTTCGACCTTTTGTCTGCTTTTAACAAAATTCTGGCTATGATTGTTCCTTGTATTGCATCATGAGCCATCACTGCGCCTATTGCATTCTACTGTTGTTAGCCTTAAGCCTAGCTCAGTCATTATGTTATACCACATCGCCCTCCATTAGAAGTGCAATGAGCTGCATTGAGCATAATAAACTGCATTTAGAATTCCAAATCAAAAATATTTTGGTAAAAGTAACTTAAAAGTAATACAATAGTAGTGTAATGCCTTACAATTCAGAGACAGTAATATTATAATGTAACAAATTACTTTGAAATGACAGTAATAAGTAATACATAATACATTACGATTTTGAAGTAACTTGCCCAACACTGGTCATGAATAACTATACCAACTGCTGCTTAACTTGGGTTATTTGTCAGCTAACCAGCTGATGAACGTGGAGAAATGTTTGAGTCAGTCCACATTTTCAAGTAGCCTACTGCAAAATCTAAAGTTGAGAAAAGATCAAGCACCTGCCTTAAAGGAGAATTCCGGTGTGATTTTGACCTAAAGTGTTTTGAAACATGATACCGAGTGTGAACGTATGTCTCATAGCCCATCTCGGCTTGTCCCCTGCACTCCGAAATCTGGCGCTAGTTAGCCGATGCTACCAACAAGGCGGTCAATGGTTGTGCCTCGGCATCGGCATAGCCATGCAAATAAATCACTGTTTTACACCATTTACGAGGCTCAATGTATCTCCACACTTCATTGGCAGACTTCCAAGGGCCCTGACATTTAAAACGAGACATTGAGAACTTTGAAAAAGCACTGGTAGTTTACTTACAAGACGATATATACAGACAGTATCTTCTCGAAGTTTAGCGTTTGCAGCCATCTTGAATTTAGTCACGATAAGTCGAGCGACGAGTAAGAATGAACAGGTATGATAAGGGATCAGATTCCAAAAATAATTCCGTGGAAATGCATGGATTCCAGTTGCTGCTACTGGAAGAAACTGTAATCCATGCATTTCCACAGAATTATTTTTGGAATCTGATCCCTTATCATACCTGTTCATTCTTACTCGTTGCTCGACTTATCGTGACTAAATTCAAGATGGCTGCAAACGCTAAACTTCGAGAAGATACTGTCTGTATAAATCGTCTTGTAAGTAAACTACCAGTGCTTTTTCAAAGTTCTCAATGTCTCGTTTTAAATGTCAGGGCCCTTGGAAGTCTACCAATGAAGTGTGGAGATACATTGAGCCTCGTAAATGGTGTAAAACAGTGATTTATTTGCATGGCTATGCCGATGCCGAGGCACAACCATTGACCGCCTTGTTGGTAGCGGCTAACTAGCGCCAGATTTCGGAGTGCAGGGGACAAGCCGAGATGGGCTATGAGACATACGTTCACACTCTGTATCATGTTTCAAAACACTTTAGGTCAAAATCACTACGGAATTCTCCTTTAAAACACGGGATACTGATCCTGGCCACAACTTCAGTGAACACAAATGGCACTAGCCTAATTTTTACAATTTAGACGGGGTCAGAATTTTTGGAAAAGTTTGAGAAACCCTAGGCCAAACTACCACTCCACAAGCTACAAGCACACTCTGGTATTTTGAAACCTTTAAATTTGGAATGTTGTAATTGGTCGCTTATTCAGAGTATTCAGAGTGCATGTGATGCCAGTCTCGCTATATCCCTCGCGGGATATAGGCCTACCTATGGTTAGGCTATTTAGCAGACGCGTTTGTCCAAATAAAAGGTCAAGCAGACGTTTTTGTCTGACATGACAGAAAGACTGAGGAGGAGTTACTTTCCTTTTCCTTCAACTTATTTTCTAACATATCCCACCCCCATTCGGCACGCTCACTTTTTGCATATGGGTGGGGGGTGGGGGGGTGACCCCTCAAATATCAAATATTAGCCTATGATTATAACCTTGGTAGACAGAAATTGAATCCTGCATTGGATTGGTAAACTAAGAGAGCTAACATTTTGCGTAAACACTGAGCTGAAACATTTGTGAATAAACCAGAGCATTCAAACAATCTGTCATCAATGACGATGTTATAGCCTAGCCTATACATCAGAAGTATTCGTCTACTTTGTCTCATCCAAAGGTTTGTTTCGGTTCGTGCCTCTCTGCCCAACCCCAGGAAAACTCTGGCATAGGCTATATGCAACCACCGTATAGCCTATGGTGCAAGCAGAACTAGGCTATTATGCAATTTCCCCGTGAATCGTGGTGCAAATACGTCAAATGCAGTGACTCACAAATGAATAAGCATCAGATGGGTTTCAATCGTTCGATTGGCTACAACCAGTTAAACTTGTATGTTGGACTATGTTGGCTCTATGTTTGGATGGGGGGCGGGTCAGGTATTTTGAAAATGACGAGAACTTGGGCGCTCGAGAAGTCACTGTATTGTCTTACAGACCATGTGGAAGAAAGGACTAGAGCTCTCATGTAGCCTTTAACAGAAGATTCCGTAACCCTGGACAACAAGCCTTTGGACTGTTGAGAAGACAGTATTTTTAAAGTAGAACAACTCGTTTTTTTTAGTAATTTTTTTTGCGTCTCAAGCGCTGAGCGTTTTTTTCAATCTGGGCTTTTAAACGTATCGTAGGAACACGTCGCTAATACTGCCACGGCATTTCAAATATAAGATAATTTGGTAAAAGGAACTTAGATTACTTACATTTTATTCTACTTTTGGCTCTTGGGGTTGTCTTTTGAGTGAATTTAGGTTACTGTTTTGTCGCTATGGAGCGGCGTAATAGGACGCAGGAGTATCCTCACCCGTTTGTTCATGAGGTTAAACTTACCACCGCACAGAGGATCCGGGTAAGTTCATCTTGGGCTAATATTCGTATAAATCAACATTAGGCTACACGTTTAAATGAATAATCTACAATACTAGGCCTACACATAATTAAGTCAGAATTATTTGGTGGTGACACAGAGTGTAAACAAAACAACGGAAACTGGGCTATGCAATCAATCCTATTTGGCTTTGTACGGTTGTACACCTTTTTATAAAAGGGTGATACTTTCTGGAACGTACTGTAGGCCTATATATTTTTTCTTACAACCATATAGGAGTTTTATATCGAAAAGTTATATAAAATAAATAGGTTAGGTTACCCACAAACTCCCTGCCAGTCAGGCCTAAGATGAAGAACAAAATTGTTTGCACTGCTTGTATTCTCACACATAGGATGTCTGTTTGGTGTGGTTGTGTTGTTCACTTTTTTCTTCATGGATGTGGTGCTATTATCTGTAAAACCGTGTACCCCTTAAATTATACTTATCCACTAAGGGGGTTGCAAACCTGTACTCTACCTGACCTTTAACTTTCTACTAATGCTAAGTCTAAGTGAAACCACATAAGCTTAAAGGGTTGATAATGTTTTTTTATAACCTGTGATTGCGCCTTACAGGGGGTCGTGTTGGGCACAGTGCTGTTCCCCATCCGTGTGACACTGGCCACCCTCTGCTTCCTCCTCGTGTGGCCCGTCGCGAGGCTGCGTCTGGCAGGCCTGTGCAGTGAAGATCGCCAGAAGCCTGTTCGAGGCTGGCGCCGCTGGCTCGTCCACGAAATCGTCAGGCTGCTGAGCCGTGGCGTCTTCTTCGCCCTGGGCTTCTTGTGGGTGAAGGTCAAAGGTCGGCGGGCCGGGGTGGCCGAGGCACCCGTGCTGGCAGTGGCGCCACACAGCGGTTTTCTGGACATGCTGGCGCTCTGCCTCACAGACCTTGCCACCGTGGTGTCCCGCTCGGAGAACAGCAGCCTGCCCGTGATTGGAGGTGAGGCTCAGGGGAGCATGCAAGATATGGTCTGGATAATCTGGTCACACAGTGTTCTCCACTATCACCATGCACAGTTACCCTTACTTGTACAATGGACTGTCATAGCATTAACAAGGATAAAACTCCTGCAGAACTTAATCTTGACTGTAGTATATTGTTGAGCAGGCAGGTCTTGTGTACTTTCTGACTCATGTGTTTTGGCTTCTGATTAAAAATGACCTGTTACCTATTTAGATGACCATTTGCCATAATGTGGAACCTTCCACATGGTTCAGAATCATGTTTAGGCTTATGCTGATCACTGGAGCCCAATTTGGATGACACTTTGTTGACAATTTGCCAAAAAAAGGAGAGAAACATGTTCAGCTGTTCTGTATTAAATCCATATGGGCTCTATACTTCCAATGCCCTGCTCAGGTTTAGACAGATTCACACCTAAGGTGACCCTATTCTCTTCTCTCTCCATCCTTCTCTCTCTCTTTCTCTCTCTCTCTCAGCTCTGCTGGAGTTTAACCAGGCTGTACTGGTCAACCGCAAGGACCCGGAGTCAAGGAAGAAGTGTGTCAGCCAAATAACCGAGAGGCTGACATCCAAAGGCTACTGGCCTCAGGTAACAGAGTCTTTTTTTTTAAGCTAAATCAGATTTTGGTCTGGTGGCCAAGCAGTCAAGCAGTTGGCCAAGTTCATGAGCATATTAATTATGTAAACATCCAGCAAAGTAACTGATTCTATCTCACCCACCCCCCCCCCCTTTCCCTGCATGTGTGTATACACTTTCTTTCTTTCTTTGGCAGATGCTCATGTTCCCAGAGGGGACCACCACGAATGGCCGAGCGCTCATCAAGTTCAAGCCTGGTAAGCAACAGCTAAACACATAGCAGCACCTCCAAGTCCCACCCAGCTCAGAGCAGGCCCCTGCCAGCGCCATAAAAGGAATAGGGAAGCGGAGATAATATGGAAATGAATGCCAGAGGACAAACATGGGGACAGGGAGAGGGTGGAAGTGTTAAGGGGGAAAGGATCAAATATATACATTATATATCTATGTTTACAGTTTTTAGCATATAAATATATAGAGATAGATAGATAGATAGATATATAGATACTTACTTACTTACTTGATCCCCAAGGGGAAATTCAAGGTCCCAGTAGCTTATGACACCAAACACAACAACATAAACAGGATCATACAAAAACAAATCCACATGACTGAAATGAACAGTAAAAGACAGTAAATATACTAAAACAAGGATCCACATGAATGCACTGTACTGTATAAGCATGAATGATCCACATGAATGTATATATATATATATATGAATGTATATGTATGTTTACAAATATTTGTAAATACATACACACACATACACACACACACACACACACACATATGTTGATAGTCATGTATTGTGTGTGTATGTGTGTGTGTTTGTTTACAAATCTTTCTTTTTGTAAAGAGTATCTTAAGAGCACAGGATGATCAGAGGGAGAGACAAAAGGACTGTGTGAGAGTGTAGGGAGGGATTGAAGGTGAAGTATCACGTTTATATTCTGTTTTTTTCCTTTAATCTTCAGGAGCGTTCTTAGCGGGAGTGCCTGTTCAGCCTGTGCTTCTGCATTACCCAAACAAGTTGGTGAGTACTTCCTATGACACACTATTAATCACAGTGTTTTATTACTATAGGCCAAACACACACATACACACGGACACACACGCAAACACACATGCCTGGCTATATTCGCAATAATCAGCTGGCAGGGAAATAAAGCAAGACATACACAGACGCACACACACACACACACACACACACACACACACACACACACACACACACACACACGCACGCACACCCTGAAGGTAAACAAAATGTTGCTGTGCCTGCTGTAGCAGTTGGAAAATGGGTTGAGCAATCACTATTGTTTATATAGTGAAAGATAATGATCATCATGTTTTTGACACCAACGTTTGACAATACAAAATCTTGATCTCTTGTAGGACACAATGCGTTGGACTTGGAAGGGAACCTCATGGTGGGTGGTGTTATTTTAACAGTAATGATAATTCTATATTCGTTGTGTACATTTTTGCACAGTTTAACATGACAGATTGTTTCGTGGTTAAATATCATAGAACAATGAGACCTTTAAATCAAGTTGCATCTGTCTCTGTACTTGTGTTGCCATATGTGTCTTAATGTTTATACTCCACTTATTCCAAACCTTTGTCAGCTGTTCCTAAATCATTAAGTGTAATAAATGAGTATCACTTTTTGGATGTGGATTGTTTTTAACACATTAAGTAAATGCAACAAATTACTTTAGGTATTAATAATTGAATGTTTTTAAAACGACATACTAAATGTTTTTTTTTTTTTTTGTATATTTTCATAGGGTTCAGTCCTTGTGGCACACCACATCTCAGTTCTATACCAACATGACCATTGAGGTAAAGTATAGGCAACAGCTCATAGCAGTGTGTGTCCCAGTTTAAATATTTCAAGAATGTGCAGCACTGTCCATTTCTGTGTCTGTGTAAATGAATACATTTGATAATGTGGTCTGGAGATATGTAGGAAAAGGCAGATAAACAAATATAGGAGCATCTTGTTGACAGTTTTCCATTTCCTTTTGAGGTAAATTGGCTGTTTAGATTTTTATAGGAAATTGATTAGACAGGCCTCAACTCCCGTGACTTTTGACATTTAGTTTGATCCAATTTATTTTGAAATTGAGACTGCTGATGGTGAGGCCCACATCTTTCATTTTGATTTCCAGCCAATCACCAATAAAATCTCAACCCCATTTCTCTTTCTCTCTCTCTTTCTATTGGCTACAGTTCCTGCCTGTCTACACCCCGTCACAGGAAGAGAAGGACGATCCCAACTTGTATGCTGACAACGTGCAAAAGCTCATGGCCAAGTGAGTCACTTTTGAAATTGATGTCTTCTCCAATACTGTTTTGATTATAGTTGTCATTAATGATACAGGAGAGAGTGTGTTTGTTTATACAGGGTGTCCGCGGGGTTGTAAAAGGTATTAAAAGGTAGTAAATGAAATTAGCCAAATTTAAGGCCATTTAAAAGTATTAAAAAGTAATAAACGTCATCTGATGAGGTATTAAATTTTCGAACCACTAACTATGAGGTTTTCCATTTGTGTTAAGTGCAGGCCCAGGCCCCTATCTCCTAAAATTCGCATTTATATCATATTAATTATATGTGCGAGTAGGACCTGATCGATATGTCAGTGTGCGTTCGCACCGCGCCCCCTCAAACTGGATATACTGCTGGCTTGCTGCCAAACTTGTTGCCAAATGTTCGCTACTAGACGAAGTCATGGGAAAATTTAGTTTTTCAGACATTTGGTTAGAGGACTCGAGATTCAAAGACTGGCTTAGGCTAGTTGGCAACAGCCAAGAGGCTTATTGCCACATCTGTAAAAAAAAAAAAGACAATAAATGTCACCTGGATCGGAGTGAATGCCGTCAGGTCACATAGTCTACTAGCCAGCAAACAAGAATGTGCGGACGTAGTCAGAGGTGGAAGAGTCGACTGCCTGGCTCAGTGGCTCATCGGCCCCGTAGGGCTACTGTCTCTCCACATAAATATGCGTCATTGAAGCTTAATTAAAGCTATCAGTATGTCTACGCTACCAGTTGTCATTGTCATCCAAAAAAGTTATAATTTGCGCCATCGCGTTTTCAATGACACAGGCTGTAAGAGCAGCAGACATAGCCTAAACTAGGCCTAGATACAGTATCACAATAACCCCTTTTCAAATTAAAAGTCCCCATGAAGGCAGAAGGCCTTTTCATTCAAACAAATATATAATTAAATGAAAGGGGAAAAAGCAAGAATATAACATGTAAACAGATGTACATGTTATAAGGGGTTATTTGCAATGAGCTACCCCTGCCTTGACTACAGAATAGAGGTAAAACATAGGCCTGACAGTGTTGCTTTGTTTAGGCTAGAAGATAACGTTTAGCCTATAAGATTTAGCATCAGTAAATGTCATGTTAAGGTTAGTTTAACAGGTGTGAACTTTACATTATTCAAAGCTTGCTCCCTTGATGTAGTATGTGATGAGATTAAAGTCCCAATATACTTGCTAAAAATGTGTTGAATATAACAACCTGTGTAGGTTTTTATAGGCTGTATTGTAATATGCTATCAATATATTATAATATAATATATTTTAAGTCAATGTATCAATTAGTTTCCACAAAAGTCCCCAGAAGTCATCATTTAAGGGGTTATTTTTAAAAATGTTCGTCATGGGGAGCATGCAGGCCCAAAAGTATTTTATCACATGGGCCCACATTCTCCAGCAGCACCCAATCAATAATTAGTATTTTTGTAAAATGTGACCACCTATTTTTGAATGTGATACCTTGACTGGCAAAGTATACGAGATAGCAAGGGTGTGTGTGTGTGTGTGTGTGTGTGTGTACTGCGTATGGTCGTGGGCCTATTTGGAAGAAAGTCCAGTAAATCTTTTCTGATTTTCATTTGTCATTTTGTCTTGATTGAGATAGAGTGTAGTGCTGGAGAAGTGGTGTGTGCTCTTCCTACACAATGAAATAAGTTTTTATCTTGGGTTAGGATTAAATAACAAATAATTGTGTATAGGTCAGTGTTTTTATTGAAGCAAAAAGGAACAAAGTATCCAGGAACTGTAATAATAGATACTTGATTTTAATTGTAAGCATTGCTACACTTTCTTACTCAGAAAGTTAAGTAACAAAATTACAGTAATCCGTTACTTTATAATTAGTTACCCCCAACACTGAATTTCGAAAGGTTGCCGCTAGTTGCAAGTCGTGTTGGTATTAAAAAATGTTGTGAAGGTATTAAAAAAGGTATTAAAAGGTATTAAATTCAACTTAAGAATTTCTGTATATACCCTGTTATAAGAGGAGCTAAAAAGCAGTATTTATTAAAGCTGCAGCATCTAAAGTATCCGTGTGTCTGTGTGTGTGTGTGTGTGTGTAGGGCTCTGGGTGTGCCTGCCACTGATTATGTGATGGAGGGCCGTTTCCCTGTGAAGCATGTGGGTGGGCTCTCATTGCCTCTCGAGTCACCTGCCAGGGAGACCCTGAAGCTGCTGCACCATGCTGGGTAAGATGGAGAGAGTGTGTATGTGTATCTGAATACTGTTTGTGTGCATGCGCGTGTGTGTGTGTGTTTGTATCCAGGGATATGTTGTCTCTGGGCGGGTGTCCATGACTAATAAAAGTTTCAAAACCAGATTAAACCAGATTTAAAACCCCTGGTTTTGTTACTAGTTCTATGTTATCAAATATTTGAAACTAGTTATATGTGATCAAATATTTGAGGACCCGACTCTTGTCACTGATGGTGTTTCAATCATGGGGATATCACAAAACCACAACATTTGTCTGATAATGTTCTACTCTTAAGTTGTATACCACACCTTGTGTGTTTGCTTTCTTCTTTTTCCACTGAACTGACCAAAAATATTTTGTTTTCCCTATTCCCCCTTCCCTCCTCTCTCTCTCTCTCTCTCTCTCTCTCTCTCCATCTAAGCCTCAGCACATCTCAAGTGCAAACCGCGTTGAGCAGAATGACTGACTGCTGTCAGTCAGGTCAGGAGAAGACTGTCTCTATTGACCAGCTGCAGCAGTGGCTGGAGCTCTCTAAGAGAGAAACGGCAGCAAAAATATGCTCTCTTTTCTCCAAGAAGGTAATGTGTGTGTGTGTGGGTCTGTGTCTGTCTGTCTGTCTGTGTGTGTGTGTGTGTGTGTGTGTGTGTGTGTGTGTGTGTGTGTGTGCGTGAGCCCGATGGCATATGTGCATGTAATGTCTGAACAATGTGTTGTTGTATGCTTGTGTGTCTGTTTAATGTTTCTGCAAGTGTGTGTGTGTGTGTGTGTGTACGTGTGTGAGTGAGAGCAAATGGCAACCTTATCTCAGGGTGAGGCAAAGCATACAGAGCTATCGCATTAATACACTGTGCCTCTCTGAATGGCTTGTGCCATCAGTGCTGTCATTATAGTGAGTGGTGCCAGTGTGTCTACGAGGCTCCAAGTGCTTTTGTTGTGTTTTTTTTTTTACTTTAAGACTGAGTGCAGCTGGGATGTGCGCAGCGATTAGTCACGTTGGTCATAAGCTGCGCTTCCTTACACTCGTGTTGTTGCTCTCCTAAGAAAGGGGTTCTTTGTTTTGCCGTTTAAAAAAAATTTGCAGATTACAGACTGAGGCAAGGGTAGACCTATTTTGTGATATTTCAAATATGATTAGTGGGGAGTATCTGTGAAACAACATGTAGGCTTACAAGCATTCTGTAGCCATTACTCTTAATTGGTGCAAGTCACATTCAATGTATACATGACAAACCCATGCATCTGTGTACACAAATGTATACTCTGCATTTGAATGTCTAGACATATAATTGCTTGTGTCTTTATGTGTCTTAGACTTTCCAACAAGATATGAATGGTATGCCATTAGTTATCTATTATTTATATGAATTGCGATCATGTTTAGTTAGCTAAATGGGTCGTGGCTTTTTTCGTGCATATTCTTTCCTTTTTTGTCAATGGAGTCTTCCACATACACACGTCTGTTTACCTCTTGTTGAATGAGTGTTGTAGGTGAGATGTAGAACCTATCTGTGTTGTGTAGGTGAGATGTAGAACCTATCTGTGTTGTGTAGGTGAGATGTAGAACCCATCTGTGTTGTGTTCTGTAGGTGAGATGTAGAACCCATCTGTGTTGTATTCTGTAGGTGAGATGTAGAACCCATATGTGTTGTGTTCTGTAGGTGAGATGTAGAACCCATCTGTTGTATTCTGTAGGTGAGCTGTAGAACCCATTTGTGTTGTGTTCCTGCAGGATGACTCTGTGGACCTCAGACTGATCTGTTTGAGTATCTCGACTGTCTCTGGTCTCTGTAGCCTTGAAGATCTCCTGGACAAGGCCTTCAAGGTGAGCACAGAATTGTGTGTGTGTGTGTGTGGGTCTGTTCCAAACCAAAGGCATCGCCTTGCTGCCTTTATAGGTCGGTGTCTCGTAAGACATGACTTTGGAGTGAAGGCATCTTTTAGGAACGTGTGTGTGTGTTTTGTTTTTGGTCTGAAACTGATGGTTTACCAATAGATAAGGAAAGAGAAGAGATAGTGTGTGTATATATAGTATAAATATATTTGCTCAAGTTGGGATGTGTGTGTGTGTGTGTGTGTGTGTTCCTTTGAGTCATAACAGAAAGTATTGACACCTTGTGGACTGTTGTTTGTGTGTGCATCACAGCTGTATGACAGTGATGGTGATGGTGTCCTGACTGCAGAGGAGCTGGCAGGCCTGATGGGAGCGCTGGTGGGTGCCCCTCAGTTCAACACTGCAAATATCTACTCTGAGCTGACCAGCAGGGGGCCTGCTAACAAAGGTGAGTATCAGCACAACAGAAAGCAGCACAACCACAGCACAAAAGATGATACACAAAGCAACTTTTTTAACAACGTTGCAGGCCAATGTTCCTGAGTGCTCTTGTTATGGTGTGTTTTCATTGATGTTGGCAAACAATTGCTTTTCTAGAGAACTCAAATCATCAGTAGGCAAATTTGACCATACTATCAGAACACATGGGACTGGTCCTGTGGTTGCCTGGCAACATTTCTCCATGGAGCAAAGTTCCTACATGTATCATCACCCTAATATTTATTCATTAATTCATCAATATTTATTATAATCAAAGGGCACAAATAACTCTTCTTCCCATAAAGCCCATGTCTAAAATCTCCCTCAGGATGAATAAAGTATCTCTCTCTCTCATAAATTGTATTTCAACATTAGGCTTGGCACAGGTCAAAAAGTGTGAGATGGGAAGAAGGTCCCTGGTGTGCCGCATTGCCAATTAACTGTTTGGTATTTTAAAACTTAAGTATGACATAGTTTATTCAGTTGTTTGTGATGCTCCTTCTTTTGTAGAAGAGCTCCTGAATCTACTGACTACAGATACGACCTATCAGGAGCTGGTTACTGTGTATCTTCGACCTGAGGGGGCGGAGCATGAAGCATCATCACACCACATGGCCAATGGGAAGGATGGCAATCACAATGGGACCATGCAGAACGGCAACACGGTGGCCAATAAGAATGCAGATTGAGAGTTCTACCTGGTATCTCCCACAGTTTTCAGAACCGTCTCAAGTGGACATGACGGATAGACACTTTAAATTGTTAAATATGTTCTACAAGTAGTTTCATCGTGGTGTGTGTGAGAAACTAAATTTATGTGTGTGTGTGTTTGAGATTTTTTCTTTTAGGGGGGCGGGGGGGGGGGGGGGGGGGTTGGGGGTGGTAGGGAATGTTATTTTCACCAGTAATTTGCCATGACAAGAAGTTTACATGTCTTCTCTGCACACTACCATTGTTTCCAGTTGAAATTATGGTTAACTACCTCTTTGACATTGAATGTGATATGCTCATGTGTGTTGCATAGAAGTGAATGAAGTGCCTCGTTAAAAGTGTTTTTTAAAAAACTGAAAACCATGTATTCTTGGGAAAGAGTGTACAACCAAAACAGAATCTTGTTTTTACATTTTAATATATTAATATTTGTAAATAAAATATCAATTTTTACAGCTGTCGTCGTAGTATGTTTATATATATACAGTATTTCATACTTTTCAATTCCTTTTTGGTCTTTTGTTGATTCGTGCGCTCCATCTTTCTCTCAGCTTTCTCTGAGGAGAGCCGTTCGGCTCTTGACGTCTCTCCGCGACCCCCTTTCCTGATTGTCTTTTTCTTTCATCCTGATTGGCTCTCTGCGAGTGCCTGTCGTCCTCTTCAGCCCGTCCAATTCCCTCTTCCACTTTGAGGAGGTTCTCGGTGCCGTCCACCACCTTGAGCCTCGCTGTCCTCTCTCTGGTTTCTCTCCTCGTCTCGTTTGTCTCTTGCTTCATTGTCTCTCCGCTGCTCTGTGCCTTGGCCTTTCCCTCAGCTCGCGTTTTCATGCTGCGCTTTGCTTTTGTCTGTTCCTCCTCCATCTTTGTCTGTTGCAGGTTGCCTCTAGTCGATCTTGTGCTCCTCGTTCTCTCTGGGTTCGTTTTAACATCCATCGCTCCCTGCTTGTTGTTGTTGTTGCTTATGTCTTCATTTTGGGGAGTTTCTTTCCTTTCCACTCTTTTGTCATTCGTTTTCTCTACTCTTTCAATTTCCCCCTCTTCAGGGCATCTTGTTGTCCTCCTGCTCCTGGTTCGAATTTGAGTCTCTGTCTCTTTACTATCAGGTCTGTCTGCAGTGCCTCTGTCCTCTGTTTTCTGTGTCTTCATACATCCCACTGCCTCTGAACTTCTAGTAGCTGTGACACTCCTTGTTCTGACTGCATGAGTGTTCATCCCTCTCTCTGTGACTTGGGCGTCTTTCTCTCCCCTCGTCCCTTTTTTTTTACTCTGTTTGTCTGTGATCTCTGCTGTGGGGTTTGTTGATGTTTCAGGTAGTTCAAGGGGATAATTAGTTTTAGTCTTGGCCTTGACTGATAAACTTTCTTCTTCTTCACGTTCTTCCTCATCTGTCTTTTGTTTATTTTGGTGTGATGGACTTCTCTCCATCTCTGCTCTCTCCACCAACATACCAGCATTTGTATTTGAATGTGATATCTCCTTGTCTCCTGTGTTGTCTGTTGCTGTCTCTTGTCGTTTTTCTCTTGTGGCTCTTGACCTCTGTCCCTCTGCCTTAGTTCTGACATTTGTGTTCTCTGGTCTGTCAGCATTTTCAGTTGGAGCATTAGTTTCATCATTGGCTGGCAAGCTCATCTCTCTTGGCTCCAGCTTTTCTCCCTTTATAATCTTTTTTTCCTTTAGTGAAGGATGTATCTCTTTCTCTACTTCCTCTTTCATGGCTTCAGGGTTTGTATTTGTCTTTTCATCCCCTTGTTGTTCTTTTCCATGCATAGTTTCTCCTGCTTCCTTCAGGAAAAACTCACCCTCAACATCTTTAGTTTGCTCCTCTCGCTCTCCATCTTCAGGTTGTTTCTTTTCGCTCAGTGCCATTTTTTGCCGTGCTTTTCTTTCATCATTATAGCTTTTGCCAACATTTTTATTAATCCTTCCCTCGACCTCTTTGCCACTAGCTTTTGACGTTTTTCCGGAAGAGCAAGGTGCATTATCAATCTTTATTGTTGTTCTTCTCTCCGCAGGAGCTGATGGCTTCTCTCTTTCCATCTCTATTCTTTCTTTACCTGACACAAAACCTTTGGTTAGCCTTCTACTCCTTCTTATCACTGTGTCCGTCTCATTATCTACTTCTGTAATAGTTTGACTCTCTTTATCTGCCTGTGTGATTATGACTTCTTGAGTCCCTGGTACAGCAGCCACCTCCTCTGCTTCAGCGTGCTTGTTCTGGTCTGGAGATGGCTGCAGACTTCCTCCTTTCAGAGAAGTCAGTGCTGTATTCTCTTTTGCTGTATCAGTTTTGACCTCCATCTTTATCTCTTTTCCCATCACGGCACCTCTAGTTAGTCTCCCACTCCTTGCCGTCACTGTGTGAGTTTCGCTCCGTCTCACATTGTCAGATTCTCTGACTAGGACTTCCTGAGTCACTGGTGCTACAGTACTCTTATCTTTTTCCGTTTCTTCCTCCTGTAATCGCTCAGCTCTCGCACTTTTGTCACTTGACGTTTCTGCCATCGGCTCCTCTGTGATGCTATCGTGTACCACAGCTTTGGATGGAGGCTCAATGTCATCCTCATGGTGTGATTCTACTTCTACTGTCTCTCCCCTTGTGTTCTTTTCATGTGGTTTTTGAGAATTTCCAGCCTTATCCCTGCTTGAGGGAGTCTCGGCTGAATTCTCATGTGAGCACTCAGTTTTGTCTTCCACGGGCTGTCCCATGTCTAGTATCGCTTTTTTCACCACAGTACTTCTAGTTAGTCGCCGGCTCATTCCTGTGGCTGTTTGAGTGCTGCTCTTCCTCCCATGATCTACTTCTGTGACTATACATTCCTGACTCACTGCTAATGCAGTCCCCTTTTCTGTCTCTTCTGTCGGTCCGTTACTGTCCTCTCTTGCCGTGTGGTCTCTCGGCCTATCTAGAGTTGGTTTTGTATTATCATGCACTACAGCTTTAGGAAGAGGATCAATGTCATCCTTTTCATGTGGTCTTATTTCTTGTGAGTTGTCAGTGTCATGCGATTTTTCCCCTGTTTGTATGACCTGTTTTTCTACAACAGAACCCCTAGTTAGTCTCCTTCTCCTACTTGAAACTGTTTGATTATCATTATTATTCAAATGATCATTTTCTCTGATAACTTCCTCAATCTGTGGTACTACAGGTAGCTCTTGTATTTCTCTTGTATGTTCTTCACTGTTCTCTGTTTTTATTTGATCACTTTCTAGAGTTTCTGCTACAGTGGTGCTATCATTTATAATTTCTTTAGATAGAGGAAAAAGGTCAACCTTATCTTGTGATTGACTCTCTTCATTTTCTTTCCTTGTGGTCTCCTCTCGTATTTGTTGAGGACTTCCAGCATTTCCTCGACCTATAGACGTCTGTGTTGTATTCTCTATTGAGTTCTCATTTCCTCCTTGTGAAATTTGTTCCATCTGTAAGACATCTTTCCCCATCATATAACCTCTGGTTACTCTACTCCTTGTCACCATATGAAGCTCGCTGTTTTTCTCTTTGTCAGTTTCTTTGATTATAATTTCCTGAATAGTTGATCCTGTTGACAGCTCCTCTGTTTCCTTCTCTTTATTTAATCTGCCATCTTTTGTTGTTTGGTTGTTTGGCCTTTCAAGTGTTTGTTCTTCTGTAATAGTATCGTGTACTACAGCTTTGGGTGACACATCGATGTCATACTCATCTTGTGATCTTACTTGTTCCGTTTCTCTCCTTCTCTTCAGTTCTTGGGAGTGCTGAGGACTTCCAACATGTCCTCCTCCGGTCATGGATCTCTGTGTTGTATTGTGTCCAGAGCGCACCATCTTGTCTCTTGCGGAGCCTCTTGTTAGTCTTCTAGTCCTTAGCACTGTGTGAGTCCCACTCTGACTCGAATGTTTGCTTTCTGTGATTATGGGTTCCTGATTCACTGCTGTAGCCTTCATGTCCTCTGTTATGTTCTGATTCTTTTCATCCTTTTGGTCATCTCTTGCTATATCGTCAGCTGACCTTCTTGGTGATTGTTCTTTTGTCACATCATCATTTGATGCTGCTGTGGGAAGATCAGTTTCATATTTGCCATGCCTTGTGCATTCTCTCTTTTCTCTCTCTGCGTCCTGTTCTGCTACAAGTTGAGACATCTGTGTTGTGCTGTGTTGTGTGCTCTCCATTTTGCATTGCCCAGACTGTTCAACTGGAACGATTTCTTTTCCCAACACGGCACCTCGGGTTAGTCTCCTAATCCTCCCAGTCTTGTTCTGCCTCTCCGTATCTGTTTCTTTGATCACTTCCTGCATTGCTGGCGCTCCGGGCATCTCTTCTGTTCCTTTCTGTTCATTCTCTTCATTTTTCTTTTCACTTGGTATTTGATCATGTGGTTTGTCTGTCTGGTCTTCGGTAATGTCATTATATTTCAGTGCTTTGGGTGGGGGAGTGAGCGCATCCTTGTTTTGCAATCTTCCAGCTTGTGTTTCTTTCTCTGCCTCCTGTTCTTGTGGTTGATCAGGACTTCCACCCTCCTTTATACAAATGTGTGGTGGTGTATCCATTTGGGAACACTCTGTGTTGTCTTCCACAGCTGGTTCATCTCTTCCTTCGCCTTCAGGATTTATCTCCTGACTTTCCATCATCTTGTTTCTTACAAATCTTTGTCCATTAGATCTGCCAATCACAGCCTTGCCAACAGTACTTTCATCCATTGGCTTGCCAATCATTTTCCCCTTGAGTGTTTTTGTGGCCTTCCTCTCAGTATCAACTGTTTGTTGATTCCTGTCCATCAGTTTGTTTCCGTTATCAGTCAGTACACTTCTAGTGGCTATTGGACTGGTTATACTTATCTCCTTTTCAGTGAGGCAGTTTTGTGCTTCTCTGAGGTCTTTTTCATCCCGCCTCTTCCCTTTACACCTATTTCTATTATTATTCAGCTCTTTGACACACTTGTTGCCATCTACATGCTTTTCTGTTGCCTCTGAGACTCCTTCATCTCCATCTTTGTTCACCTTTTTCTCTGTTTCTGCTTGTTGTTGTTGTGTTGCTTTTTCTGCACCTGTTCTGCTGCTGTCATTTGCATCTTGGATGAAGGCGCTTTTCATGCCTAGGTAGGTTCTCACACATTTACCCCTCACTTTTTCATTATTAACTTCCACTTTTTTTGCTTCTTGTCTACTTGTTGTCTTCTTCCCCAGATGTTGGCTGTATGACTGCAGCTTTTTTTCCGTTGGCTTCCTGCTTCTTGAGGAGCGTCTTGGAGTTAGTAGCAAGCTGGAATCACACTCACTCTGTGTACTCAGGTCTGTGTCCTGATCTAAGACTATGAGTTTCTGGCTCTGTGGGTCGTCCTTTGCGACTTGTATATCTTGAGTTTCATTACGTTTAATTTCCAATTTGCTTACTGTTGCATTTGAGATACTGACACTGCAGACAGTGTCCCCTACCATGACATTTCCTGATGTTCGTACACTATGCTCTAACTCCATTTGTTCCAGTTGTCTGTTCGACATCTCTGCACTGCAGTAGTCTATTATTTCATATGCATCTACATCATGTGCAATTTCATCGTTACATCCAACCTGATCATTAGTTTTTATATCCTCAGACCTAGTCAGATGTTTCTTGTCATCGCTTAATTCACTTGTCCTCTCACTTTGTGCGCTGGATTCTTTGACATTTTTGTCAATAACCCAGCCCCTCAGATGGCTGTCCCGATCACCATGACTGCTGGATGAGGCCACAGCGACAAAACAAGTAAGAGTAGGCTCACTATCCACAATGACACTCCCATGCAAGTCTGTCACTGTGGAACAGGGTTGATGAGAAAGCCCAGTCGGGCTTGGCGGATGCTGGAGGGCTACAGGAGGGGAAACGAACGTCTCTGCTGACTCTCCATTCTGTGGCAGATGCTGGTGTCCAGTGGAGGTGAGGGCCTGAAGGCAAAAGAATGCCAAAGAGGGAGGGGAAGACAAGAGCTTCTCAGTCATCTGATCCACTTCCTTCTGCAACTGCAACGAAATCTGGGAGCTGTTGTCCTGAGAGAATAAAGAGCGAAGTGGGTTAGGACTTAAGCAAGGAGCTAGAGGAGGCGTCCTACACTGCTCAATTTTTTCTTCTAGGGCTTCTGGATCTTGCACATCTCCGATCTGACCACTGATTGAGTCATTTGAGTCATCATTATGAGCACACTCTAGAACCGTCTGGTATGTCTCAAGGATTTTGTTTTCCATGCTGACTTGATTCATTGTCAAAACAGACATGGGTGATGCTGACTTATTCTCAGTCACAGGCAAAACATCTTTCTCTTCTTCATTCAAGTTACAGACTGTTTCTGTTTCTTCTGTTGACTCAAGCTGAATTGGCTCTGCCAGAGTGTTAGTCGGAAGATTTGAAGTGCCAACGACCGGATTTAGACTCTGAGATTTATAATTTACTTGTGCTTTACCTGGATTCACTTTGGATAGACTGTCTAAAGAAGGAGGGCTTAGCTCTCTTTGGGAGCCTGAGTCAAGAAGAACCGTATATACATATCCTTGTTTTTCAGCACCGCCTGCATCCTTCTCGTCAGTGCCTTGCTCAATCTGGGTGGCATGGTTTTCCATGTCAATAACTTTTTGTGTAGCACTTGATACTGCCTCTTCTGAAGCACTTTGGAAGGCTGAGCTACTAGGAGTAGCAGCCTCCAATATACTGAAAGCATCTGTCAGAGCAATAGGCCCATCTGGTAAGATGATTGGTTGAACTTTGGAGTAGTTTCCATTCTGCACCGTAGGTAGGCAGTTCATTTGTTGGTGTGAGGCAGGTGGGTGATGTGGATCTTGTGCTGGAAGGAACACATGTTTTGTCTCCTGCAAAATACTTCCATTTTGATTGGTTGCTAAAACATATGTCTTGGAGCTGTAGTTCTCATGATTGGCCACTGGGACTTGGGGTGAGTAGTTTTCTGGTACAGCATAAACACTTTGACTCACACTGTTACAAGTCCTGTTGACACTGGTTTGAAATGCATGGTGGGAACTGTAATTTTGTTGCTGTGGAATACAATTGTCCATCCCATAAATCTGGGGGACTTGAAGCCCTGGCCTCTTAAATGATGGCACAACAGGGGCACCCCTTTCTAAGAAATTGTGAGTGGAAATATTGGGAGTTTGATAATAGAAAGTATGTGGTGGGGCAAAGCAATCCACTGCACCCGTACCTTCCGTAGACATGGTTGCACCAAGTGACACCTGGCTATCAATGTTTGTGTGTATAGGTTGTGACCGTAAACAGACAGAGGGATGTCCATCTTGGGAAGCTGAGGTCCCTGGTTGCACACTACTGGTACTGGTGCATGAGGCACTTGGGATGTCTCCTGTTGGTTCAGGCACGACAGGTGCAGACATATGATTTGTGTCAGAGGTCTCCTTTTCCTTCTGTAAACATAGAGGAAGAGTTTCAAGTATACAGACAATAATAGTGTGAATGCTGTTTTGTCAATATGGAGTACTACATCTGTAATATGTATAGAATCTATACAATCTATAAAACTGAATATTACCCAAGCAATTTTATTTCAAGGTGATATCATTGTGTAGTGGTACTATTACAGTACATACCTGTATTAAAGACTCCATTAAATTGTTACTGGAATCTGGATCTGAGGACAGGAGAGATGACACATACTCTAGGTCGATGACTTCCCCAACCTTACAAGAGAGATGACAAGTACATGTTGTCAACATAATCAGGCGTTCTGAAATACAGCAGGTGAGAGAGTACTGTTGTGGTTTTGGATGTGTTTGAATTTCCCTTCAAGTCTCTTTCTATCTATCTATCTATGGGTGGTGAAATGGGATGAAATTTTCAGTCAACTCAGACGTGTCATCGCTAAAACTCAGTTGCTCAAACTACAGTTTGATTACCTGAGTCACAAACTCTTTCTGACTGCACAGCTCATTCAGATACTCTGTGAATGATTCATTCTCTTCCTTCTCCTCCTGCTCAGTGGCTTCTTCTGTGACCTCTGAACTTTCCCTGACCTCTGACCTTGACTCTAGGGCCTCCATGACCTCTGTGTACTCCTTAAGAGCACCTTCCATGAGTTCCTGCATCTGGGCTTTCTCTAACAGCGCATTATGGTAAGGTTTAGGGTTGCTTTTAGGTCTCATGGTTCTTCTGCCTCTACCTGCCTGGGGCCTTCGTTTCCAGCTATAGCCTTGAGAGAGGGAGAGAGAGAGAGAGAGTCTTACTATTAAAAAAAAAAGTGGGAGTGAGAAAAGCTATAATGAATTGCTATGCCATATAAAAAAAAAATCATCATCACTCCCTGACTGGAAAGTGAAGGTCAACACAATTTTGATTTTCCAAGCCATTAATCGTTCTGTTTACAGACCATAAATGTCATTGTGAACTCCTCTCCAACCCATTGGATGAAGCTCAGCCTCCACTCCCTTTGCTGCCCTGAAATTCTGCTCCCACTTCTCAAATTCCAGGAACCTATCATGTCATACACACAACCAAACTCAGCGCGATAGTAGTGATACTTCTTTTGAAACTGAGATTGGAAACACCTGATTCCATATAAGGATGGAGACTCACTTCTGGGCCATGTTGTAGTACTCCATGCGATCAAAGTTGGACAGCCTGTTCCACTCGGTCACAGCTATCGCCTCTGCCTTCTCCAGTGGGATGTGGGAGTTGACCAGGCACAGAGATCGTAGCACTGGTCTGGTAAAAAAAAAAAAAGTCAAAAACAACTTTTAGTGCAATGTCAGTGAAGTCAGTAAACGTTTGTATTTACATTTGTCTGTGAAATAGAGAAGGCAAAGGGAGTTTGAAGAGAGAGAGAGAGATATGTCTAAATGGATTAACACCGTTTATTACTCCACTGGATAGCCTTCACTGTAAATCATATTTATTCCATAAAACTTGTGCTAACACTACATGGCAACAGAATTATTATAAAGCTGGAAAAATGAAATGATGGAATTAATTAATTACTGAATGAAACCTACACGAAGAAGCAGGCCAGTGCATCAGAATCATGGCTGCTGGAGACATACATGCAAGTCCTGTGCCTGTGCTGATGCCACAGCTTGTACTTTTCGTACAGACCCATGGAGAACTCCTGGCACGGGCCCGTCTCCATGCCTATCCTTAGGGTATTCTGGTCCTGGGCTGGTCCGGTTGAATCCAGATTGACAGGCCTCAGTGGCAAACCGCCAACACAAGCCTGCGGCTGTGTCGGTGGGTAATTGGAATGTACTAGCACTTCCTGAGGCGGGTAGTTCACAGGAAGTTGGGAGTAATAAGGGAGAGTACTGATGTTAGCAGTATATTGAGGGTGTGGTGCTAAGTATGTAGCAGCGAGCTGAGGGGCTAGCTGATAGTGGCCTGTTCCGTGCTGCTGATAGGTTGGTGTGGGGTACATATTTCCAAACTGTGAATGCAGTGTGGCGCTAGCAGCGGATGATGGGTGAATGCTGGCTGAGTGGTACTCTGAATAGGCAACCCCATAATGCATTGCAGTGTGTTCCATGGATGACGTGGAAGGAAGTTCCACATGGGTGGGAGGCTGAATGGATTCCGATGGGACAGAGAGTTGTGGTTGGTGCCGGGAGTCACGCGAGTCCACTTGAGCAGGATTGTCCATGTGAGATTCTGCCTGTGTGGTCTCCACGACTGCTCCAGACCCTGACTTCTGTTCTGAGACGTTCTCGACCACAAGGCGAGCGAGAGTAGGAGGAGTGTCCGAACCATTTTCCTCTCCTATCAGGTTGTCTGCCACGATGGACTTCTCAGCCACTCTCAGCTCAAGCTCCGCCTCTAATTCGGAGACTGGACGGAGCCCTACGGGCTGCTCAGGTACCTTCAGACTACTCTCAGTAACTTCCTCTGTGGAGGTGGACAGCTCTGGAAGCTGAAGAGCGGAGACCGATTCTCCAGCTGGATCTGACCATTCTTGAGGAAGCTGAAGAGCGGAGACCGATTCTCCAGCTGGATCTGACCATTCTTGAGAGCAAGTGCTTGGGGCACTGCATGTCCAATCAGGGGTTTGGTGTTCAGAGGTGTTCAGATTATTGTAAGCAGTTTCCTGTGTTGAGAAAGGGGATGCTGCTTGTTCCAGTGTGGAGGCTGACTCCTCTGATGAGAGTATTTGAACTGGGAGCATGTTGGAAACTCTCATGTTACTCTCCACAGTCTCCTGCATTGAAGAGGACAATTCTGGTAACTGAAGACAGGGGTCTGACACTTCTGCTGACATTTCCTGGGGGTGGGGTCTTGAGAGGGTTTGCATCAGGTCAGTAGGCTTGTCAGATGTACTCACGTTATCCTCCGCAGTTTCCTCTCTTGATTCTTCGGCTGACAGTTCTTGAGGGCAGGAGCTTACAACCCCTTGCATGTGGCCAGAGGGCATGTTGGATATGTTCAAATTGCTTTCACCAGTTTCCTGTGTTGAGGAAGAAGGTTCTGGTAGCCAAAGTGTGGACGTTGATACCTCCGCAGACTGCTCTTGGGAATGGGAGATTGGAGGACTCTGAATCTGGTCAGTGCACTGGTTGGAAGTGTTCAAATTACCCTCCACAGTTTCCAGTGTTGACAAGGAAGATTCCGGTGGCTGAAATGTGGAAACTGATTCCTCTGCGGATTCTTCTTCTGCCCATGGCTCAGGTTCATGCGAAACTTCACACTGTTGGTCTTCTGATGCCTCTCCTGCCTGTAGCTGTACTACTGCAGCGGAATCTCCCCCTGTGCTACACTCCACTGAAGTAGATTCCGGAGAAGGTTCTGGAGCATCCAGGTTATCCTGCTGGACCTCCATACCTGGCTCATCTGATGTCACACCTGAAGCTGCCAGCTTTTCAGACTCCGGATCAGACATTTTAGATGAGGAGTGAACACTGATTGGTAGATCCTTCTGCTGTGCTAGTCCCATGCTGGTGCCTACTTCAGACTGTGAGAAATCATCTTGAATCCTCTCCGAGTCAGGGACAGAGCTTGAAGATGCTAAACACAGGCTGTGAGGTGAAGGTTCATTTCTCGTCTTGCCTGGTTCTGGCTCGGGTGACAACACGACTACTGTGCTAGAATCTGCTTGTACATCCTCTGTTATTAAAACAAATTCCTGACCTGGAACACCTTTGATGTTGTGTGAGATGTGACTCTGCTCCAAACAAGATATCCCACTGTCCTGAGTGGTTAAATTGTTAGGAGGAAAATCTTCATTTTTATCCTCCAAAGATAGAGAGGAGAAATTAGCAATTGGTGATGGGGAACTCATCTTAAGTTTTAATCAGTCAGGGTTGCTCTCCATTCCTGTAGCCTACACACACAAAACAAAATACATTAAGGTCTGTTTTTTAGGATAGATGCGAGTAGCCTTAGAAAACAAGTAAAGCGAGCATAGCCTAAATATTGGCATAAAAGTGGTAGCCTAGGCCTATAACTGGATTAGCTACATAACATTACAGACCTAATGTGATTTCACAGCTTATTGCAATATTTAGCAAGGTAAAACATTCACAAAACAATTGAATAGGCTACATTCAATTTTACCACATCACTGATTATCACACCCAGACCAAACGAAAACGTAAGATAGGCTGTAAGGTACCTTGTGCAATGGTACAATGGAAATTAAATGGCAAACACGGGTAATATGCATAGGCCTACCTCCAAAATAATGACACAATAAGATGCAGGTCGACTTCTTTGTCAGGAGAATAGGCAATATTCTGTTTCATTTCGAAAAGAAACATGAGCATTCCAAGGGTGTGAGTTAATTCTGATGACGCTGCGAATATTCTGTTTACAGTGGGTTTGATCCGGTTTGATCCATAGACTGGTAGGCTAGGCCTACATGTTTCCGAGACTGGACAAAAGTAACCGATAATCTATTCTACAAGACCGTCCCGTTCATGTAGACAAAATCACCAGTAGAGGGCGACATTTCACTGCAAACCCTCATATTTCACAAAAAACTTACTTCCCATAAACCATTGCGCCTGAGGTCCTCTCTGAAGCTGCAAAACACGTGTGACTGGAGGTGGTCGTGGTCATCATTTTCGGCGTTTAATTTACAACTACGCTGAGTTATCAAGATAACTTGTTAAGATCGACAGGAGTTCCAATCGAAACTTACAGTCATGTTTCTGCAATTTTATCTCAATGAGAGTGGCGACAGAGTGTACACGCTCAAGGTAAGTTGTGGTATCACATGTTGCTAACATTAGCTATAATGCTAAACCAAGGTAAACGTTTATTTAGATTACCTGTAGGTAACCTAAGTTCTTTATTTCATTGCCAAATTGTGTGTGAGCGGTCGAGTTGTGAAAGTAAACAATAGCTTCACGTCGTTTTATTGTGTAAATGTGGAGCTAGTCAAAGCTATCCTGAAAGTGAGCTGTGTGTTATGAAAGCATTTTGGTAGCTGCTAACGTTTATGTTATGCAGTGCATTGTTTTAAACACTTCCATCTGCGTGTTTGCCACGTGGGTATTAATATTGTATTGTTTGTCAGGGATACAATACGGTCACTGATGTAATATTTTGTTGTTTGTTTATTTCTTGTAGAAAGTGGATCCGACAGGCCAGCCAACCAGCTCGGCACATCCGGCACGGTTCTCACCTGACGACAAGTTTTCCCGACACCGAGTGACCATCAAGAAGCGTTTCGGATTGTTGCTCACCCAGCAGCCAAGGCCTGTCTTGTAGAGAGATGCAACTGCTGGAATAGGCTGGCGTGTTTAAAAGACTAACTTTTTCTTTCGTGGCTGTATGCCCATTTTATGTTGACATTTTTTATTCATGGGAAGAGCTTTCGCTCCGGTATTCTATGGCTGATGTTTGGATGACTTCTGGAAGGATGGTTAATATGTTAAACTTACCCCTATTAATGGTTTGAATGGTGCGAGTTATACATATTAAAACACATTATGCTACAAATATCCTTTCATTTTTCGTCATACTTTTCCAGTCTTACTGCATTACAATAAAATGCTGAAACACTGTCTTATAGGCTTAATTTAATTTCACTTCACATCTTGAAGATGGTAGAACTAGGCTACTGGTGATTAACAATGTTTCTGTACAAATATAGCCTGTTAACAAGTTGGGCATTGTTAAACAAGTTTATTTGTATTACAATTAGAAATGTACAGCACTAGATAAACGTCTGATGTGCAAAGACAATCCGCAATGAAAAGTTAAAAAAAAGAAAAGAAACTACATATACCATGGGATGCAACGGCCATCCGTTTACGGCAAGCGAAAGAGTAACTGCGGGGCGGGGGCGCGCACGCAATAGTCTGTTGGCAGACAAAGTGCTGATGAGACAACGAAAGCATGAACGGTTTCAACATATTTTTACTGCATCGATCTCAAGGATTTGGAATTGAAGAATGCAGGGCAATGCTGACAAGGTAAACAATCAATATTTAATGTGGAAGTTCAGTTACGTTTAATTGGTTTAATGTCATTATACGCACAAAATCTTGCGTTAGTTGGCAGAGCTGATAACTGACAGTTGTCACATTTTAGCGCGCTAGCCTGCTAGCCAGCCCGGTAGTAACGCAGTGAACCGTCATGTATGGACCAGGGGTCTTCACCAATATGTTAACCCAACCGGGCAGACTTTGTGAATGAAGTAATATTTTAAACCCACCACTTTATTGATTAAAAGGTAATGCAATGCAGTTGTTCAGTTTTAGTGGTTTAGCACGCGAATATTTGCTAGCAATGTAGCGTTAGCTAACGATATTCAAAATGCAGACAAGAGTTAGCAAACAATATACATGTTAACGTTAAGTACACATACAGAAGTGTGTGAGGATAACGATATTTCTAGAACAGCAATTGAGGTTGTAGAGAGAAAGCACGGCGTTTCTCAGCAGTTTATTCAGAGTAACTGTTATGATTCGTTAACCTATCAAACATGATACCGGTGACTGGTTTCGGCAAGCAATAACGTTAATTGGCTTAACAGTTACTGGCTTCTGGGACAAGCTAGCCAAAGTCCATAACTGGATATTCATTCGTCATTTTCGCTAAGGGTGTACCGTGTACCTTGGTGCATCACAAGTATCACTGCACCTGCATACTGGTGTCCCCAAGTGTGCTATGCGAATGAGTCTGGCTATCACTGAGTTAGTGCGGGCGAGTGCATATCAGTGTCTGCGTCAGATAGTAGCGCTGCGCTTTTCAGCACCCGGTGTCCAAAGTAACGTTGATCACTTACGTCAGTTCAGGGAGAGAACCCGATCCCTACCTGTGCTCAGCTTGCGCACAGTAGTACCAGAGAGGGTCAAAGGACCTTTGGTTGTACCTTACGCCTGTCTTAACATAACAGAGCTCCCCACCCACCCCATGATATTTGGCATAGATGTCGCTGTGATCATTGCGGGACAGAGGATTGCGTATTGTCAAACAGCCATGCCTCTATCTCGACCGTGGTGCACAACACGCTGCCACAAGCAGCTAAGATAATTAGGCAGACAAGCCGACCTGCTTGATTGTCTCACCCCCTAATACTGAAAACTCGCATTTGGTTGCAGCGACTGTTGGCAAGGACTTGGCAGCACACACCACCTCGGTATGTAGCCACGAACTGGTCCAACCGGTTGGAACCGCTTTTGTGTAATAATTTAATTATAAACCGCAGCATGTGAAACATTTCCCTTCCCACCTCGTTTACTTTGCACTTAGCAGATGTGAGGTGTTTCTGTTTTTTGAGATCGGATGATGACGTGTTGTTTTCCTTAGATGCGTTTTATTTGGTGCTTGATCGTTTCCCCTCTAGCGACATCCCTGCAGTGCCGGGAGAAGTAGGCCTTTCAACTTTCGCGGTTGAAGTTTTCTCTCTAATTTTCATTGCCGCCTGTTTTTATTTCATGTGGAATATATCTACAGGTTTATGACTGAAGGCTAGTCATAGGTCGCTGCCGGTTTTATCTTTTTTTTAACTTTTCACGGTCTAAAGCACAAGAGGGAACGGGACATTGAGTTATCGCAGGAAATCAATAAATCAAATCAAACCAACAGTAGACTTAGTCGCTCACATTTGCAAATGTCCCTACGCTGCTCTCTGGACTGAAAACTTATTTGTTATTTACTTAATACTTATGCTTGCTCTCTCTCTCCCCTGCACCTCCACACACACACACACACACACACACACAAACTTTTAATGTGACTGTGGACCAGGATACATTAAATGTAAATATAACATAAAAAGCTAACACATGCTGAATCAGTAGTGTACCTACAGGGACAGCATATCAGACAGGAGGGCATTTAATAAAGCTATATTTGTTTTGTATACTTTTTCAGAGGCATTGCCAAGTGGTATTCAGCTCATCAATGTACAAGCTGGTCTTTGAAAGCCTGCTGTAAAACGGTCGATATAACTGACATTACTGAGTATCCATACGTAGCTTTTACCCAGGACACTACAGAGGCAAATATATCAAACACAGGTCTACCTCAACATAAAATAATCAAATCATTCCTCAGTTGTACTGATGTAAACCAGATCAGGACAAACAACCATTCAATTTCCTTTCACTGAAAACAATACACTCACAGAGAGAAGGTGCAGACATCATCATAGTTGATAAATTCCGCACAGAAGTTCCCAGGACAACACAGTGCACATTCCGTACGGGTCAAGGTTAGTGTCTGGGTAGCAGTTAGGTCACGCACACATATCCCACCCCCACCCACTCCTCACAGCATTCCCACAATCCTCCATTTCTCTTTCCCCCCCAAATCCTGACAACGGCTGAGAATTTCAATGGAGCACCGTGGAGCCTGTGTCCCCCACCCGCTCTTCGTCAGCTGACTGGCTGACTTCACATCTCCTACGCGCGACTGCACGTCCTCTCTGACCTTCGAACTCTTCCCTGCCACCGCCCCCGCCCTCTGGTCGCCATGGCGTCAGTGCGCTTCACCGTGACGCCCACCAAGGCCGAGGACGTGCCGGGGCTGTCGGACACTTCGCCGGACGTCAGCCTGCGCTCCTGCAGCCGGGTGCACTTTGGCTCGCGGGAGAGCATCAGCCGCAGCGAGCCGCACAGCGAGGGGGCCTCGCTTGGACTCCCGGGAAACGAGACACCCGACTGCAACTCCGAGCAAGGTGAGGCCACGCTTTGGTTCTCCTTCACTAGCTGGCCTCATGGCCTCATACACATACTATATGGCTTTACCTACTCCTCCATGATGGTAAGCTACAGCTGTGTGGTCAAAGCAAGGCATATGACGACACAATCTCGGGCTTTGGGAAACACTGACATTTTATTCCCACCATTTTCGGTCATTGTATCAATCAAACAACAAATCGATTAGTCGAGAAAACAATTGACAATTGAAGGTTGATACTCAGAACAAGCTGAGGCTGCTTCTGGTCCACTAGCTGGCCTCAAAGACACGCTGAAGCTTGGTATGGTATCTAGAATAAGGTAAAGGCTACACCGCGGTTCCTGCCCACTCAGGCAGGTTGCAGCTTGGAATTAGGTAAGGCTATGGTCCGCCAAGCCAAACTATCTGGCCTAACAGACACACTTCAGATTGCAACTCACAATAAAGGAAGGGTATGCTTGGGTTCTAGTCCACTAAGTCACCTTGTGTGGCCTGCAGCAGGGAACTCCTTAGGCTGCAACGCCAAACACCTTCTGGACTTTTTAGGCGTAGCACAGAGTCCTGTTGAAGACGTAGGCCTAGGTGAGGCGACGTTTCTGATTCCGATCTCCAAAAGCCATGTGGTCAGGCTCCACAAACAGTCTCTTACAGGTTCTGCATAGATATGTAGCTCATACATTATGTTACGCTTCAGGCTACTTAATAGGTGGACACAAACAGCCTCTAAAGGTTTTCAGCAGGTCTGTAGAAGACACATCTTTAGTGTGAAGTAAATTTGTACAGTAGTAACGCCATGATTCAGCTGAATTATATGAATTGTATAAAAAATGTTTCAATAGAAAAACGAATGAGGCATGACATGTTAGTTTGGTTTCTTGAAGGGCACAGGACACTTATTGTACCCTTCTACTCCAGGCTCATTTCAGTAGGTGGGTACATCTGCTTATGGACAAGTAAACCTTTTCAGTGTCAACAGCCTGTTTGTGTAGTGTTGTATTTTAAATGTATAGAATAAATACATTCTTGTAATAGTTTCCTATAAAAGAGAGAGAGATGGAGAGAGGGATGGAGAAAGAGGGAGAGAGAGAGATTAGGTTGAAGAAAATCTGGATTATTCTCTGAGGCGATCCCATCTGATGCTTGTACTTTGCTGAGCTTCTCAGGAGGATTTGGAGTTCCATGATTGATCTCTCGCACCATAGTGAGCAACATCAAATAACGCTATTCCCTAGAGTAGAGATTGCCATTTGTTGATCTGCTCAGTGAATTTCTATTGTGTTTTCAGCACAAACATGTTTCTCTCTATGCAATGAATGGACACAACCAGCAGGAGCTTGAATTGGTGTATATTCCTTTTCTTAATCTCAGTGAGGGAGATATTGAGATAGGATGTGGCTGAGAGCTAACTCTGATTGTGTATTCCTTTGTTTTTCTACACACACACACACACACACACACACACACACACACACACGCACACACGCATACACACACGCATACACACAGGCACACAGGCAGACAGAAATGTTGTCCTGTCATGGCACTTTCTCCTGGGGGAGGGGACAATGACCCACATTGCTCAGAATGGGGTGGAAAACAACCATCATAGATGATTACTCTCGTCATTGTCGCCTGAATGCAGCAGCCAAAACAAGTTGCCGTGTAGACCAGAGAATCTGCCTTTGAGAAAAGCATTTTAACCAACCGGTACGGCAGAGTACAGCGAAGGACATCGAGAGGGAAGACGGTCTCAGAAAATGCCAAAGGGCCATGCCAGTTTGTTGACCTCCTCTTATGTGATTTATGTGGGCAGAGGCTGCCCTCAGTAGGCCGAGGGAAGGGGGAGGGCGGGTGGGGGGATCACACGGCAGCCTAGGCTAGTTGAGCACGTCGTCAGGGGATGTCTGTCTGTTAATGGCTCTATAGTGTGCTGATCTAAGTCTAATGAAGAGCGACTTACTAGGGGGTTGATGAAGAGCTATGGGGTAATCCCTTGTATTGCCTTGCCTCAAGTTCAAGTTCAAGCTTATTGCCAGGTACTCATAAAAGGATTTATCAGTAATGAAATTTCTTGTGCTCAAGAGCCAGCTCAACTTAAAAGAATAAATTAAATAGCAGCAATTAAAAAGCTATATATTTATCGTGTGTGTGTGTGTGGGGGGGGTGTATGTTGTGTGTGTGTGTGTGAGAGAGGGGGGGGGGGAGTAACACAAGTAAATATGGAAGTAATGGATGGGGTGTGTGGGGGAGGGGGTGTACCTGTGAGTGTTTGTGTTCAGTTCATGAATGTGTGTGTAAGGGGGGGGTGGCATGGTGACTGTGTGTGTGTGGTGTGTGTCTGTGTGTGTGTGGTCTTGTGTTATGAAGAAACAGTGGGTGTAAAGGTACACATATTCATACCAAACTGTTTAGGTACAAAATTAACCAAACCGTAACTCGTAACTTAAATACTGAGGTACATACTGAATTGTGTATTTTGTTTTTGTTTTGGTGTAGAGAGAGGGTGCCATTAAGAAGAGGTTTTGGTTTGTAATCCTCGTACTAATTTGATGGTGTTGTGGAGTGGTCTGAACTGATAATGACCGATATCAGAGATATCAGAGATTCAAAATTTTCACTAATAAGTCATATTGGTCATTGATTGACAAAAACTCAAACTACCGGTATTCTTTGTGTTATGCAGCTGGGCGACTTGACTTGATTTCATGTGTTATACAAACTTATATAAGTATAAGTTATACTGGACGGTGGTAGTGTAGTGGTTAAGGAGCTGGGCTAGCGTGCAATAGCCTGAAAGTTGTCAGTTCAATTCCAGGCTTCCACCGTTGTGTCCTTGAGCAAGGCACTTAACCTCAAGTTGCTCCGGGCACAATGTAATCCCTTGTAATATAGCTGACATATGTAAGTCACTTTGGTCATGACGTGTCTGCTAAATGCAATCTAATGTAATGTACAAACACTGCTAAATGTTTCTGTGCCAACCATAAGTAACCAAATTATTGAGTGTAGAACAAACAGCACAGGCTGCGTGTTATACCAGGTTGGCTAATTTATTTTCGTTTCCTACTCATTGCTATCAGTGTTCTTCCACCCACCTCAGTGTTAGTCAATCAGTTAATGCAGGCCGTTAGCTTTTACAGGTCGTCAGGTAGGCTAGAGAGGATGAGGAGGAAGGGAGGAGAAAGGGTGCTCATGACTTTCAATGGAGCATCAGCCAGTAACATTGTTTGAGGAGTTATGAGGTATGGTGTATCCCAGCGGTTCCCAAACTTTTTTCCCCGCGGACCACCTTCTACATCCTGACTCGGCTCGCGTACCCCCACCATCCAACACATAAAAAAGTAACTCATTCTATTGACGCATTCCAGGCATCGTTGTTTAATTAGCCACCCTACATGATAACATAATCAAAATGTGCAACTGGTCTATGAGCTCTCACATTAAAAAAAACAGTGTGGAGAACCACATTAGTATGGTTAGGTAGCATCTCACTGCAGACCATGCACTGTGGCTTTGGGCAGTCTGTCTCCCAATCCACGTGAAGCCTAGGCCTATATGCCTCATCATACTTTCGTTTTCTTCGCGCAGTCTTTTCTGTCTCGTTCTTTCTTTTATCCCCTGCGCTCCATCTCCACCTTCATTAGTCTGCCCCCCATCCCATTCCATCGTTACCTGTGTCCTGCTCTGTTTCTCTCGCTTCTCCTCTTCGATCGCTTTAATTAGGCCTTTTGGACAGTGTCCCTGTTTTTAGCCAGTTTTCCATGTTTACACAGCCTTCTACCTAGCCTATACGTCAACGAAACTAACGCGCTAGATATTCTGGCTGCCCGCAGGAAATCACGTGTAGCCTATTGTGTGTAGCTTATTTTTTAATGAAAACATACCCTATCATAGAGTTTACAAATGATTTCCTTTAATTTCACATTTCCATATCATTATAACCTGATTCGAAATTATGTATTATTTATGAATTAATTAGAGTATTAATTAATTAATCATTTTTAACTCCTTTCCGCCATTGCCCTTTTCATCTCGCGTACCCCCTAGTGGCAGCTCGCGTACCACCGGGGGTACGCGTACCACAGTTTGGGAATCCCTGGTGTATCCCAATCGATTTGTTTTTCGTACTTTTCAGACGCGCATTAACATCTTTGACGCACGTCTTGGCTGGGCTTTTCCTTATGTAACCCAACAGAAATGTTCACATGGTTTGTTAAATAAAGTAAAATATATGTAATAACTATGTAATAAGCTATATTAGATTTCAATCTATATGCAAAAAACACTGGACTGTAATTGATGTAACTGATGCAGTGACTGTGTGGGTATTTTTCTGGGGCAGGGAGGGTGTTTGTCTCATGTTAGACAGGGTGACCACAGAGAAAACGAAGGGGAAAAAAGAGTGTGTGAGTGAGTGAGGTGAGTGAGTGAGTGAGAGAGAGAGATGGTAGGGGAAAAACAGGCAAACAAGAAGCCTTTGTGTGCTGCCTGGTTATCTAGATCTCCCTCTGTCATCTGCATCACACACAACTCCGCTGCTCGTGCAGCAAGCGTGCGTGAAATAAGGCACGTACACGTGCAGTAACACATACATTGGTCAAAAACAGAGACAGACACTTACACAGAAGCATGCACAACCACGCTATTTAACATGCTTGTATATAAAACATCTGTACATTAGAGAAAGTTGTGTGAAAGAGAAGGGTCCTTGTGTGTGTGTGTGTGTGTGTGTGTGTGTGTGTGGGAGAGATGAGGTATGCTGCAGGCACAGAGTGAATAGTGTTGCTGGCAGTGGGCTGCTGCCAGAGATATTTAAACACATTTTAAGTGCTTCGTTACCTCGCGCACAGGGGTCATTTTTCGGCCCAGGGGCCCAACTGGACAGTGCTGCCCGTCGAGCTGAATCAGAGTTAAAGTGCACACACACAGCTGTGGACCATACGCGTGGCCACACACACACACACACACACAAAGAGGAGCCATATCAGTCAGACACACACACACACACACAAAGAGGAACCATATCACACACACACACACACACACACACACAGACATCCTCAGGGGAAAACGCTGTTTTCAGGGTGTGCCGGGTCATGTAGTTTCGACAAACAGCTGAGACAGGCATGTGTTAGAGAGACTGGCAGGGGGGGGGGGGTGTGTGTGAGAGAGAGAGAGAACCTCAGACAGGAATGCAGTGAGAAAGCTTAGGAACCCAGTTGGGCGTTGCCTGCCCTGTCTCCACTGCACGTGTCACTTTGAGCTTTACCTGTTTGGACAGGGGCCTCTGTGTGAGTGTGTGTGTGTGTGTGTGTGTGTGTGTGTGTGTGTGTGTGTGTGTGTGTGTGTTGCTCGCATGCATGCGAATGAAAGGGAACTGAGATTGCAGTGCTGTTGCAGTTGCCACGCAGCCGTTGGCCAGTGCTGACTCCGCAAGTGTGTGTGTGCGTGTGTGTGTGTGTGTGTGTTTTGTCTGTAAAACACACACACGTAGTGGGAAGGGGGAAGGAATGCTGGACTGTGTGTGTAGTGTTGCTGGTGTTTCTTGTGTGTGTGAGTTTATAGTCTTTCTGACCGAGCTGTCATTTTAGAGGAGGGGAGATGTTTGAGTGCTGGTGTGTGTGTGTGTGTTGTAATGTTAAGCGATGCATGGTGTTTGTGTGTGTCTAGTTTAAGTGGTCTGTGTGAATGTTAGTGTGGGTGATGTAAGGTAAGGTGACTGTCTATTAGATGTGTGTCTGATGTGTTTGTGAAGTGACACATTGATTTGTGTGTGTAGTTTGTATGTGTGTGTGAGTGATCGATCCATGTGAGTTGTATGTGTGTGTGCGTGTGCAGTCTCCCTGTGAGGTGATAAAATATTGTGCTATCAAGCGTGTTGGTGATGCTTCTGAGGAGGGACAGAGGGTGGTGTGTAATGTGTCTGTGAGGTGACTGTGTGAGGGATGTAAGGTGTCTGAGTACTTTCGTGCGCCTGTGTGTGTGTGTGTGTGTGTGTGTGTTTATGCGCCTGTGTCCGTGTGTGCGTGTGTGTGTGTGTGTGACTGCTGCCATTTGTACTGCAGTGGTGCTGAGCTGCTCTGCCGGCTCGAATGACCGTGACTCAGACCGCAGTGACAGGCCTCTCCTCTCCTTACACCTCTACCTCCCATCTCTCTCTACATCTCTCTCCTGTCCTTACACCTTTACGCCCATCTCTCTCTCCATCTCTCTCCTGATCTCTCTCCTGTCCTTACACCTTTACGCCCATCTCTCTCTCCATCTCTCTCTCCATCTCTCTCTCCATCTCTCTCCTGTCCTTACACCTTTACGCCCATCTCTCTCTCCATCTCTCTCCATCTCTCTCTCCTCGCCTTACACATTTACACCCTTCTTTCTCTCCATCTCTCTCTATCTCTCTTTCCTCTCCTCCTTACACATTTACACCCTTATTTCTCTCATCTTTCCTCTCCACCTTCTTTCTCTCCTCTCCTCTTTACACTTCTACGCCCTTCTTTTATCTGTCTGCCTCTGTCTCTCTCTCTCCTTTCATCTCCCCATCATGTTTATCTGTCACCCCATCCTTCTCCCCATGCCCTCTCTCTCATCCCCTCCCTCTCTCCCTCCATCTTTTTTCTCTTTCCCTCTTCCTTTCATCTCTTCATGCACTCTTTCTCTCTCTCTCTTCTCTCACTTTCACTCTCTCTCTCTCTCTCTCTCTCTCTCTCTCTCTCTCTCTCCCTTCTCTCACTCCCTCTCTCTCTCCTGTCTCCTTCTCTCTTCTCGTCTGCTCTCTGCTCTCTGCAATCATTTAATGGTGGTCACACCCTCTTTTGTCTCCCCCCCTGGGTCAGGCGATGGAAAGATCTCCAGTGTGTACATCAATAATTCCCATGGGATGGACGATGATGACTTCTATGACAGAAACCTGGCTCTGTTTGAGGTGAGGCCAAAGCCCTCATTTGTCTGCCTCAGCCCCACCCCATGCGCAAACAAACACATACCAGTACACACACACGCATGCACCCACACATACACGTGCACACACACACAGACACACACACACACACACACATATGTGCACACAGACACACATCTGTGCACACACACATACACACACATACACACACACACACACACACACACATGCACACACCAGAGTTTCCGCTAGAAAAAAATGGTGCCGGTCAAAGTGACCGGCAGAGGTTTCGCTTTCCGGACATTTTGATGATATGCCGGTCAAATATCCTATTATCGCTTCTTAATTAGTCAAGTTGAGGAAAACTGGAGACAGCTATGTTTAGCTTATAGAATGACATAATTAGACTGAATAGAATGCAACATGTTCATTAGCCTAACTTACGTAAACATGCCTGACGAGATCTAGCCAGTATCTATGTTTTCATGGACAGCAAGAGTCCGCTTCGTTCATTGTTTTAAAAAGGCTACGTTGTTTGTTGCTGCTACCCACGTTGTCTCCAGTGGTTCCACTGTTTAACTTGCACAGATGCGCACACACAAGAATGAGCGCCCACACCACTACCCCCTAAGGCTATATGCCTCTTTATTTGATAACAATAAATTAAGATGTTTCCTATTCTGGGAAATGTTTAGTTTCTTTTTCTTTCGGTCCGCGGTTCAATGATACCGTTTAATTGTGTCGGAAATTATCCGCGGACCAGCAATCTCCTCGTCGAGGAGGCCCTAACCCTGCAGATTATAGACAGAGAAAGCATAGGCCTCCTGTGCTTTGGGTAAAGAACACCGTTGCATGTCCACTTCCACTTCCAACGTCATGATTTCGACAGATACACCCGACACTTCTGCTTTGTATCTGGTGGTGGTGGAGTTGACCGGACATCTGAGGCTTCAGACGTTACCAATTTATCATCATCAATCGTGTCTGGCCTCTGAAAAAACTTTTAAGGCTAGTCTGCCTGGGCCTGGCCATGTTTGAACCGCCTCACTCATTTGTTTGTTGTTTAACATGGACGTTTTAAGTGTGCGCTTCCTATTTGAAATGCAGCATAGGCTATGCGTGTTGTTTAATAGCTTTCAAACGTTAGAGCCTGTACATTTAAAAACATAGCCAGAGGACATATTGCTTTAATATAGGCTTAGGGTACATTTTAAGGCTTATTTTTCAAATTCAGATTGCGATAGGGGGACGGGATTATTAGCCAATTTCAATCGGACAATTTGACCGGAGAGATTTAATTTTGTCAGACATTTCATTTTTTTTCCGGCCAATGTCCGGTAATTACCGGACAACGGAAACCCTGGCACACACACACACACACACATACCGGTATACACACACGCCAACCACACACCCACACTTCTCTCTCGTTCTTGTACTCATTTCTTCATGGTCTGTCTCTTTATTTTTATCCTATATTCACTCACTCACTCACTCTTTCATCCATTCCTTCATGTGGTCATCTATCTCTCCATTCACTCAATCCTTCATCTTTTCTGCTCTCTCTTCCTCTGTTCGTCCTCCGTTGTTGTCTGCGAACGCAGGAGGAGATGGACACTCGGCCGAAGGTGTCGTCTCTTCTCAGTCGTCTGGTCAACTACACAAACCTCACACAGGGGGCCAAGGAGCACGAGGAGGCCGAGATCGATCATCGGAGACAAACGCAAAATCGGCAAGGTGCTCAAACACACACACACACACACACACACACACCCACACACACACACACACACACACACACACACACACACACACACACACACACACACACACACACACACACACACACACACACACTAATACACATAGTGTACCTAATAAAAGCATGAACACTCTTAAAGTACTATAAAATGCTACTATAAAGTGTCTGCTATGTAAATGCCTTTTTATTAACACACACACACCGCTTACATAGTATTAAGTTGCACACACAAGTTTACATTACACAGAGATGTGTGCACCCTCACATTCATTCAGTATATATATGCTTCTTCTCCCCAGTATAAACTTTTTATACAGTAATGCATAACCTCAATATTTGACTACATTTCCCATGATTCCGTGTTTCCCTCACAGTCTCCTCAAATGGGCACTTTCATGGGCGTCTACCTGCCATGCCTGCAGAACATTTTCGGGGTGATCCTCTTTCTCAGGCTCACCTGGGTGGTGGGCTGTGCTGGGGTCCTGCAGGCGCTCTGCATCATCTTCATCTGCTGCTGCTGTGTGAGTTTCACACACACACACACACACACACACACACACACACACACACACACACACACACACACACACACACAAACATGCACATATACACACACACACACACACACACAAGAACACATACTGTACACACACACACGCGCACACACACACACACACACACACACACAGACACAAAAGAACACATAATGTACACACATACTGAACATGCGCACACACATACACACACACACACACGAACATGCACACACACACACACACACACACACACACACACAGACATAGACACACACACACACACACTCACACATTTTATTACATCATAGTTTTTTAACTACCAGTGCAGTTTTTTGTATGTACCACAGAGTTAAGGTAAGGTTGCAACCTTCTTGTTGGATTATTTGAACTTCTCACTCTTGCAGAGCCATGTAAATGTCACCACACTTAAGAACCCGCGTGTCTATTTCTGTTTAGACTCTGCTGACCGCCATCTCTATGAGTGCCATTGCCACAAATGGAGTTGTACCAGGTGAGATTGCCCCCTCCCTCTCTCCCTCTCTCCCTCTCTAATTACTTTCTCTCCTTCTCATGCCATTCTTCAAGATGCTGCAGTAATGTGTTTCCTGAATCATATCCTTTCAGCCGATATCCTTTGACTCTTTAGACAGAGCATAAAGACTACATTTGCTTGTGTTTGCATTTGTTATGAACCTCATGCAAAGACATTGAAATATCACCCCTAGTGTTAGGAGGACAGTACAGGTTACTCCTGTATCCAAATGCCCAGACCTTGGAAGAAATCGCTCACTGTGTAGCATTTCTCTTTTATTCTCTCAGTGTTATGTCAACATTGGCATGTCATGGAAGAATTATGAGGTGGTTCAAATGCAGTGCTTTCACAATAGCTACTTAGCTATGCTGGTGCACCACAACATTTTAACTGGCCACTTCAACAGAACAATGGAGAATAATATATACAATGCATATTTCAAAAAGCTGAACATGAAAGGATTTCTTGCTGAGGTTTGTATAAAATCTACATATATGTCCGAGAGAGCACTGCCATTTTGTCTCTATGTGTATGTGTCTCATATACATCTAGTGATAAATCATGGTACCGTTGTGTTGAGGGCTGCTCTTTGTGCCTGGAGAGTGAGTGCTTTCTATATTTAGGAAGAAAAGAAGACAGCTGTGTGCCTCTGTGAGAAGGAAGTGGTTAATATTTAGTCCCCTCTTTGTATGGACCTGGGGGTTAATGTGTACGCTGCTGTAACCCACGTGGGTGAGGTTAAAGGAGAGGGAAGTGTTAGGACAAGTGTGGACAGGATGGATGTTGAGCTGTAGGCTTCCTCTCATTTGTCTTCCATTTGCCTATTTGCTTACTTGACATCCTTCTTTCAGACTTGTCATTTCATGTTGTTAACGCTCTCTCCTTTCTCTCCTTTCTCTCTTTCTCTCTTTTCTCTTTCCTCCACCCCGTGTTCCTCTCTCCCTCTCTTTTTTTTTTCTCTCTCTCTCCCTTATTTTCTCTCTCTCTCCTCTGTCTTCCCCTGCTTTTCTCTCTCTCTCTCCCTCTCTCTCCCTCTCCTCCTGCCTGTCCTCCTGCAGCGGGGGGTTCGTACTTCATGATCTCGCGGTCGCTGGGTCCTGAGTTCGGGGGAGCCGTGGGTCTATGCTTCTACCTGGGCACCACCTTCGCTGGAGCCATGTACATCCTGGGAGCCATCGAGATACTGCTGGTACGACAACATGCATCTTCCTCTGACCATCATCATCATCATCAGTGTTTCCCATACATTGACTTATTTGTGGCGGCCCACCACAATATCAACATTGACCACCACACAATGATTTTCCAGGTTGTACTAAATTGTGCTTAAATCTGGTTAATCATAACCACGCTATGCTAATTTGTTAAAAACTGTTGAATTCAAGTTAATTCTGCAAACCTACCCCCGCAAATATAATTCAGTTCTGTGGGAAACACTGATCATCACCATCTTCAACATTATTATATCACAAAATTACATTATATTATTATTATTATTTTTATGATTATTATTATTATTATATAATTATATACTGTTACCGTAATACTGAGTTTCTTTCTTTCTCTCCCCTTTATCATGATATCATCATTATTCATCATAATGCTCAATATCAATTCTCTGGAAAAAAGCTAGCAAAACTCCAATTTTGCAATTAGTATTTTGATGTTGAAAAATGAGCTCCATCGCAACGTTACCACATGGAGGGGAAACCTCCCTGAAAACCTCAACACCCCGCCCTCAATCGTTGCCCCTGCGTCTGTAGCAAGCTCAGGCTGAGTCTGAGGTCGTGGCGTTGAGGTCATGTGATGCATGTGGGCCCCATCACTAACCTGATGCCTCACGAGCGCTCGTCCCCATGGGCCTCTGCTCCTGAGAGTGCTGTCTCATCTGTGCAGCAACACCTCCTTTCAGTCAGAGCTCATCTCAGTGGTCACACTTTCACATCCTGTGTGTGTGTGTGTGTGTGTATGTGCATGTGTGTCTGTGTGTTTGTGCCTGTGTTTGTGTCTGTATGTATGTGTGTGTGTGCGTCTGTGTGTGTGTGCGTGTGCGTGTGCGTGTGCGCGTGCGCGTGCGTCTGTGTGTGTGTGTGTGTGTGCGTGTGTGTGTGTGTGTATGTTTTGATGATGAAAACACCCTGCCGTGTTTGTCTGTTTGTTGCTCTTTTGTTCTCACTTCCCGCTGTCTCTCTTCTCAAACACACGTTCATTTGGTCTCCGTTCCCCCTTCTTTCACCCCTGCCCCATTTTTCTTCCTCTATCTGCCTGTCTGTGACATTTGTCTGTCTGTCTCCTCTTCTCTCTCTCTCTCTCTCTCTCTCTCTCTATCTCTCTCTCTCTCTCTCCGCCATGCTCTCTCTTGTCGTGTCTTTCCTGTGTCTGTGCCGGCTTTATCTCTCTCTCTGTACCTCTTCCTCCTTCCGTGCCTTTTCCTTCCTCTCTCTGTGCATCTGTCTCTCACGTGTGGTCATCTCTTTTAGTCTCTGCTTCCTTCTCTCTCTCTCTCTGTCTCTCTCTCTCTTTCCCTGTGTCATCCTCCCCTCTATCTCTCCATCCCTTACTCTGTCTCTGTTTCCTTCTCTCTTTCTCCCCTGTGTGTTCTATGTGAGATGTGTTCTGTGTAAGATGGACGAGCTGGGCAATTACATTAGTTTATAAGCTACTGTATAGGCTGTGCTGTTTTTGACTTGAGCATCATGTGTTACAAGTGGATCTTAAGGGGTTTGCAGTAATGTCATTTTCTGAATTTAGAAAATTGAGAGACAGTGATGGACATATTCATACTGATTTAATAAAGGAGTGGCAAACCGCACTCTCTCTACCCTTCACTCACTCTCCTCTCTCTCTCTCTCTCCCTCTCTCCATCTCTCCCCCTCCTTCCCTCTCTCTCTCTCTCTCTCCCTCCCTGTCTCTCTCCCTCTCTTTCTCTGTCTCTCTCTCCCTCCCTCCATCTCTCCCCCTCCCTCCCTCTCTCTCTCTCTCACTCCCTGTCTCTCTCCCTCTCTTTCTCTCTGTCTCTCTCTCCCTCCCCCTCTCTCTCTCTCCTCCAGCTGTACATCGCCCCGAGCGTGGCTCTGTTCAAGGGGTCGGATGCGAGCAGCGAGCAAACGGCCATGCTGAACAACATGCGCCTCTACGGCTCCCTCTGCCTGCTGCTCATGTCGCTGCTGGTCTTCGTGGGCGTCAAGTACGTCAACAAGCTGGCCTCGGTCTTCCTGGCCTGCGTGGTCATCTCTATCATCTCCATCTACACCGGCGCCCTCGTCTCCGCCTTCAGCCCGCCCGAGTTCCCGTGAGTGGCTTGTCAGGGGTGGGGGGCGGGGGATAATGGGTAATGGACAGCTGCCAAAGCCTGTGGTGTGAGAAAGATGTGCTAACAGGATGATGGAGTGCTGTTTCAGTGAATAGCGATAGTTAGTTGATTTAGGAAGCAGGTCTGGATATGTTTCATTCCATTTAGATGTCCTTAAGTTCTTTTTTAAGCTGCATCGCTCTTGTAGGGCAGCTGTTCAAACAGGTTCTCAGACAGGGTGGTTTCTCATCAGCTTAAGCAACATCACATGCAGCATTCAACATCACTCACAATTCGCCCTCCTCTATCTTTCTTCACTCTCTTTTCTCTCCTCTCCTTCTCTCCCTCTCTATCTCTCCCTCTCCCTCTGTCTCTCTCTCTCTCTCTCTCCCTCTTTCTCTCTCTCTCTCTCTCCCTCTCCCTCCCCCCCTCTCTCTCTCTCTCTCTCTCTCTCCCTCTTTCTCTCTCTCTCTCTCCCTCTCTCTCTGTCTCGCTCTCTTTCCCTCTCTCTGTTGTCAGGGTGTGTATGCTGGGGAACCGCTCCATCTCGACCCATCAGATCAGCCTCCAGGAGTGCAGCAAGACTGTTGTGGTTCCGGCGCCACCCGACACCTCGCTCCCGCCCGCCTTCACCGACGTGCCACCCGCGGTCACCACGGGAGGCTACGGCAACCTGACGCTGCCCGACGAGTGGACAGCGGACAACGTCACACTGGCGCCGCCGCCGCCGTCACCCGCGGCAACCCGGGCGCTTGTGGAGCGTTTCTCGCTGCTATGGCAACGCTTCTGCAACAGCACGGAGGCCAACACCTCGTGCGAGTACTTCCTGCAGAACAACGTCAGCCACCTGGAGGGCATTCCTGGCCTGGCCAGTGGAGTTATCAAGGGTGAGGAGAACACACACACACTCACTCATACACTCACACACACATACACACACACATACACACACTCACTCACTCTCTCACTCACACACTCACACACTCACACACTCACACACACATACACACACACACACACTCACTCTCTCACTCACACACTCACTCACTCATACACACACACACACTCACTCACACATACACACACACCCACACACACACTCACTCATACACACACACACTCACTCACACATACACACACACACACACACACACACACTCACATACTCAAACACATATATACACATTTCACAAGCACATATATATGTGTACATACATACATACATACATACACACACACACATTTAAACACTAAATATCTTTGTTTTATACAGAGTACACAACAAACACACACACGTAAACACACTGCGAAAATATCAGGATGCAGAAATATCACGTGCAAACACACTTAAACCAGCACACACAGACACAGCATAGCACAAATCATAGCATGCTGTTTGGATGCACACCAAGCATGCTGTCTGGATTTATGTGTGAGTGAGTGTGTGCGTGTGTGTGTGTGTATGTGTATGTGTGTGTGTGTGTGTGTGGGGGGGGTATAATTATCCTTCTCTCTCTCTCTCTCATCTCTTTCTCTATCTCTTAATACGGATGTTGGGCCAATATATTGTGCATCTTTATACTATTTATAACATAAGGATGTACATTTAAGAGCTTTGTGCTACACTATGTGCATGAAAAATATGCTGTATAAATAAAATACTTACTTACTATATGGATAACATGTCATTTAACCATGTAGTGTTTGGCTGCACACCTAGCATGCTGTGTGTGGATGTGTGTGTGTGTGTGTGTGCATGTGTGTGGGTGCGTGCGTGTGTGTATATCTCTGTGTGTGTGTGTGTGTGTGCATGTGTGTGGGTGCGTGTGTGTATATCTCTGTGTCTCTGTGTGTGTGTGTGTGTGTGTGTGTGTGTGTGCATTTGTGTGTGTGTGTGTATCTCTGTGTCTCATTCTCATTCATTGTCCATAGAGAACCTATGGAGCGTGTACCAGAGTCAGGGGGAGGTGCTTGAGCAGGGCTCTGGCCCCTCCCCTGACCAAGTCCAGCAGCCCAACCACCTGCCGTACATCTTCGCCGACCTGACCACCTCCTTCACCGTGCTGGTGGGCATCTTCTTCCCCTCCGTCACAGGTACCCTCATCCCTCGCTTCCTGTCGTCTGTGCTGTCTTCAGCCTCCCTCTTTCAGTGTTCACTCCATCCGTCTCTTGCTACGCTGCCTTTCTTTTCTATTTAGCCTTTTGTTTTTTTTATTCTTCTCTTTCTCTCTATTTCCTCTTTCTCTCTGACTCACTCTTTCTTTCTTTCTTTCTTTCTCTCTCTTCCTCCCCATCCCTTGCTTCCTGTCATCCATGCGGTCCTCAACCTCCTTTTTCCATACATTCTCTTTCCCTCTTTTCTTGGGCTCCCTCCCTTTCGTTCCTGTGTCATATTTATCTGCTTTTCTTTCCTCTCACCACTATCTCTCTCTCTCTCTCTCTCACCACTATCTCTCTCTCTCTCTCACCACTATATCTCTCTCTCTCTCTCTCTCTCTCTCTCTCTCTCTCTCTCTCTCTCTCTCTCTCTCTCTCAAAAATGTCTAACATTCAAATACTTTGAATTCTGGATTAAGATGTCAAAGGTGGTACATTATTATTGTTGGTTCATAAGTCAAAGTATGAATAAAATGACGATCTTTTCTATTTTTGTTGGTGACATTAAAAAGTGGAGTGTATTACCTATTTCAGCATGCATATCTCTCTCCCTCTGCCCTTTCTTTCTTTCTTTCTTTCTTTCTTTCTTTCTTTCTTTCTTTCTTACTCTCTCTCTCTCTGCTCTCTCTTTCTCTGTCTTTCTCTTTCTCTCTCTCTCTCTCTCTCTTTCTCTCACTCTCTCTCTGTCTCAGGCATCATGGCGGGCTCTAACCGCTCGGGGGATCTGAAAGATGCTCAGCGCTCCATCCCCATTGGCACCATACTGGCCATCCTCACCACATCCTTCGTCTGTATCCTTCTGTCTGTCAGTCTGTCTATGGGTCTGTGTGTGTGTGTGTGTGTCTGTGTGTTTGGTGTTTGTGTGTGTGTGTAAGAGAGAGTGTGTGTGTGTGTGTGTGTATGTGTGTGTGTGCACGGTTGTGTTTCTGTGCATATGTGTGTTTGGTTGCACATGGTTTACACAGGGATTTGTCACATGCATACTTTTATGTAAACATAATCACATACACATATATTTGTGTGTAGGCCATCTTTCATTGCAGTGTGTGTGTGTGTGTGTGTGTGTGTGTGTGTGTGTGTGTGTGTGTGTGTGTGTGTGTGTGTGTGTGTGTGTGTGTGTGTTTAGGCCATGTTACATTGATTTTCCTTAATGTGTGCATCAGACCTGAGTTGTGTGGTGCTTTTCGGAGCCTGCGTGGAAGGCGTGGTGCTAAGAGACAAGTCAGTATACTCTTCCCCTCTGTGTGTGTGTGTGTGTGTGTGTGTGTACAGACCTCATTACTGGAGCCTTAAGAGAGTGCCAGCTTTAGTATTAATCCAATTGATGATTTTAGATAATTAATCTATTAGTTAATTAATCTCATGATCCCGTGTGGGCAAAATATAGACGGGCAAATCTGTGCCGTCTCCTAATTGGTCGAGACCCTGTTAAGAACAGAGCTTTTATGGCGAGCTCCTCGTAGAATTTATATTACACTGTGGGCTATCAGGCTAGCGCACATGTGAAAACAATGCATTTTAAATTTGATATCGACCCGCCACACACACACACACACACACACACACACACATACACACATACACATATACACACACACCATGAAAGGCAGTAGATCAAAGGCAACAAATGGGATTGAGATTTAAAGTCTTTATTTAGTTTGGAAGCGGTGCTGCGTAACCACGGAGACGTAAGTGCCTAAGTGGGCCTCCTGGTGCCAGCGGAGTGGACGGCGCTCACGCTGAACCTGTTTGGCTAAACTTCCTCTGACCCCCTCACTCTCTCAGAGAGGCCCCACATTACTGATTTACGCTAAACCAACACATCACCTCTCTCGGGAGTGTGTGGGTGTGTGTGTGTGTGTGTGTGTTCACAAATGCTGTGGGTTTGGGGGGCACAGAAAGGAAGGGGATATTTTTTTTAAAGTTCAGAGACACACTGGTGTGCATGTCTAGCACATGTGTGAAATATTGTGTGTGTGTGTGTGTGTGTGTGTGTGTGTGTGTGTGTGTCTGTGTGTGTGTGTTTTAGACTATGCCCTGGTATGCTGGAGAGAGTGTGTTTGTATGTAAGCACGACAGTAGACCTCTGTGTGAGTGTGTGTGTGTGTGTGTGTGTGTGTTTGTCTGTCTGTGTGTCTGACATGGCTCCACTCCTCCGTTTTCCTCGAGTGTGTGTGTGTTTGTTTGACTGACTGACTGATATGGTTCCTCTTAAGTGTGTGTGCGTGCGTGCGTGCGTGCGTGCGTGTGTGCGTGCGTGCGTGTGTGTGTGTGTGTTTGTTTGACTGACTGATATGGGTCCTCGTGTGTGTGTGCGTGTGTGTAATACCTCTCCTCTCTCCTGTCTGTAGATTTGGAGACTCTGTGAGTGGGAACCTGGTGGTGGGTACTCTCTCTTGGCCCTCCCCCTGGGTCATCGTGATTGGCTCCTTTTTCTCGACGTGCGGTGCTGGCCTCCAATCACTGACAGGCGCACCCCGTCTCCTGCAGGCCATCGCTAAGGACAACATCATCCCCTTTCTGAGGGTGAGAAAAAGTGTGTGTGTGTGGTAGTTTTGTGCGCTGGTGGGTGAATTTGGTCAACTTACCTGCCACTGTGGCGGGTAAATAAATAGAGCTAGCATACCACAAATAGTCAGATCCGGTCTAATTTTCATACTTATTGTCGGTTAAAAATAAGAAAGTGTCTGTAGGGATCATGTAACGTTACCAGCCTATACGGGTAAATCACGCTGACAGGCACTGGTGCAGTGCTTCACTTTTTGCCACTACCATTAAGAAACCGTCGCTATGCTTTCATGTGCCACTGCTAGCTTATTTCAAGATGACTGCATAAACAAATCTAGTGAGATCTATGGATCTGCGTTGTATCTTCACAGACTAATATTCTCACGCGAATAGTTCTCTTTTGAAGTGGCCTGTATAGCTATTTTAATCCGGCCCACGACACCTTCACGGACAGACGGACATCTACACACCCCAGTCTTGGTGGAATATCCCACAAACTTTTCACTCAAGAAATTACAATATATCGTATATCAAGAAATTACAATATATCGTATATACCGTATATCAGAATAAATAGCAGAACTTACCAAACACAAAGGTGTAAAGCATTCCCTTATACAATTAGCCGTTTCAGAGTAATCCAGTTTTACATTAAATGTAAAAAACCTGCATAGTGTGCCTTATTTTGTATTAGGCCTACATGTAATACATGATAAGGCCTAATACAAAATAAGTGTTAAAGGCACACTATGCAGGTTTTTTAGCTTAATATGCAAGTTTTTTTCGCTTAATTTACCTTCATTTAACAGCTTCCGAGTCATTGGAATGGTTATATGGCTTTTTTCGGGTTGAATGGTGGCCGTCTCGCTTCCCGCTAGCCACCCTTGCAACTGTGGGCCGGCGGGCCGACGGTCTCAGTGTCAGGAAGTATAACGAGTGTAACAAATTGCTTTACTGCATTCAAATACATAGAAAAAGGTAGCGATGGAGTTTCTTAGACATTCGTCATGACAAAGCCAGCGAAAAAGAAGCAAAAAACGAGAAAACAGTAAGGAAATTGCCAATACTGAATAGTTTACCTTTAACAATATCGCCTAGATAACTGTAAATATTAAAACCAGAGTTTTTCAATGTAGTTTAAAAAGAGTTTTTCAATGTAGTTTCGCAAAATGCTAAGCATGCATATTAAGTTTCTTAAAGCTGAACTGTGCTTAAATTGTTCAGTGCATCATTTCATAACAGGACAAATAGAAAATAAATGCTAAATGTTAAATATAGCCTTGATACCTGTAAATATTTAAATCAGATGATGTACAGTATAGTTAGATCAAGTTGGAGAGTTGGATTATAGGATGCTCCAGAACTCACACAAACGGAGTCTTAAAGGAGCCACACCACTTTTGACAAGACACTATTCCATATGAATGTGGTTCTGTTGACTTTTAGTTATTTGTTGCTACTGTGCTTGGAGGACAGCTGGTATCGCAATAATGCCGATAACGGTGATAATTTTGGGTAGCCTACTACATTCATTCCATACATCAAGATATTCACATTCAGTCTTTTCTAGTAGGTAAAGCAACTTCTTGACTATAAACCAACATGCCAAGTTTCAAAGCTCTCAGAGCTTATGTGATTGATCTGCACTAATTTATATGCCTTAACTCCAATACAGACAGGCTATATTTTAGTCATTTTTTTTGGTTTTGGGGTGTATAACAATATCTGTTAATTTAACAATCTTAGCAGTAAAATATTTTTAGCCAAGAATCCATTTCATATATGAGAGACCTTAGAGATGAGAAAAAACATTGTTGCGTTTAGTTCTCCAACATTTGGGGCCACTGTCACTAGCCTAATAATCAAGATATCACATTTTCATGCCGTTTCTCTAGTGGCTGGTAAAAAAGTTGAGTGGCTGGTAGATTTTGGAATCCACCAGCCACAGTGGCAGGTGGAAAAAATATTTAATTTCCATCCCTGGTGTGTGCGCGCGTGTGTTCAGGCAGCAAGATGAATACAGTGTTCCTCTGTTGACATCTCAAGGCATGTTTTCAGAAATGATAGGCCGAGAGCGTGACCAAAATATTTATCTTTTGAGGTACCAAGGTCTTCGCACAAAACACTCATTGTCATGGCACCCTCAACTGTTATGGTTGTGTGATATCATATCTGCTGTACATGGTTGTGTACAAGTGTGTTTGTTGTGTAATGCTTGTGTTTTTATTTTTGTGTGTGTATGTCATTTGGAATGGTAAGGCATATGCTCTGTTATATTTGTGGAATGTAATTGTGTGTGTGTGTGTGTGTGTGTGTGTGTGTGTGTGTGTGTGTGTGCAGGTGTTTGGACATGGTAAGGCGAATGGTGAGCCCACGTGGGCTCTGCTGCTGACTGCTCTGATCGATCCTCATTGCCTCTTTGGACCTTGTTGCACCAATCCTCTCTATGTGAGTGTGTGTGTGTGTGTCAGTCTGTCTGTTGTGTTTGATTCTGTTCATCTCTCTCTGTCTCTGTCTTTTGTGTGTGATTCTTTGAATTAGAAAAGGTGTGTGTGTGTGTAGTTTGTGTGCATGTGTGTAGTTTGTGTGTGTGTGTGTGTGTGTGTGTGTGTGTGTGTTAGGGGTGGGCGATATATATCGTCTGCGATAATATCGTGATTGTTGTTTTAACGTTGTGCAAATTGACATTATCGAGTATTTAAATTACTTGTGGGGAAAAAACAACACTCGAAATCAGCACTGAAGACTCATACATTCCCAGGAGGTAGGCTATGCGGGAGAAGTGCAGCAGAGCAAGTGTCACGTGATCACTAGTGGGTCACAACCAGGTCACAACGTTGTCCCACGCATGCCTAATGTTTATTTTGTGCAGCAAGAGTAGCCTACTTGGGATTTTATGCGGCTATATATTCTGTTCAAGTAGCATTGATGAGACAGTCACGTTTTGTCCTACACGGTATTATATGGAGAGAAAACATTAGCCTTTGAGTATTTTAATAGTCAGTTGTAAACAAATAACTATTCTCATGTAACTCTTTTGTAAATGGACTGAAGTTTGCTCTAAATATCTACGTTTATCGATTATGCTAACCGTTAGCATCTCTATGGGATTTCTCATATACATTAGCCATAAGCTAACGCATTAGTTTCTATTCTGTAACTTGGAATGCTAATATACGTGATTGCTCTAAAACAAAACATATAAGGAAATAACTGAGATGTAGGCTACTCTGTTGGTCTGCTCTTAGTTTTACAGTGAATCCTATGTAAAGGTTTGAAAGGAACTTCAGCTTCAGACTTTCTCTTGGGAAACTGTTAGGCCTATTCATCTTCTCTAATGTAGCTGGCTAGACCATGCAATTGCCACACACACAAGTGGGGGCAGAATTGGAAATGTGTCATAGAGTGACAATGCATTGGTTGATTTGGTTAAAAAGTCACAGGTTAGGTTATTGGTTATTATTGTAATGATGCTATTCATAAATAATGAGCTGTAAAGTAACTCAGACTTTAACAAAAAATTTTTTTTAAAGGATATCGACTAATTATCGTTATCGTCAAAATCACAAAAAATATCGAGATATTATTTTTTGTCCATATCGCCCACCCCTAGTGTGTGTGTGTGTCAGTCTGTTGTGTTTGATTCTGTGCATTCAAAAAAGGTGTGTGTGTGTGTTTGTTTGTGTGTGTGTTGTGTACTAGTGGCTGTAGGAGAAGCGGTGTGTGTGTGTGTGTGTGTGTGTGTGTGTGCGCATGTTTGAGTGTTTGTGTGTGTGTGTGTTTGTGTGTGTGTTTTTAAAATGTAATTCCTCTGTTCTCTCTCCCTGCAGGTTCTTCTTGATGTGTTATCTGTTTGTGAATCTGGCCTGTGCACTGCAGACGCTGCTCCGAACCCCCAGCTGGAGACCACGCTTCTCCTACTACCACTGGTACACACACACACACACACACACACACACACACACACACACACACACACACACACACACACACACACACACACACACACACACACACACACACACACACACACCGCTTCTCCTACTACCAGTACTACACACACACACCACTTCTCCTACTACCAGTACTACACACACACACCACTTCTCCTACTACCACTGGTACACACACACACACACACACACACACACCCCTTCTCCTACAGCCACTGGTACACAACACACACACATACACACACACACACACAAACAAACAAACAAACAAACAAACACACACACACACACACACACACACACACACACATACACAAAAACAAGCACACAGAAAACAGAAACACACATGTAGACTATACACACGTCTTTCATTTACCAGGAACACACCTAAACACCTATGCATATACATACATACAGGCACACACACACGCGCGCGCACACACACACACACACACACACACACACACAGAGACACGCACACCCTCTTGTGGTCTATTTTTAAGAGACCCTCCCCCCCCCCCCGTGCTGGCAGTGCTACACTAACAGTATGTTCTTTCCTCAGGACTCTCTCTTTTTTGGGCATGACGATTTGCCTCTCGTTGATGTTTATATCGTCATGGTACTATGCCATTGTTGCCATGGTGATTGCAGGCATGATCTACAAGTACATCGAGTACCACGGGTATGTTACCATAGTAACTGGATCCCTCTGATTGACTCTGTGGCCTTTTGTGTGTGTGTGTGTGTGTGTGTGTGTTTGTGTGTAAAATAAAAATGGCGACTAGCTGAAACAGTGAGAGCAACGTGGAGTCCTTATGGTTGTGTGTATGTGTGGGAATCTGTGTGAGTGCATGATTGTGGTCACATGCCTACAGAAACAGACAGCTCAAAGATCAGCCTGCCATTCCTGCATAGTCACAGGTAGACAAGGAGAGCTCTGTGTGTGTGTGTGCGCATGTGCATGCAGAAAATCACAAGATTGTATCCGTATTGTATTACTGTGACTGGAATGTGTGTGTGTTAATGGGTAGGAGGGGACTTGTTTGTGTGCGTGTGTGTGTGTGTGTGCGCGTGTGCATGCAGAAAATCACAAGATTGTATCCGTATTGTATTACTGTGACTGGAATGTGTGTGTGTTAATGGGTAGGAGGGGACTTGTGTGTGTGTGTGTGTGTGTGTGTGTTGCAGGGCAGAGAAGGAGTGGGGTGATGGCATCAGAGGTCTGTCTCTCAGCGCTGCTCGCTTTGCCCTGCTCAGGCTGGAAGAGGGAGCTCCTCACACTAAAAACTGGAGGTAAACACACGCGCACGCGCACACACACGCACACACACACACATAGAAATACCAAACACATCACATTATGTACACACATACCAAACACATCACACACATACACATACATACATACCACACATGCACACACACAATGCAGTCACTCATGACTCGCATACCTTCACAAATTTTTGATAATAATATTTGCCCCTGGGGGGAATTTGGACCACACACACACACACACACACACACACACACACACACACATACACATACATACACACACACACACACACACACACACACACATACACACACACGCATGCACACATACATATACACACACACACACACACACACACACACACACACACACACACACACACACATATACACTAACACACACTGTCCCATTATGTCTGTGTGGCTCTCAGGCCTCAGCTGCTGGTGCTGTTGAAGCTGGACGAGGATGCTCACGTGAAGTCCCCGCGGCTGCTGACGTTTGCCGCCCAGCTGAAGGCGGGAAAAGGCCTGACCATCGTGGGCACTGTTCTTTCCGGGAACTTCCTGCACAGCTATGGCGAGGCACTGGCCGCCGAGCAGGTAGGTCTGTCTCTGTGTCTGTGTGACTGTTTGCAAGGATTAAAGTTCTCCGTCATAGGACGGATTTCCGTCAATTTGATTTTAGAAATGTCATATTTGAGATCGATGCAGATCCGATGAGAAAAAAAATAGGAGGGGGGGGGACTGTCACCTTTGCTTTTCCTTTTTTAAGGCAACTACAAATATTAGGTAAATGTTTAAAGACCTAATAGTGTTCTTGAGAACTTTCTGTGTCTCAATCCGTGACCGCTCAAGAAGATACGTCCTATATGGCCTACGTCAGCCATGAGTTTCGCTTTGTATGTTGTAGCTACACACTTGTCTCGGGCGTTTGCTTAAAAAAAAGAACACGTATGGAGGACTATAACGGTCTAAAAGTTGGATTATAGTGACACAATCGAGACAGCTGATGAGGTTGGCCAATCCGTTTAACTTTTTTGGATATGATATTGTGAGCTCTATGTGCGAATTCGGACGCTTTGTTCTTTCCGTGCATCAATGTAGACACTTACTATCGCGAACTCTTGTCAGGGGAGGTCATTCATTTTGGGTGTCACCTATGACTTGAACAGATAGCCTGCTATGCCACCCGATGTAGGCTACTATTATTGTTACAGTTTTTAATCAATGCAACTAACATTATGTGTAAAGCGACGCAATATAAACCGTAGCCTATGCAATTTATTATCCCGTCTGTTATGACATACAACAATGTTTTTCACAATTTGCGACGGAAGGTTTTGACTGAGCGTGTCGAGTAAGGGGGTCAGTCGTGTTTGTGACGCACAGACAGCCTTGTAGCCTATTTTGCTTAGGCCTCACTTTTAACGACAATAGGTTGTGAGTGTATGTTGACAAAAAATAACCATACAATTAAAATAGTCAACTTAAAACTTTGCTATAAAATATTATTAATTTATAGCACAAAACCATAACCAGTGGGCCTACCAGAACCTCGCATATTAGCGTCATGATTTGTGTGCGTCTATTTGGCAAGGCCACTAGCTGTCATGGATGCGTTGTTGCTAAAGGAAGGCAGGTGTCAAAAGTTAAAAAATAAATGCAGATGGGCAGCTGATGAAAACGGGGGAGAACTAACAAGCCATGGTGTAAAGAAATTAAAGTGCCAGGAGTTTGCTTTTGCGCGGTTCGCTGCAAGAAAATTGTTTATGGATGCAATAGGAAAACGTTTTAGCACGCCACCAATCAGAAGACCGCCATAAGGTTAACGTTCGTGCACTTCAGGACATCTTCCCTACCTGGTGCAACTAGCCACCACGACAGATGTAGGCTACGTTTATCTATGGCTGACCGTTTTTACGTTTAGAAAGTAGGCTATGCATGTTCTTTCATAGCGCAACACGACCTGTCCTTAACCATATCGCAACCTCTTGTCAACCTTATACAATCTGTTGCTGAAGACAAAAGCGCCGTCTCCAGATTGTCGTTACAAATGCGCAGACCTCCTGCATGAGCACACACAGTATTGCTGCTCATTGGAAAACTGAGTTGTCTGTAAAACTCAAAATTACCATGTTTTCATTAAATGCGGATGAGGCAACAAATGGAAATATGAACAATATCTAGAATGTTCTGATTTGTTACTTTGATGAGGAAATGGGAAGTCTTGCAAACTTGATTTTATAGATTTTACTTGGTGTTGAATTGCATATTAACAAGAAAAAAATCTCCCCTTTAAACACTTTTGGCCTGAAGTAATTAAATAAGAGTGTGTTAAAGCCTTTCTACAATATTGCTGCAGTAGAAAAGAACAGCAATGGCTAATCAGCAATGGTCAGGGATGGTACTAAAATATATTTTTGTTCATCAGGAAAACTCAATCTCAATCAATTACACTCTCAATTCGCCTTATTCACATGGCGGCCATTGGCGGCTAAAACGAGGCTACAGGGTACACAAACCATAGGATTGTTATGTTCTATGCATTCACCTGTAGGTGGCATTAATTATATAGTAAGTGTACCCTGTAGCCTCGTTTTGGTTTAAACAATGGCCGCTGTGTGAATAAGGCGAATACTCCCTTTACTTTGCTGTTTGCATCTTTTTACAGGGGTGCTATCTCTATAGGTAGATATGAACAACGTATGACTTATGGCCTGAAAAAAGTTCAGTCAAACGATTTTTTTTCACTTTAATCCCTGTGTTTGGCTGCCTGTCTGCCTGTCTGTCTGTCTGTGTGTGTGGGTGTGTGTGTCTGTGTGACTGTTTGGCTACCTGCCTGCCTGTGTGTGTGTGTGTGCGTGACTGTTTGGCTGCCTGTCTGTGTGTGTGTGTGTGTGTGTGACTGTTTGGCTGCCTGTGTGTGTGTGTGTGTGTGTGTGTGACTGTTTGGTTCTGCCTGTGTTTGTGTGTGTGTGTGTGTGTGTGTGTGTGTGTGTGTGTGTGTGTGTGTGTGTGTGTGTGTGTGTGTGTGACTGTTTGGTTCTGCCTGTGTTTGTGTGTGTGTGTGTGTGTGTGTGACTGTTTGGTTCTGCCTGTGTTTGTGTGTCTGTCTTTCTTTCTTTCTGCATGTCTATCTGTCTGTCTGTTAGTCTTTCTCCCTCTTTCATTTCATCTCTCTTTCTTCCCTTTATCTCTTCATCCTCCTGTTCCTCTTCTCTCATCCTCTGTAATCTCTAAATAAAGCTGAAGTCACTTCAGTAACACCATCACACACATTCACTGCCATATTCTGGCAGCCGTGGCCCACTGGTTAGCACTCTGGACTTGTAACCGGAGGGTTGCCGGTTCGAGCCCCGACTAGTGGGCACGGCTGAAGTGCCCTTGAGCAAGGCACCTAACCCCTCACTGCTCCCCGAGCGCCGCCGTTGTAGCAGTCAGCTCACTGCGCCGGGATTAGTGTGTGCTTCACCTCAGTGTGTTCACTGTGTGCTGAGTTTGTTTTACTAATTCACAGATTGGGATAAATGCAGAGACCAATTTTCCCCTCACGGGATCAAAAGAGTATTTATACTTATACTTATACTACTTATATTTCCCTCAGGACAGAACAAAATGAACACCCAAAGAACAACCTAAAACTTAAGCAGTAACTGGCTAACCTTTGACATGTCTAGTTCCTGTGTGTGTGTGTGTTCATGTCTGCCTGTTTAAGAATGAGTAGTTGCATAGTCACACACAGACATGGAGGCAGTTTGGCCCAAGGCCATAGTCTGGAATCATTTTGGCCTCTGTGATGTTTGTCCTGTCTCTCTGAACTTTCTGTCTCATACATTTGCTCTCTCTCTCTCTCTCTCTCTCTCTCTCTATCTCTCTATCTCTCACTGTATTTTTCTTCCTCCTTCTGTTCTAATCATACAGTACATGTTTACACTAACAAATATTATTGAAAGTCAAACATAGAACATGTTTTAACTACAAACTAAACTAATAAACAGGTAAGAAAATAGTAGTAAATTATTAAAATGTTATATTATATGTTATATAATCGAATAAATTATTGCATATTTATAACAATATTAACGTAATGGAAAGTACTGTCAGGTCAATGGTTATCACCTCAGATTCTATATGCTCTCTCTGGCGTAAGCCATGGAAGACACAACAAGCTTTTTAAATTAAAATTCATATTAACTAGTGTATATTAATAACATGTAATATTAACAAAACAATTAAAATTGAATGAAATTGACTCACGCACTCACACTCTCTCCCTCCCCTCCATTCCTCTCCCTTCCTCTCTCTATCCCTCCCTCCCTCGATCCATCCATCCCTCCGTCCGCCGGTCAGACTCTGAAGCACCTGATGGAGAAGGAGCGGGTGAAGGGCTTCTGCCAGTGCATCGTGGCCCAGAAGCCCCGCGAGGGCATCAGCCACATGATCCAGTCCAGCGGCCTGGGCGGCATGAAGCCCAACACGGTAGTCATGGGCTGGCCCCTCGCCTGGAGACAGAGCGAGGACCCGCAGTCCTGGAAGACCTTCATCAGTGAGTCACGCCAAATGCAATAAATTGTGAACGATAAACATATGCAAACTGATTGTTGTCATCAATTTGAATCGCGTTGTACCTGATGTGAATCGAGAGTTAATCCACTTTCCTGGAACAGATTAGATTTCTATGCACATTAGGAGATTGGGTGCACATTTGAAGCGTCTCCAGCAGGGATCAACGTTAACTTTTAAAAGTGATTAAAAAGTGGTTTTCAGCTTGGCAACCAGGCATGAGGTTTTGGTTGCCAAAGCCAACCAAATTTGGTAGCCAAGGGCAACCGTTAATGTTGAGCCCTGGTTTCTAGTCAGGATTTCTTACTGTAATAGTTAAAATATTATACATTACATAACCTCTATGCTCCTTATATGTCACTGTAGACATGTCATCTGGAAAACCTTTATATATCTAACTATACACTTTTGTAGATAATTAATCTCTATCGTCTACATCAGTGTTTCTCAAAGTGTGGTCCGGGGACCACTGGTGGTCCGCAAGCTAGCCCAAGTGGTCCGCGAGCAGACGTGGTAAAATATAATATAGATGAGTTGTTTGCAATATTGAACCAACTTGTATGTAAATCCAAACATTTCTGCAACACTGCCTATGTAAGCCATGCCAGTTTAAATCATATGAATTCTCTGAAACAATAATACAATCAAAGTGGTTCAGTGAGTAGGCCTATTGTGTAATTTACTATTGAAGTAGGTCTAATTTTTTTATTTTTTTTTAGCTAGGTGGTCCGTGAAGCTTTTTTTATTGATTAAGTGGTCCTTGGTCTGAAAAAGTTTGAGAAACACTGGTCTACATAACTACACAGAATACTGTACTCTACCTGCACTTTGGTATTTAAAGCTTATTTTGCACTTCTGGTTGCATGTCAACTGCATTTAATTGGCTCTGTACCTGTACCCTGCTAAATGAGAGTAAAGTTGAATCTAATCTAATCTAAACAAGTTGGATAGAAACCTGTTTAGGGAGTCACGGCGGGAGAGGGGGATGGAGGATGAGAAAAGAGAAGAAGAGGAGAGAGGGAGGAGAAGGACGGAGGATAAGAAAAGAGAGGAGGCATGAATGCCAACTCCGTGGTCATGGACTGACCCCACATATGGCAGCAGAACAAAGGGCAAAGCATGGCCTAGATCCCCTTTTAGATCCGTGATTAAGAGATGCTTGATGGAAATCCCTCTTCTGTCGATCTCATTCTTTATCTCCTTTCCTCCTCTTGCCCTCTGTCTTCTCACTCTATCCCTTCCTTCATCCTTTTTTTCCTCCCCTATTTTATTCCCTCTCTCTTTCCCTTTCTCTTTTTTTCTCCTTTCATCTTCCTCTTCCCCTCTCCCTCGCTCTCTCCTTTACCCTGCCTTTTCTCTCTATTCCTCTTTTCTCTGTCTCTCTTTCTCTCTCTGTCTTTCCTTTACTCCCCCCTTTTTTCCCTCTCCCTTATCTCTTTTTCTCTCCTTTCATCTTACTGTCCCCCTCTCTCTCTCTCTCTCTCTCTCTCTCTCACCCCTCCCTCTCTCTTTCTCTCCTTTCCTCTCTCCTCCTCCCTGTCCCCCCTGTCTCAGATACGGTGCGGGTGACCACAGCGGCCCACCTGGCTCTGCTGGTGCCCAAGAACATCTCCCTGTTCCCCACCAGCAGCGAGCCCTGCACCGAGGGCACCATCGACGTCTGGTGGATCGTCCATGACGGAGGCATGCTCATGCTGCTCCCCTTCCTGTTGCACCAGCACAAGGTGTGTGTGTGTGTGTGTGTGTGTGTGTGTGTGTGTGTGTGTGTGTGTGTGTGTGTGTGTGTGCGTGTGTGTGTGCCATTCCTGCATAGTCACAGGTGAACAAGGAGAGCTCTGTGTGTGTGTGTGCGCGTGTGCATGCAGAAAAGCACAAGATTGTATCCGTATTGTATTACTGTGACTGGCATGTGTGTGGTTATGGGTAGGAGGGGACTTGTTAATACATTTTTCTGTGCTGGTGTGTGTGTGTATGTGCATGCGTGTGCGTGCGACTACCCTACACCAATTAAAGGTCACATACTGCAGCAGGAGGGGGGGCAGATAGAGGTTTGTGTGTGTGTGTGTGGGGGGGTGTCATGTTTGTTCAATGAGTGTATGTGATCATATCCAGTGTAGTAATTGTGTGTGTGTGTGTGTGTGTGTGTGTGCGGGGTCAGGTGTGGCGTAAGTGTGCCATGCGGATCTTCACAGTGGCTCAGATGGAGGACAACTCCATTCAGATGAAGAAGGACTTGGCCACCTTTCTCTACCAGCTGCGGATAGAGGCCGAGGTGGAGGTGGTGGAAATGGTAAGACACACACACACACACACACACACAGAAGACCCTGATCTCACATACTCCACCGATGTTGCTTTTATCCTATTGTACTCACATTTGCAGGCATATCTGTGACCTTAAGGGCCTGTGTCCACCAATCGCGTTTTTTGCGCCGACGGTGGCTATTTTCTATACAAATCCTATGAAGCTCAGCATTCACAGCGCTCGGCATTCACAGCGCTCGGCATTCACAGCGCTCGGCGCCCTCGGCGGAAAAAGGCTCTCGGTGCTGACCGTTTACTTTCCTGCAGTGCTCAGAGCGCTCAAAGTTTAAATCTGTTCAAGTTTTAGAACAGCGCTGGGCTCGTCAATGTCACTTCTCTCACAACGACTGTAACCTACCAACAATAAACGCTTGACCGAGGCGCTCTTAAAATGAGGCTAAGCGCGCTATCAGCACAAAAAAATGTGATTGGTGGACACACACAGGCCCTAATGTTGAACAGTGAAACTTGTCAAATAGTTGAAGGAAATCACAAATCTGTTTCCACGTCTCTCCTCTTTCCCTCTCTCTCTCTCTCTGTCTCTCTTTCTTTCTCTCTCTCTCTCTCTCTCTTTCATCTATCTTTCTTTCTCTCTCTCTCTCTCTCCTCTTCTCTTCTCTCTCTCTCATTTTTGCTCTTCCTATCCCTCTCTCATTCTCACCCACTTCCACCTCTCTGCTCTACCCCCTCATCTCTCTCCGTTTTCTCTTGACCCTTCTTCTTCTTCTCCTTTCTTTCTCTCTCTTCCCTCTACCCATTTGTACTCCCTTTCTTCTGTCATCCACCGCTTCTCTTCCTCTTCCATTCTGCTCCCTGCATTCTCTCACTCTCTCCCCTCCTTCTCTGCTCCCCCTCTCTTTCTCTCTCTCTCTCACCCCCCTCTCCCCCCTCCTCTTCTCTGTTCCCTCCATCCTTGCAGCATGACAGTGACATCAGTGCGTATACGTACGAACGAACTCTGATGATGGAGCAGCGCTGCCAGATGCTCCGGCAAATGCGTCTCTCCAAGTCCGACCGCGAGAAGGAGGTGAGGAGTGTGTGTGTGTGTGAGAGAGAGAGAGAGAGAGAGAGATGCTGCTGACATAAGCTCAGAGCAATATATATCAAGAGATTTGTTGAGAGAGAGAGAGAGATTGATTTGTGCTATTTGTGGGTGTGGCAACAGCAGTGCTAAATCTGGAGATGTAGAGTTGACCATTGTGCGATTGACGCCCTCTACTGTAAGCTACTCTAAATGCATGCGTTTGGTACGGGACTGATGGGCTGAATTATTCATTCAAGACATTGAGAAAGAAAGGGAGATTGATTGATTAATTAAATGTCCTTTCCATTCCTGTCCCACACACACGCACGCACACACACACACACACACACACACACACACACACACACACACACCGTGTCTCTCTCATTGAAGCGAGGGCGCTGGAGCCTTGATGAAGTAAGTGCATAGCCTCCCAGTAGCCTGTGCACTAGCGTAGCATACCGAGTGATTGTCTGTCAGAGTAAGTGTCTGTGTTTGTGCATAGGTATGTGTGTGAACATGTGTATATGCTTTGGTTGACCATATGAAATACTTTTTAAGGGTAAGAGCAGGCTTAACTCAGTCTCTTATTGTTTTCAAGATTGCTGCTGGGCAAAACTTAGTTAGAAGTAGTCAGAATATATATGAGAATTTTTTTTTTATCAATATAAGTAAATATAGATAAAAATATTGATGTATACAAAGTGTGGCCTTTTCTTCTTTTCTGACCCTACGAAAGAGAAACTGCCGTTCATTTAGAGAACCGGTACCCCAGTGTCCAGTGCTGTGTTGTGGTCAGTGATGGTGTGTATGTCCACCCCGTAGGTGTATCTCTCTCCCATACCGAAGACAGAGGCAGTCTACACCAACCCCCGCAACCACAACAAGAGAAAGGTAGAACGAGAGAGGAACAGAGGAGGATGGAGAGAGGGGAGTAGAGGAGGAGGAGAGCAGGGAAGAGCTGAAGAAAGGAATACAGTGAGATTTTGAAAGAACAGAAAAAAGAGAGGAGGGAAAGAGACAAAAAGTAGCTGCCGTGGACATTGGGAGGTTGTCACAAATTGCTAATTCATCCTGTGATGTGTGTGTGTGTGTGTGTGTGTGTGTGTGTGTGTGTGTGTGTGTGTGTGTGTATGTGTGTGTTTGTGTGTGTATGAATGTATGTATGTGTGTGTTTGTGTGAATGTATGTGTGCGTGTGTGTGTGTGTGTGTGTGTATATGTGTGTGTTTGTGTGTGTATGTACGCGTGTGTGCGTTTGTGTTTGTGTAATCGTGTTACCTGTAGGCTCAGCTGGTGAAGGACCGCAACTCCATGCTGCGCTTGACCAGCATCGGCTCCGACGACGACGACGACACAGACGGATGTTCAGGCGGAGCGGGAGCAACAGCAGCATCAGGAGGAGGAGGTGGTGGGGACCGCAGCGAGCGTAGCGGAGGAGGAGGAGGAGGAGGAGGAGGAGGAGGAGGAGCGACAGGGGCAGAGAACCAGCGGGTGCACATGACCTGGACCAAAGAGAGGGCGCAGCGGGTCCTCCTCACGCAGACGCAAACGCACACACACTCCGGCTGCAGCACGCCCGAGGGCTTCAGAGACATGCTCAGCATCAGGCCGTGAGTTTACACACACACACACACACACACACACACACACACACACACACACACACACACACACACACACTCCGGCTGCAGCACGCCCGAGGGCTTCAGAGACATGCTCAGCATCAGGCCGTGAGTTTACACACACACACACACACACACACACACACACACTCCGGCTGCAGCACGCCCGAGGGCTTCAGAGACATGCTCAGCATCAGGCCGTGAGTTTACACACACACACACACACACACACACACACTCCGGCTGCAGCACGCCCGAGGGCTTCAGAGACATGCTCAGCATCAGGCCGTGAGTTTACACACACACACACACACACACACACACACTCCGGCTGCAGCACGCCCGAGGGCTTCAGAGACATGCTCAGCATCAGGCCGTGAGTTTACACACACACACACACACACACACTCCGGCTGCAGCACGCCCGAGGGCTTCAGAGACATGCTCAGCATCAGGCCGTGAGTTTACACACACACACACACACACACACACACACACTCCGGCTGCAGCACGCCCGAGGGCTTCAGAGACATGCTCAGCATCAGGCCGTGAGTTTACACACACACACACACACACACACACACACACACACACACTCCGGCTGCAGCACGCCCGAGGGCTTCAGAGACATGCTCAGCATCAGGCCGTGAGTTTACACACACACACACACACACACACACACACACACACAGAGAGAGAGAGAGAGGGAGGGCTTCAGAGACATGCTCAGCATCAGGCCGTGAGTTTACACACACACACACACACACACACACACACACTCTCCGGCTGCAGCACGCCCGAGGGCTTCAGAGACATGCTCAGCATCAGGCCGTGAGTTTACACACACACACACACACACACTCGGGCTGCAGCACGCCCGAGGGCTTCAGAGACATGCTCACATCAGGCCGTGAGTTTACACACACACACACACACACACACACACACACACACTCCGGCTGCAGCACGCCCGAGGGCTTCAGAGACATGCTCAGCATCAGGCCGTGAGTCTACACACACACACACACACACACACACACACACACACACAGAGAGAGAGAGGGAGGGCTTCAGAGACATGCTCAACATCAGGCCGTGAGTTTACACACACACACACACACACACACACACACACACACACACACACACACACACACACACACACACACTCGGGCTGCAGCACGCCCGAGGGCTTCAGAGACATGCTCAGCATCAGGCCGTGAGTTTACACACACACACACACACACACACACACACAGAGAGAGAGAGAGGGAGAGCTTCAGAGACATGCTCAGCATCAGGCCGTGAGTTTACATACACACACACACACACACACAGAGAATACACAATACATTTAGAGAATATAGGCAAGCACACACACACAACCATTTTTCAGGTCTTTTTCAGAAAAGTCTAAAAAAGGTTTACAGCATTCTTGCAAACGTTGTACTTTCATACACAATAGGGTTGGGCTGGTGATATGCCGGCTTGGCATATGATTCATTTTGGACTGAGTAGTAGGATGAAGTATCAGGGCTACATGGCCCTTGAAATTTTTTAAGACCACACTTCGCAACGAACTTTTGGCATGTCCTTGAATGCGTTGCAGACACAGGGAACTTGACTACGATTGCATGGAAAGAAGCCCTTGAATGTTATTATATCCTCACAATAATCATGTAAAATATTGTTCAATCTGTTGGAATACCTTACTCCAATGTACGTGCAATAGAATATGCATTGGTGTCGTTGCAACACATATTTCAGTATTAAAATAGACTAGCAGTAAATGTATTGCATTTCCCTGCTTATCTGCAGGTTCATAAAGGGTTGTCCATTTTGCAGATAAGGATATCACTTGTAACTCTGTTTCTAGTGGAAGGGGTAGGGGTTCAAATTAGTAATTGGCTTCTATTTATTTGTCTACAGTCAAACATT
>NW_027468640.1:17721475-17723975 GCF_046254945.1 Alosa pseudoharengus
AAGCCTGAAGCCCTAACCAGGCAGGCCACGGCTGCCCCAGCCCTCCTTCCGACACCCCTAAAGGGGCTCTCTGTGTTAGGTTTAAAACATTCTTTAAACAACTTTTCTGTGCTATAGTTACTGTATTGCTAGATAGATAGATAGATAGATAGATACTTTATTGATCCCCAGGGGAAATTCAAGGTCTCAGCAGCATACAGACAACACAAACACATTCTTTAACAGCAGAAAGAGTAATTAAAGTATATAATATAAAAACACAACTAAGCAATAAGGACAGTAGAATATAAAGAATATTCTAAATATACTAAAATACAAATTATACTAACTAACACTTAATCTAAATCAATTCTAAAAACAGTATCCACATAGTGGTGATTAATCAGTCAGAGGCGCTTGCAATGACTGAGGCAGGGACTGAGCCTGTGATTCTCTGTGCATAGTAAGGTAAGGTAAGGTGCTCTGTGTGAATGAGTGTCATGGTATGGAGGGAGGGGTTATGCATATGTGCTAATGTGCTAATATAGCACGCAAACAGTGAGGCAGAAGACAGTGGTAAAAGTGGCTAGTGGACAGACAGTATCCAAACATGGAGGGGGTGAAGAGGCAGACAGACGTGTGAGAAGTCTATCTCTCCTCTTCCCTTAAGTGAAGCATTGAACAGTTCAATGGCCCTGGGGACAAATTACTTTCTCAGTCTGTCTGTTGTGCAAGGCAGTGAGCGAAGTCTCCAGCTGATCAGGCTCTTCTGCTTAACAATAGTGCTGTGGAGTGGGTGACACTCATTGTCCAAGATGTTGATCAGTTTATTTAGGGTCCTTTTGTCAGATAGTAAAGTGATGCACTCCAGTTCAGCTCCCACTACAGAGCCAGCTTTCCTTACCAGCCTGTCAATTAGCCCCGCATCCTTCTTCCTTGTGCTTCCTCCCCAACATACTACTGCATAGAAGAGGACGCTGGCAACAACAGACTGGTAGAACATCCTGAGGAGCTTGCTGCACACATTGAAGGACCGCAGCCTCCTCAGGAAGTACAGCCTGCTCTGCCCTTTCTTTCTGCTCTTTTCCTTTCTGCTATAGTTTCTGTGGCCTACAGTATGTATAAACCTATGTTTATGTTTATATGTTGATGTTGATAATTCTTAGTGAATGATTTTGTCCTACGTGGCTTACAATGGATGACATAAAGAAACATCACATTAACATTACAATTATCAGTTTTCATCAAGTGAAGTCACATAGCTTAAATTTCAAAAAAAGTAGCAATGTTAGTAATAGACTAAATAGAATTTAACAAAATAATAACAGTAACCAAAAACATATATAAGATTACGTTGCTTAAATATTGTACATTAATATTTTGTTATGTTAGCTCAGCCCCCTTGTAATACTGCAATCCTTTGGATTGTATATCTCTTACAGGGTCAAACCAGACAGACAGACCTTCACAGCAGCCGGTAAGTTTGAGTGAACTCCTAGTAGCACTTAATTATGCATAAATATGCAGTATATACACAACAAACACCAGCAATAGCATTATGATAGAATATAAAAATAGTATTTATGCATACATTATATAGACGTAGCATGAATAACATAAATATAACATGTCTTTTTGGTCATTCACTTACTCACTACTTTCTTTGTCTCCCTATCTCCCTTTCTCCCCGCTTGCTACCTACATCTCTCTCTCACACACACACACACACACACACACACACACACACACACACACACACACACACACACACACACAATGATAGCTCCCCCCAAATGTTTAGTGACGGCCGAGTCGAGTCTTTGGATCTACTGGATGCAGCTGAGTATGTTGTGCCTTCTGTTGCCATAGCGACAAGGCATTCTCTGTCAACATGTCAATCAATGCCATTGTGTCTAAATTCACCCTCTGGTGAAACAATTAAAAGTATGTTTGGTATTGTTTACCAAGTTTACCAAAAGATGTTTACTTATCTATCTCTCCCCCTCTCCTTTCTCTCTCTGTCTCTCTCCTTTTTTTATTCTGTTACCATCAGAACGAAAGCCAAAAAGATGGATTGTTTAACTCTGTTATTCAATGACCTTAAACTGGAGAGACAGGTATTGTTTAAGTCTAACTGCAGTTACTGTGAAGGAAGCTGTACTGGAAATTCTCTGTAATGGGTGTTGGACTGATTTCAGCTTTTGTGGTGTATGCATATCAAATATTTTCTTTTTCTGTTGTGTCATATTGTTATTGTTGTGGTTTGTTGTGTAACTGTTGGACCATGTGTTAATAGTGGTGTGTGTGTGTGTGTGTGTGTGTGTGTGTGTGTGTGTGTCCGCGTGTGTCCGCACGCATCTGTGTTGTTTCAGTACCGCCTTATTAAGCTGAAGGGAATGCATGAATCGGTCATCTTCCTGGCTGTTATCTTCATCACCATGTTTACGGTCCAAATGCTGGTCTCAGAAAAGTGAGTTCAGACTTGATCTTAACCTAAGAAGAAAGAGAGAAAGTCTGATAG
>NW_027468640.1:17728975-17796475 GCF_046254945.1 Alosa pseudoharengus
TTGCCTTCCTCAAAATGTGATACGCAGATTAGCTACTTGTTGGTTTTCATGCTGTGTTCCAGACAACTCGGCAAACATTTCCCTGTGTTTGTGTGTTTGCACCCAGTTAGAGACTTTAAGGTTTGAACTTGGGAATTTAATGTCAAATAACCAACACCCTAGTTGTTTGGAATGCAGCATCCTTTTCTTGTTGTTGGTGACACATATATGACTCGTGTCAAACACATCAGTGTGCACATGCGTGCTGTTTTGGAAGATGTATTCTCAGTAGAGTTAAAGGAACCGTATGTAAGAAATGTATTTCAATTAATCATAAAATGGCCCTGATATGTCACTAGACATTAAGAAATCATGTTAATTTCAAATACTTATATCACTGACAACAGTAGTCCGGCCAGGATATTGTCATTTAAAAAGTTTGCAGCCCTCAACTGATGTTGATGTTGTGTTTTGTCATGTCATGTTGTGTTTTGGCCTGATGTGCCACCCTCCACCTATCCACTAATCGCAAAGTCAGTAGTGTTTCGGCATCCGGGTTGGCAACCTCAGGTCTGGGGGAGGGGAAGGGGATACACCGCTCTACAGTAATTTGAAAGTGATTGCAGTACCAGTTTTGGCCACAATCTTACATATGGTTCCTTTAAATAAAGGTCACTTGTAATTCCAAATGTGAACCAACAAGATTTGCAAATCTGATCTAGCAAGATAAAAAAAAATAATTTAAAGAATGAGGCTTGTAATGTAAACATAGCCTATTTGTTTACCATTTACAGAGCTTTGACAGTGGCAGAGCGTTTTCTTTTTTTTTTTTATCACACACAGAGCGTACACAATGTGAGGAGCAATTTGCTCAAATCAACAAAAAATGTGTTTGACACAAATCGCAGGCTTCAGCTATAAGGAAACTTGCGACGGTAAAAAGTGCTCTTATAGGCAGATTGTAAGGGAAGGGGAATACCAGTCTTTTGGGCGCCACATTGAGCCGCTGACATTTTGGTTGGTTGCAGACATGCACTCCTATTGCTTGGTGGCACGATCTCGACTGACTTGGAAAGCCCAAGTCTTACATAATACAAAGGAATTCCAACACTCCGCAAAGCTTAATGCAGTTTGTCGTTTGTCAACATGCACAAAGGCTTTTAGACAGAATTACCTCATTAACATAAAGGATATAGATGTTTTTATAATTAGGGCTGTTTTGAGGCGTTATCAGTGGTGTTGTCATTGATATTTGCACTTCAAATAGATTGGCTACAAGAACATGCAGGTATGACCTTATGAAAAGGTTCACCTGGAGAGTCCCGCCCAATTATAGGTGTTGTGGTTGTGTTTGTGCTGACGAACAGTTAGTCATATTGCATTGTGTATGTGTGTGTTGTCATGTTTTATCCCACAGTACTTGTACAGCAAGTCATGCGAGTGTGTATGTGTGATGTTCGCCTCGGTGCCAGATTTCAAGGCGTTTTACACAGAGAGCAGTGTGAACCACGACGGCCTAGAGTGTTTACGCTTCCTAAACGAGATCATCGTGGACTTTGATGAGGTACTAGCTGAGTGTGTATGGTATGGTAATGTTCTGAATACAAAGTTTTTCCTTTGCGTATTCAAAGACGTCTCAGTGATATCAGTCTCCCTGAAGCAGTTAATTTCTTTCTTTCATACTTTTCTTTCATACTCTCTCTCTCTCTCTCTCTCTCTCTCTCTCGTTCCCTCCCCTCCCCTCCCCTTTGCCAGCTGCTATCCAAGCCAAAGTTCCACGCCGTGGAGAAGATAAAGACAGTGGGCAGCACTTACATGGCGGCTGCTGGTCTCACCAAACCAAGCAAAGGAGAGGAGAGACAGGTGAGCAGGTCACTGACAGGTGCAGGCGTCTGAACGTGGTGGGACGTGGCGTCCAATCAATGGTGGACTTGAGGGCTACTCACAGGCACTACACTGAGAACACGGAGCAGGCTACTGATGTACTATTAACGTCCAGACTGTAAAAGCGGGCGAAGGTACTACCCTGGGCAGTGGTAGGAGCTGAGCTAGAATGCATTAGCCAAAAGTAGGTTCGATGCCAACATTGTGCCCTTGAGCAAGGCACTTTACCATGAGTTGCTCTGGGGAGACTGCCTTCTGTAATAATCGACGTATGTATAGTCGCTTTGGATGAAAGCGTCAGCCAAATGAATAAGTAAGATAAGTAATACCCGAAGCCCAGCTTGCGCTTAAGCAGACCTGTTACTTTGAGACGCCTTTCCAGGCTGCCCAAGAGAGTTGTGGAGGGCACAAGTGCTCAGGGAGAGTTAGACCTGAAGCTTTGTCTTTATAATTAGGGCTGTTTTGAGGGCTCAAGTGCTCAGGGAGAGTTAGACCTGAGGCTTTGTCTGCTAGAGCAATGACTCTAGCACAGATTGAGACTGAGATAGAACTTGGTAAAGAAGGCAAACATTCTACAATTTACATATGACTGAGATTGTTAACATCAACATATAATCTACCAAATACATATGTGAGAAATCGTGGCCCTCAACATTTTTAAATGAAATTGACTGTGTCATCTTTATAGTTCTGTTGTACTTAGGGAACGATATTTGGGACTGTTGGCAAATTTGGTCAGCTGAGGAAGAATATTATCGTGCAGTAGTGGAGACACAAGCCACTTCGGTTTCATGTCAGGAAGTGTCTGCTGTATGAGCCCCTGCATGCTTCTGTTGTGTCAACATCTGATTTGTGTGGGATGTGTCGCCCCCTGCAGGAATGTAACATATCCTACAACCATGTCCGCAGCATGATTGAGTTCGCCATGGCCCTCATGAGAAAGTTGGAGAACATCAACTCTCACTCCTTCCAGAACTTCAAGCTCAGAATTGGTATGCACATCTCCTCTGCTGCGTCAGTTTATGTATAGTGATGTTAATATATTATAGTATTCATTACATTATTTAAATTTTATTATTAAATCATAGTTATATTTTGCTGCAGAGCAGTGTTTCTGTAAAACGGCTTTCTGCATTTATCAGAAAATAAGCTGAAAAATGTATGTGCAAAGTTAAGTTTTTCTTTTTTTTTGTCAAAAGTATATTACATCTAAAATGTTTTATAATCCCCCTCTAATACATACCCACACACAAATCTGTGATTTGTGTCCTCTCTGTGCAGGAATAAACCATGGACCTGTGATTGCGGGTGTGATTGGAGCACATAAACCTCAGTATGATATCTGGGGCAACACTGTGAACGTGGCCAGCAGAATGGACAGCACTGGAGAACTGGACAAGATACAGGTGAGGGAGAAAGTGTGTGTGTGTGTGTGTGTGTGTGTTTGTGTGTGTGTGGTGTGTGTGTGTGTGTGTGTGTGTGTGTGTGTGTGTGTGTGTGTGTGTGTGTGTGTGTGTAGTTTAGCCCAAAATTATTCATGTTCATGCTAATTTATGATTAATTGCGCATTGTTATTTGACCAATGGGTTTCTGTAGACGATACTGTAAATAACGATTTAAAAATGCTATTTGTATGTGTCTTTGATCATAGAAGATATTGTATTGATTCAAATTTTGTGGAGGGAAAAAAACTGTATAAAATGAAATTGTATGTGTATGGGAGAGAGGGACAGAAATAATTCAATAAATATAAAGAAAGAGAGAAGGAAAACAAAGATAAAGCTTTTCCCTTCCGTCTTTGCAGATTACAGAGGAGACCAAGAAGGTAGCGGAGTCACTGGGCTTCAGTGTAACTCTGAGAGGAGTCATCACTGTGAAGGGAAAGGGAGAGCTGACCACCTATTTCATCAACCATGAGCACTCTTAATGGTCACTGCAGGGTCAGGGAGGGTCAGTCTCACAACTCTCCCCAGGTGCTCACAGAAGAAGAGGTCCAAAGTGGTGCATGACTTTCTATGGAGGGAACACTCCACACAGACACACACACACACACACACACACACACACACACACACACACACACACACATACACACACATACACAGCCCATCATCAAGCACTTTGTTGGGAGAAAGATGTACAGTTGATCTAAAGAGCTGGTTAAGCTCATTCCCATATGAACCCATATATGGGCATACACTACAGACCACAATGAGCACTGCCATGTAGAATCTGGAAATGTCACGCGTATGGAAACACACGTATGAGTTTATGAAGATGGTGAATGAGAACAGCAAACTTCACTTCACCTCACACTTCCTGAACCACAGACTCCCCCTTCCATTCCAAAACACATCATGTTATTATTGACACTGATCACATCTCCCCTCTCTGTCGCTTCTCAGTCAATTGTCTGCAATTCACAAGTCACAGGTCCCATGGACCACAATGCAGGTGATGATGACTCATCACGTCACATCAGAGTCAGCTGTGGCTAAAGACATGAAGGAGAGTTTACACGGTCTATACCACAATCACTACCTAACCAAAGAACTGGGTATACCAATGACTCCTTACCACAAAGCTGTCCTATTAACTCATGTCTATTAATATGTAGCCTATGTGTCATATGAATGATATGTTTCAGACCACATAATGTCAACCAGGACTTTAGCTGTTGTGTTCATTAATTATGGATCAGGTCAACATCTCATCTTCATCCTGTTTAATAATTATGTTGTCACACCATTACAAGAAAAACATTTGTGTCCTCTACTATTTTTATTTATTTTATTTTTATTTTTTCAAAAAAGGAGCATGAAGTCAGTTGAACCCTCAAGCTGCCTTATGTATGTTGTTTATGGAGACTGCACTGGTTGCCAGTTTTAAAAATGCTTGAATGCACTATTTTAATAATATATATTAATGTATAGCATACATGTTTGTTAGAGTTTTGTCTATGTCCGTTTGGGCAACATTTAAATATGCAATAGGAATTAAATCTGCACTGTGTAAAATAAAGTGAAGCCTAGGCTACTTCTGACAGTTTTGTGTGTTTGCGTTGGTGTATAATTCATGCCATTTCAAACGCACAATGTGCGTCTGAGACAAAGGTGCGACAGAGGTTGCGTAAAATAGTAATTTCTGTAAGATGGTGACGGGTAGGCCCTCTCGGTTGTACAGTCATTTAGCCCTCGGAAGTTCTCGGCACACATGCAGCGTGTGCAATGGAATTTCCCTCAATGTTTAACCACGCCCAAAAGGAGCTTTGATTGGTCCGCAAGACAAGATAGCAAACTTTTCTTTTATTTCATTGGATATTTGTGGCGTCAGTATAGTCATTTCCTGCTTTTGGGCGTGAGATAGCTTTGTTTTCTGCGCGACGTGGTGTCAAAGTTTTTAACTCTGAGATGTCATTATCGGTAAGTTGGCTGCAATAACTTTACCTTTACTTTTCATCTTTGGATTGTTTAATTGGTGAAGTCTAGGAACTAGGCTATTTCGATTTCACGTTGCCAACCTAGTCAGTTAGTTAGTAGACTAAAATCGCCAGACAGAGAACAAGGAAATAACATAGCCTAATTCGCTTCTTCATAAACACACTGATATTCGTTCAAAGTAGGCTGTCGTTAAGTTGCGCAACTACTTTTGTTGTAGTTGCCTTCGTCATAGAAAATATAGGTGGTAGCCTAGGCTACTTTGAACACTTCTTCTGTCGAAATACTTTGTCACAGAGTTCTGATGTGTGGATGATACATTTTAGCTGCTATGGCTATGGACTGACCTATGGGACTGACTGATGGCAGGTGTTGATGTTCCATAGAATGCTTATGTCGTCAACAAACATCCTTGCACTGATAGACTAGCCTAACCCATGAACTGCTGGTCTCAGCAATAGGCTACTTCTCCTTACTATCTTTATTTAACTCTTTAACTTGTTTATACGCTACAGTGAGTCCGTCCATCGCCAATTCACTATGTCCGGAGTCACACGTAACCAAAGCAGAAGACGGCGTCCCCCAAAAATGTTTCTGGTGGCGTCCGATATGAAGATTCAGGACCACCTGGATGGAACCATTCGGGTGCTACGGGGGTACTTGTGCCAGGAGCAAGAAAGCCTGGAAAAGAATGGAAAAGTGGAGCAGTTGTGGGTTAAAGTAAGAGGCTTGTTCTCTTCCATACCCGCACACACCCCTGCACTCTGATCTCTTAAGCATCTCTTTAGCCTATTCTAGATTGTGGCCACTGGCCACTCATTCTTTGTGTACAAGACACTCACTCACTCACTCATTGCCCTGTTCCAAAACATACCCACATTTAAACACACTCAATCACTCCTGTTCCAAAACATAGCCTAGCATAGGTTGGGAGCTGCCTCTGTATTTGTGAAGTGCTTCCTTCAACCACAAATAGTCTTTCTTTTCCATTTTTATCTACCTGTATCCCAGGTACTAGACAACGGCGGGATGGTCAAGATTGACAGGCGCGTTCTAATTGAGATACCCCCGGACCAGGCCGGCCTTTTGGAGCCAGTTACAGAGCCGGAGGCCCGACTTAAACTTTTCAGCAAACCCCATCGGCTGCAGCGCCTGGCTCTCCTGCCTTTGGGATCACCTGTAACTGTGGTAATGAACCAAGACTTGGCTGAGGCAGAGCTTCGATACAGGGGACCCCTTACTGGAGGGAGTTCAGCCGTGTTCTTTGGGGTACAGCTTAAGGTAGGTGTTGGCTGAAATGATGCATACAGGGTAATTGGTTTGTGTTCTTACAGTCATTCTGTCCAAGTGCTGTTTCAATTGTGATGTGTGGTAGTGGAGCTGGGCTAGCATGCAGTAGTCTGAAAAGTTGTGGGTTCCACCGTTGTGCCCTTGAACAAGGCACTTAACCACTAGTTGCTCCGGGGTCAGTGGCCCTTGTAATAAAGTTGATCTATGGTCTTTTGAGCCCCCACCGTGTGGCAGCACTGCCTTGAAGTCAACGGTGGGGGCCCAAAAAACCATCAAGCAATATAATTGACATATGTAAGTCGCTTTGGAAAGAAGTGTCGGCTAAATGAATAAGTGTAAATGCAAATGTAACTGTTTCATTTAGGTGTGTTTCATTCAGTGTGACATTTCAATCATGGGAATTCTTCGGGGCTGTGCATGTGCGGGGATCGATCGAGGTCATTTCCCAGTCCCATCCCTATCTCTCTCCAACTTCACTTCCTGTCTCCACGGTCCACTCAATTAAAGGGTGTGATTGAAATTATACCACAAGGGAAAATGTAAAAAAAAAAAAAAAAAAAAAAAATGATATTAAAATCAAATTCTCTCTCCTCTCTCTTCCCTCTTGTAGGGTCGGGCAGCAGGGAAGGGCTTCAGCAACGGCTCCTACAAGGGCCACCAGCTCTTCACCTGCCCTGAGGCGTGCGCACTCTTCGTCTCAGCCAGCCAGCTCACCCTGCGGCGCTCCTCGCACGAGACCGACGCCGAACGCTACCCGTCTCACACAGCTGGCGTCCCGCACAACCCCGTTGGCGGTCCCGCCGCCGGCGTCCAGCAGCCGGTGAGCGTCCTGCCTCGCACGGCGGAGTCTATCCCGGCTCCGGCTCCGCCACTGCTGCCGCAGGGCCAGCGGGTGATTTTCACCCAAGACGAGGTCACGCAGACGGGGAAGGTGGCGTTCTGTGGGGCCCTTCCTGGCAGGACCCCTGGAGGACTGTATGTGGGCTTGATTCTGGTGAGTGTGAAGAGAGGCAAGGTTGTGTGTGAGCGTGTGCGTGTGCTTGTTTGAGAGATAGAGAGACTAAATGTGTTTTAATCATTAGCCTTTCATACATGTATCTCTCTCTCTGTGTGTGTGTGTGTGTGTGTGCGCGTGTGTGATTGTTTGTACATTTGAAAGACAAAATGTTTTTCACCTTTGGCCTATCATATTTACATAAGTCTGTGTTTGGTACATAGTTAGTGTTTGCATTTGTCTAACAGATACTATGTGTGTTTATGTATGTATATGTGAGTATTTTTGTGTGTGTGTTTGTGTTGCAGAATGTTTGGTGTATGTGGGTGTGTGTGTATGCTGAAATGAATGCATGTGAAAGCTGGGGATTTTTTCTGTTTTGTTTTTGCTGGGTTTTTTTTTTCCTGTGTCAGGTCTGCCTGAGAATGGATGCCGCCTTGGAAGACTCATAGTGCTGGTGTTGTTTGAATGATGTTTTGAGTTCAAGTTAGTTCAGCTTGTATGTTTGTGTTTGTGGTTATGCGTTTTTGACTTTCTATGGCTGTGCCATTTATTTCTCCTAGAGCATTAGCATTGACGTGTGTGTGTGTGTGTGTGTGTGTTTGTGCGTGTGTGCGTGTGTGTGTGTGCAGGACAACCCGGTGGGTTCGTGGGATGGCACGTATAACAACCATAAGCTGTGCTCCCTCCCTTCTCCTCATTACGGTCATCTCCTCCCCCTGTCCAAAGTCACTCCAGGTAAACTCCCGTTCCACACACAGCTTCTCTCTTCCTCCGACCACTTCTCGTCCTGATCTCTTGTATGTCCAGATGGTGTGTACCAGTACAGTTTACCAGTAAAGTTCATGGGTCAGCCCTCTTGGACCACTACTTTATTCTCTATCCGAGAAACCTCTGCACTAGTCTCTCTCAGCCCTCACAGTGCTGGACTTGTGTCTGTTTATACTCCTCGCATATCTCGGCTGTGTAGTGCATAGCAGGATGTTGATCTTAGAGTAGAATTCCCCTGGCTCCGTGCACCTTATTCACGGAAAGACAAAAGACCTTTTTGGCTGGTTGCTTTTTTTTTGTGTGAAAACAAGTCAACTTCTGCCAAAAATGCACCACGCAGGTGCCAGCTCTGAAATTTCCTTGTCCATTTCAAGGTGTGCATTGTGTCCGATTGTTTTGGTAATCGCTATTCATTCCAGAGGAAGTGAGTGAGTGTGTGTTTTTTCCCACCAAATTTCATGGGTATTAAATTGGTATAAATAGGTTTAAATAAATTGTAAAAAAGTGAACAGGAAGAGTTACTTCCTGACATCGTGTCCACTACACTTCTGTAGCCTCACCCTCTCCTTACTTTAAGTCTGACTTGTTTGCATATTCATATTTAGTCTGTATTCCTCTTTAATCGTGATCATGACTGACTCTCTGTCATATTTATATTCAGAATAATTAACGAAGTATCACAAGAAATCAGAGTGTAGACTTTAATACAACATCTCTTTCTCTTTCTCTCTCTCTCTCCTCTTCACCTCTCTACACCTCTCAGTGGAAACCAGACCCCAGAAGTCCCCCCCTCCAGTTGTGAACCCCAGACCCGCCCTGATGCCCCCTTCCCTGCCCCCCCCAAAACCCGCCCTGGTGCCTGTGCTGCCCCCCTTCCCCAAAATGTCCTTAAAGCCTGTAACTGCCCCTAAACTCACCTCGCCAAATCTCCCAGTCACTGCGTCGTCCCCTCCTCCTTACCATAGTAAAGTACCTCTTCAGCCCCCGGCAAAGATGGCCGCCTCGCCCCCGAGCGTTGCCCCGAAATCCCCGCCACCCCCTCCCCCCGCCAACCTCAAGCCCTCCGTCAGGCCGCCGCCCATGCCACTTTACCCCAGCACGGACCAATCCCGCTCGAGCTCCAACGGCCTCCCGCGCCCACCCTCCCCTCCGCAGCCGGAGGAGGCGGAGTTTGAGGCGGAGGAGGCGGACACGGGGCCGGGGCTGGGGCTGGAGCTGGGGTCCATGGTGGAGGTGAACGAGCCTGCGCAGTACGGAGTCATCCGCTGGATCGGACGCATCCGCGGCATTTCTCAGCTCGTCGCTGGAGTAGAGCTGGTACGCATTAGATTGCATCACGCGAAGCAGCAAGCAATAGCACATTTCTAATTGGCATGCAATTACATGTGTATCATAACAATCCTCAATTACAACGTATCAATATGGTAAGAAAGTTACTCAGTCACTTTTTAAATCATAAGAATCAATTCCATCATAGGACTCCATTTTATGGTTGTCTTCAGGTGCATTATATGATTGCATCATTCACCGTATTACTAGGCCTACACTACATGTAGAGTTGTGTCTTATATCATCATGTATCATAGTCTGTATATTCAGAGTGTGTGTGCACCTCTTGGCCTTTATTTTGACCTAGGGTTGTGTAAGTAAGTTACCTTACAGTCATACATGAACACAGTGGAATATATTATACCACTGTGTTTCAGAGATGAATCATCCTTACATTACTCTCTGTATTCGGTATGTGAGTATCCTGTTTTGTGGTCGTAGTTTTGGACTTTGTTTCTCGTCGGTAGTTTCCCCTACCAACGGTGCAGTGCATGCAGTAGAAAACAAACCATGCAAACACAGATAAGAAAAACCACGCAGTGCAGGTCATGCAGTATGACATGGCAAATTCTTAAAAGTGTAACTCCAGAGTAAAGCCCATGCAGTGATGATGCAAATAATCGGTCTTGCTCAAAACACCACCAATTAACAAAATGTTGCTCTCAATCAAAAGTTTGAAGTTGTTAACTACCATACAAACCCTAGGTTGTTTTTACTCTGGAGTTACACTTTAATGTGCCTTTATGGATCCGTTTATGAATTTATCTCTCCCTCTCTCCCTCTCTGTCTCTCTCTCAGGACCAGGAGATAACGGCGGGCACAGATGGCAGTTACCTTGGCGATCGCTACTTCCGGTGCCCGCCCAATAAGGGCCTGTTTGTGAAGCTGCGCAGCTGTAGACGGGACTCCAGGTTCCCCGCCCCCGAGACGCGAATCAACCAGGTGGAACGCTGCAACTCCATCGGTGTGTGAAAGAAAGAAATGAGGGGACTGAACATGGCCCTTTAACTGTGATTGTAATATTGCTGTGTGTGTGTGTGTGTGTGTGTGTAAGAAGTGTGTGTGTGTGTGTGTGTGTGTGTGTGTGTGTAAGAAGTGTGTGTGTGTGTGTGTTTGTGTGTAAGAAGTGTGTGTGTGTGTGTCTGTGTGTGTGTGTGTGTGTGTAAGAAGTGTGTGTGTGTGTGTGTGGTGTGTGTGTGTGTAAGAAGTGTGTGTGTGTGTGTGTGTGTGTGTGTGGTGTGTGAGAGACTGTGTGTTTCTGGGTTGTATGTTACCACTGCCATTTCATTTGATGATGTTGCAAGCCAGACAGACAGAGAGACGGAGTGTGTGTGGTGGGCCAGCACGTGTGTCTTTGTGCTGCTATGCGTGGGTTGCTACATGGCTCACTTCCATGTGTAAAATGTCATCATGAATGCCATTAGAATGAAAATGTTTTATATGTTTCCAGCTTTTCTTTTTCTCTTCAAATTTCAGTATTCCCTACACCAGAGAGCATCTTCAACTCATATCGTATTTCGTGCGCTTTGGACTTTGTGAGGCTCATGTATGTTGGTTTGTTGTGTGTCTGCTAGCGTTTGCAGAGTGGGGCAGTGAGCGTGTCGAGGAGCACACCCCGCCAGTATCCGGCCCAGAGGCCAGACAACACTACCATGGCTGGAAGAAGGGCATCCAGGGACACCTCAACTCCTGCTACCTGGACGCCACTCTCTTCAGGTAAAAAAATAAAACACACACACACACAGACTCATTTCTTTCTCTCACACATAATAACTAAGCACATCGCACACAAGCACATGCAGATGGTTGGAAATCTTCTGACTCCACCCTCTCCACCCATCAGTCTCCCTCATTTATCTCTCTCTCTCTCTCTCTCTCTCTCTGAGCTTATGCTACTTCAACCCTCTCTCTTTTTACTAACCTTTTACACATTAAAACAGCTTTGTATCTGGTGTGATCAGCATATCTCTCTCTCAGTTCAGTTCAATGACATAACATTTAATTCAGTTAATTTCAAGTGAGTTTTATTAGTGTGACAACTATTTTTTGTATTGCTAAAGCAAAACATTTAAACTCTATCTATCTATCTATCTCTCTTTCTCTCCTTCTCTTTCTCTCTTGCGCTCTCTCTCTCTCGCTCTCTCACGCTCTCTCTCTCTCTCTCTCCTCTTTCTCTCTCTCTCTCTTTCGCCCTCTCTCCCCCCTCTCGCTCTCTTTCTCTCTTTTTCTCCTTCTCTCCCTCTCTCTCTCCCTCTCTCTCTCTCCCTCTCTCTAGTCTGTTCTCCTGCTGTAGTTCTGCAGACTCCGTGCTCTTCTGTCCCCCGAGGCTGCAGGATGGCGCCCACAGTCGCACAGCTCAGGACCTACTACGCTGTGAAATTGTCAACCCCCTGCGCAGGTGTGTGTGTGTGGTTTGAGTATGCATGAATGCATCAGTGTGTTTCTGTGTGTGTGTGTGTGGTTTGACTATGCATGAGTGTGTGTGTGTGTGTGTGTATGTGTGTGTGTGGTTTGACTATGCATGAATGCATGCATCTGTGTGTGTTTGTGTGTGTGGTTTGTATATGCATATGTCTGTGTGTTGTTTGAGCATGCATACAGTATACATACATACCAGTAATGTCTCTCTCTTTCTCCGTCTCTCTCACACACACAGAGAGAGAGAGAGAGAGAGAGAGAAAGAAAGAGAGTGAGAGAGATTTTTGTGTTCGTACTGAGACCAAATTAAGTTAAGTTAAATCTTCAGTGGATTGGATTTGTAGATTTTGCACCTACTAAATGTCAGTATTGGTAATGAGCTATTGCAACAGGACTGAATGTCAGTATTGGCAATGTGCTATTGAACCTTAATTAGGGAATGGCAGTGTTGGTAATGTGCTATTGAACCTTAATTAGTGAATGTCAGTATTGGTAATGTGCTATTGCAACAGGACTGAATGTCAGTATTGGCAATGTGCTATTGAACCTTAATTAGGTGAATGGCAGTATTGGTAATGTGCTATTGAACCTTAATTAGTGAATGTCAGTATTGGCAATGTGCTATTGACCCTTAATTAGTGAATGTCAGTATTGGTAATGTGCTATTGCAACAGGACACCTCCAAGTGGAGACATTTGGAGGCTGTATATGCTGTGCACCACATGTGTTGTTTGTGTTTACATCTTGCCCCTGCATTTGCAGGTATGGGTATGTGTGTGCCAGTAAAACCATGGCCTTACGGAAACTATTAGAGGCGGAAACCACAGATGCTGGCTTCACCAATCAGGAGAAAGGTAACCTGTTTCATTGTCATTGTATATGTGTGTGTGTGTGTGTTTGCATTGGTGTATGTTTAGGCGTGTGTGTTTATGGCCCGAGGTGTGTTAAAATCACAGCTTTCCTTTCAGACCCAGAGGAGTTCCTCAACAAGCTTTTCCAGCTCTTGCGGGTGGAGCCTCTCCTGAGAATCAGGTAATCCAGAACTGTCACATACCTTCACCTTGCCTCATCGCTGGAGTCTTTCCGTTGTTCTTCCTGTTTGGTGGTTTTGTCTGCCCCCCCCCCCTCCCTCCTCCCATAATGAGTAAGAGCTTGGACATTCCATGTGTTTTTGTGTGACATGATTTATGCGCATTTCTCTCTTGCTTCCTTACCCCTGCTCTCCTACCGTCTCTTACTGTGTTTTTCCATGACTCTTTCATGTTCTCTCGCTCTCCCTCCCTCACCCTCTCACCCACTGACCTGCTCACTCACTTTCTCCCTTCCTTTCTTTCTCAGGTCAATGAACCATCAGCCTCAGGAGTGTCACCTCTACCAGCTCTTCCCTCCCTCCACGGCCCCCTCTCCATCCTCTCCTGCTCTCTCTCCATCCCTCTCTCCGGGCCCCCTCTCCCCCATCCCTCTCTCCCCTCCGGCCGGTCACCTGAGGGTGGCCAGTGTGCAGGCGCTACTGGAGGCCTCCTTCATCCACTCAGGGCTCAAGTTTGCTGAGGTAACTCTTACTCTTATTGGCTGAGTGTCGCTGTCCCTGTCCAATAACGCTATCTGATTGGATGATGAGTTTTGTTTTTCGAACAGCCCAAGTGTGTTATTGGCTGTAATTCCTGATATGATATGATAAGGATATCATATTGCTCATCATCCATCATGATAAATAACCATGTGACAGATTTAAATAAACTCTGAAAATCCTCTCTAGACAAATAACTAAGATAATCTATTTTTTGCATCGTTCTAATTTGCAGTTGAAAGACCAGTTTGAGTGTAGGCCAGTTTCGTTTTGTTTGTATTTTTGTTTGTTTGTTTATTTGTTTATTTTTGTATCGTGTTGGAGCCACGGCTCACCTCCCCTATTTCTCTCCAGGCTCCCTCCTGTCTGCCGCTGCTCATGCCCAGGTTTGGGAAGGACTTCAAGATGTTCGACGCCATCCTGCCATCACTAACCCTGGACATCACAGACCTGCTGGACGAGAGTAAGCATCTACATAGCCACTGATGACATACTCATACATTCTATGATTTTTTTTTTTTTAAATATATTTTTTGGGGCTTTTATGCCTTTAATCTGATAGGACAGTGAAGTGAGCAGTGTTGTGCGTGAACGAGTTCAAAAGAACGCGTTCATTGAACACGCTCATTTTTTCGTGAACGTTGAACTGAACGCAACACATTTTTTAATAAAGAACTTGAACGTGAATTAGTTCACATTATGTGTCATGAACGGCAGACATCACTGTAAATGAACGTTAGAATTTGTTTTCCATTAAAAACTAAGTGACATCTGTTTTCTCTTTTGAAACGCAACGAGAGAAAGTTCCTCCCTCCTGTATTATCGCTGGTGCCGCTTAAATCATGTATCACCAGACAGAAATGGTTTTGACATTGTGTGCGCAATGCATTTCGGGCAACGTTGTGTCCGGCTGAGAATACGGTAGTCAGATAGTTGAATAGCATACTGGCTTCCGCACAACGTTACCGTGATGAATTGCAGCAGAGCGGAGAGTGAGAGAAAGCGCTGCAATTTTAAAAAATATGGCTAGTGGAAGTGATGGCACGGAGACTGGTCTACCTTGTCTGTACTGCTGCAAGTTTCATCACCTGGTAAGAAACCCACAATTGCAGTGTCATGAGCAAATGTCTACAATGAGCAGCTTCAAAGAACGTATAGTGATTTCTAGCTCGTAGTGTGAAAAAAAGTATTTATTTGAATATCTCACGAAAAAAGTCAAATGAACTGAACTTTGAACTAGTTCAGAATTAAAATTGTGAACTTTGAACGTGAACTGCTCACTTTGAGCATGTATGAACTGAACTTGAACAAGTTCAGAAAAGCTGTGAACTGGCACAACACTGGAAGTGAGTGACAAGAAGCAAGTGGGAGAGAGAAAAGGGGTGGAATCAGGAAATTACCTGGGCCGGACTCGAACCTGGGTCACTGTGGGCACTTGGACCTGAATGTGTTATGAGCGCTGTAGCCAGCCACTGTGATACAGTGCCCCCCATACCCATTTTATACCATCAATATTACATACCTACATAGTGGTATGTGTGTGTGTGTGTGTGTGTATATATATATATATATATATATATATATATATATATATATATATATATATATATATATAGCATATGTTTATGTTTATAGTATATGGCAGACACTTTTGTCCAAAGTGACCTACAGTGACCTCAATAAGCAAAATTATGTTATGGTAACTGTGGATTTAGTGACTTTTCTGAAACTTCCTCATTCCTCACTCGGCCATTGCAGGAACACACTGTACACCTTAGAAGATGAGTAAGCAGCTTAAAGGTGGTTTGAGTTGTGAGGATGTGATGAATTTATGTGGGTTGCACAATCATTGTGGTTCCACAGCTCAGCTGATGCTCACCAAGTGAAGGGACTACACCCAGTAAATCCTTTCTGTTCAGTCATTTTGAATGAAACATCTGTGTTGAAGAGGGGCTCCAGCAAAGTGCACGACAACATGAAAAATGTCTTGTACATGAACTAAAGCCATTATGGGTGGTGTTAAAGCACAGGCCCCTTTTGTGTCAAATAGAATGTGTAGATTGTAAATCCAGCTGTTTGTGTGTGTGTGTGTGTGTGTGTGTGTGTGTGTGTGTGTGTGTCTTTAGCGCTGCGGCAGTGTAGCATCTGCCAGTCGCTGGCCCATTGGGAGTGTCTGCAATGCTATGAGGACCAGGACATCACGCCTGGCCGCCTCAAACAGTTCTGCCACACCTGCAATACACAGGTATACACACACACACACAAACACACACACACAGCATACCTCGGGGAGTGCCTAATTTTCTGGAACTCTCCACTGAATAAGCTATGTACAGCACCCATCCAAATTGCTGAGTCTATAGCTGTGCCAACTGCAATGGCTGCCACCATTTGTACTATTTCTCTATACTTGATAAACTGAATGAAGCCCCTCTTCCGGAGTAGGTAGTTATAGACATAGAGCGCTAAATATTTGAGTATAAATTGCTGTATACATGCTTTCCTACTGCTGATCAACACATTCACACAAACAAACACATACCACTAAAACGGCCTTACTAGAGTCATACTAGATTGCCATTGCCACACACACACACACACACACACACACACTGACCTTTTCACCCCTCCTGTGTGTCCCGGGCAGGTGCACACGCATAAGAAGCGCGCGTCGCACCACTCTGAGCGTGTGCGGGTCCCCGAGGGCCCCTGGGCGGAGCAGTGGGAGGGGCCACTGGGTGGCAGCCGGCAGCGGCTGGAGCTCTTCGCCGTCACCTGCATTGAAACGAGCCACTACGTCAGCTTCGTGCGCCACGGACCGCTGCCCACCGACTGGCTCTTCTTCGACAGCATGGCCGACAGGGAGGGTGAGATGGCCAAAACATACTTGAGTCTAAGGCAGATCTCACACGGACACGCTATTTTCACCTGACTCACCTAAGGCAGGCAGATAAACAACGACCCATTGTTGAAAAAGAAAACGTGACTTCATCAGTTGAACTATTTTTTACTTTGTGGGCCTCGCCTTGCTAACCTGACTCTCGCCAGATGAATTTCGTTCCGCCTAGCTCCACTCATCCATCTGGGACCAATCCATTGGAGTGTTGCTTCAGTAGGCTGGGCCTAATCAAAAAATGCTTGCATATGATTGAATAAGCCACTTGTCCGTCATCTATTGACGTGCTACTTAAACCACTCACATCGAAGCCAACCCGTGACGCTGATAACAGTCTCACAGTCGCTTCTACGCTATGTCACATCTATGAAACTCCCGCCCTGCGTCCTGATTGGCTGTACCATAAATTCTGGTGCAGAAATCACTCTCAATGGAAGAGGTCCCAGATGGATGTGAGTGAAGCTAGGTGGAGCTAGCAGAACGAAATTCATCTGGCGAGAGTCAGGTTATCGCCTTGCACCTTGCTCATCTAAACGTGATGCACGTGGCAATGGTCAGTTGTACCATTTTGATAGGACAGTGGTTCTCAACTGGTGTGCCGTGAGGCAAAGAGGTGTGCCGTGGAATTTTGAGCCCAATGCGTTTTTATACAGGCTTCTAGTCATAAAGTGGATGTAATAAAGTAGCCTAATGGCTACAGGCCTATTAATAATAATAATAATAATAATAATAATAATAAGCTTTATTTGTATAGCACCTTTCATACACAGAATGCAGCTCAAAGTGCTTTACATTTGAAACATTTAGCACAATAATAGAGAAGAAAATGGGCAACAATTTCCTACAAGTTCTTCAGTCATTCCTCTTTGTTGCTGTGGCCGTTTATGATCCAATCAGCAACATATCAGAAATACTTCAGAAATACAGCGGTCATGTCCTTAGAATGTTCTTAGTATTTGGTGTGACTATTGCCTATATGCCACACATCTCATGGAAGATTTTTTAGCCAGCACAAACATTGTCGATTGACCATCACCTGCATTGTTTTAGCGTACCTGTTAACATGGACCCGGTTGGGTGTTAAAAGTTGCGCAATACAAGTTGAGCACCTGAGGTGAAAAAAAGTGTATCTGTGAGCGGCCTTTTATGGCATCATAGATCCTGACATTTCAGGAGTGTCCTACCCATTAATGAGTTGGTGATCGCCTGAGAAATTAAATTATTTTTTTTACAAATACAATTCTGCAATTGTAAAATACCAATAAAATGCTAAATTATTGTTTTACACCTAGGCAAAGCACAAAAGAGGCCAAAACATTGAGTGCATTTGTTGATATTGTTGTAATACTGTTTTGAGGACAGTCACTTTTTTTCTCTGTCAAACCTGTAGTTACTTGTTGTATGATTTCATAGACATTAGTGTTTGTTTATGTTTTTGTGTGTGTGTGTGTGTTTGTGTGTGTGTGTATTTGCGGGTATTCACATCACCTCTGTCCTCCTCCAGGTGGGGAGAATGGCTTCAATGTGCCTCAAGTGAGGTCGTGTCCAGAGGTAGGCCGCTACCTCAGCCTATCCGAAGAGGAGTTGAGCAGGCTGGACCCCGCCTCCCTGCGTGACACCGTCCGTCGGCTGCTCTGCGACTCTTACATGTGTCTGTACCACTGCCCCCAGATCAGCCTCTACAAGTGATGCTGACACACAAACACACACTTATGTGTTTGTGCCGCTGTGGACAGATCCGACGTGACCTGTGAAATGAATACACAGGCAAACACAGATGCAGAGACGCATACACAAACAAACAAACAAAAAAACAAACACCATTCCATCTCTGCCTTAAAAAATGTGCTACGCCGAAAAGTTTGCCTCACCTATCTGCAGTGGTGTGAGTTTCAGTTATAAACACAAGGCCAGTTCCAGTGTTGCAGTACAATTCCCTTTTTGCACATTCCTTCAGATCAGTTTGTATATAGTTACAAGCAGTAATAGCATAAGCCTGCAGCCTTGTTATATTTTTGTATTTATTTTGAGATAAAAATTCAAGCATTTGTAATTTGTAAATCATAAAACTAAAATGAACATGATATTTGTGCACTGTTGTTGTTGGTTTAAAGGCAATGGAGTATATTAAAAATGGCACTTTTTTATTATTATTATTATTGTGTTTACAAATGTTTCTGTATATTCTACTTGACATAAAGTCCTATGTTTATTTCCAATACTTTTGTGTCTCGTCATTCAAACACTTCACAGTGGCATAGACTATCATTCAGAAAGAAAACAGATGAAGCAGCAAAAGAAAAACAGTCGGCACCATATCTGGGGAACAGCAAATAAGCAGAGGAAGTGCTGTACTACGTCATCACTCTGCGTCAAAGGGAAAAGGACAGTCGCACTGTAGTGGGTTCCTCTACGATATTCACACATACAATAAGTGTGTTCTCAGCTGTCGGTGAACACTAACTTTCTCAAGCCACATCTGTCGAATAAAGTAAGTATTAGTGGTGGGAATGTACGTAGATATTAGTGGGTTAAAGTTGAGTTTACAGTGTTACGTCTTAATAACGTCACCGTTTTGAAGGGTTGTCAGTTAGCGCACCCAAGCTTTTAGCTAGCTAGCGCTAAAACGTTAAAAACGTTAATTGCTTACTTGATCGTTAGTCAGCATAGTGGCATCCTCTGTTTGTTCATGACACCCTTAAAAACAACGAGGCACCACAATGATTATGAGGTTAGATTGTGAGTGCTGATATGGTGTCAAACGTGGACAATCATTACAGTTTTACCCAGCTAACATATTATAGGCCTATATACCATTGGGATATATAGCCTATATATTGACATATATTCATGAAAAAGACTAAACCATTCATTTAATGGATCGTGTGTGATTGTTGTGTACGGTGGACCGACTCAAACTCACGTGTCCTCTCCATCTGCTATCATCCAGGTCTAGGTTCCCTTGGCTGCTTGACTGGCTGAGTGAGTGAGTGAAGGTCATGTCATCTCCAGGTGGACAGGGCGGAGGGGCGTTGTCTACGAGAGGTGGAGCTGGGGCCCGGAGGATGAAATGGGCTCTAGAGCTTAGCCTCGGCAACATGCGGTGAGGCCCAAGCTCTCTGGGAAGAGGCTTTTTATTTACATTTACGGTTAATTTAGCAGACGCTTTTGTCCGCTTTTATTGTGAGAGGTGGCGGAAAAAAAGACCTAAACGTTGTACACTGAATAGGAAAACTAAGTGTTTACAGAAAGGGGTCACTGCTACAAGACCACAGAAATAGAAACCTTTCTTCAGTACACTTCATTACATGTTGAATTTAACCTTCAGACACTCTCTGTTTTATAAATGGCCCATTAATACGTCCTGTCCTGCTTATGCTCTGACATTGATCTTCTTCAGGAGTCGTGACCGGCAGGGTGGCCAGGGGGACGCCATGTACCCCATTGGCTACTCCGACAAGCCCGTTCCTGACACCAGTGTCCAGGAGACAGACCGCAACTTAGTGGAAAAGGTAACAACCAGAGTGGTTTTGTAATGGTGTATACGTGCTTTAGATTTATAGCATCCTGAAATTAACATGTAATTTTATGTGTCATGTAGAGATATGTGTGTGTGTGTGTTTTTTATTTTTTAAACATGTCCTTAATTTGATCTAATGACGAATGTTTCACCTTCCCCTTTCTCTCCCTTCTATCTCTCACCTGTTTTTTATACACTCTCTCTCTCTCTTCACCCCAAATCACTTCTGTCCTCTGTTCTTTTCTGCCTCTTTCTGTACTTCTCTTCCTGTCTACATCTCTCTCTCTCTCCCTTTCTTTCTGTGCAGAGGTGCTGGGATGTGGCCCTGGGCCCACTGAAGCAGATCCCCATGAACCTGTTCATCATGTACATGTCTGGGAACACCATCTCCATCTTCCCCATCATGATGGTGTGCATGATGGCCTGGAGGCCCATCCAAGCCCTCATGGCCATCTCTGCCAGTGAGTGCTGGCCTATCTAGCATCACACCCATTAATGCCATTTAGTCATAATCCACATTGGCCGATTTAAAGGAGCATGAACATGGGGGCTCATGAACATGCCCTCAGAGTGTAGCGCTGTAACTGCCTGGCTGCTTTAGCTGCTGGCTGCAGCAACTCAAGCTAGATAAAAAACAGTCGTTGTGGGGGCTTTTTCGTATCGACAGTACTCTGTGACCTCGAGAAACAGAGAATAATCGCTGGATTTCTCCTTTAAAGTGCTCATAAGGTAGCCTGACGAGCCAGACCCACATTTAAATGTAGGGTCTGGGCACTCACCGTTCGCAGTGCTCAGTCCGAGGGGCGGGATAATCGGTTGTCTTTCAAATTCCCTCTGCAAGCAATAGGACAGCGCCGAGTCCCATGCGTTTTCCCACCAGCGGAGCTAGTTGGCTAGTTCAAACTTTTGTCATCTTAAAACAAGCTTAACTCGTGTCACACTGTTGGCCAACAGCAACATCCATCTTCTTTGTTTTCAAGTAGCAGGGAATTCAAGCCAAACCGTTGCAACTCTGCCATCAATCATTATGTTAAGCCCACCTAACGACTCTATACACGATTTGATTGGCCTTGGATAGAAGTTTAATTGTTCGGGCTCACAAGCCAACGGAGAGTTGCTAGACTAGCCCTGGAAGCAAATGTAATTTGCTGCCGCTAGGGTGCGTCTAGATTACTAGGCTACTCGTAAGGCTGATTAGATTTAAAATGAAGCAGAGTAGGACTGCAGACATCGGTAGCATTGTCTGGCTACATCTCTGCCAGTGAATCTGGTCCTAAGCTCACCTCCACATGGCTGTTATTAATGTTGTTGTCAATATGGCTAATGCTAATGTCTATCAGGATTGTCACGGTCTAACAAGAAATTGTGAGAAATTGCACAAAATATGGCTAAGTATCTAAAGATTGTTATGTACAGTAGGTTTTCAGTATTTAAGAAATGACATTCTGTATTCTATAAATGGCATCCTATAAATAGCATGTTCAACTATGTCTTTCTTTCTTTCGTTCTTTCTTTCTTTACTTTCCTCCTGCTTAGCCTTTAAGCTGCTGGAGAGCTCTAGTCAGCAGTGGTTGCAAGGTCTGGTGTATCTCGTGGGAAACCTACTGGGTGCCGCATTGGCCATCTATAAGTGTCAGTCAATGGGGCTCCTGCCGACACACTCGTCTGATTGGTTGGCATTCATAGAACCGCCCCAGGTAGGATTCTGTTTTATTTTTATTTTCCTCATTTACATTCTAATGTTCTAAAACTATGCTCTTACAGGTTGTCACAAGTAATTTGATCACGTCTCTCTCTCTCTCTCTCTGTCATATCCCTGCTTTAAACAGCGGATGGAGATTATGGGTGGAGGAATGGTGTTGTGAAGATGGAAGAAGACACATCTACATGCTTAACATCCCTTACACACACACTCTTTTTCCTACAGCAGATCCTGAGCCTACTGTAATAATTATGCTAATGTTTTTTTGTTTTGTTTGTTTTTGTCTTTTGCATCTTAACCTGCATTAATTTATATTTTTGTTGTGTTTACTTTCTGCCCTGTTTTTTTTCTCTGATGACACATGTAATAAAGGCAACATCTTGTGCTGTTTTCAGAAATGTGTTTCTCTTACTTTAATTTGCATGAATATCTAGTTATCAAACATACCATGACTGATCAGGTAGTTGGCCATGAGTTTGAGGTTATGTAATTTGCTATACATTTCAAACCAGTGCTTGCTGGAATGGAGGGTTGTTCAGACACCATTGTAGTGCAGAAAAAATGAACTTCCTTCTTCACAGTTTTGCCTCTGATGTGTCACCCTGCAGTGTGATGTCTGTTATTATCTTGAGGCATGTGACCTGTTGAGTATAAGGTGTGGCCGTTTAAAGAAGAATTTCGGCCATCAAGGTCACCAAGTACTGTCGGTTCAGAAAAAAAAAACAGCTAGAGCCGCCAGGCAGCTACAGTGCTACACACATTACCGTGAGTAAACATGCCCCCAGAGTGTAGCATTGTAGCTCCTGACTCGAGGTAATTTTTTTATTTTATTTTTTTCGTACCGACAGGCTACTCAATGACCTCGAGAAACTGAGACCGAATAGATTAAGTTTTTAGGTCCACAAGGCCTACCAGCTTTAGATTTTCAAGTTCTACTAAATTCTCATTCAGGGCCGAGCAGGTCTCCACTGATTGAGATTACTTACCTAGTCTATCCTAGTATATGATTTGACTAAACTGAAGCAATCTCTTGGTTTATAGCACCAATGCTTAGAGGGTTAAATATGACTTTTGCAATGAGCAGGCCCTCAGCAAATAACTTAATGTTGAAAAAACCTCAATCATGACTAAATATGCAGTGTTGGGCAAGTTACTTCAAAATCGTAATGTATTATGTATTACTTATTACTGTCATTTCAAAGTAATTTGTTACATTATAATATTACTGTCTCTGAATTGTAAGGCATTACACTACTATTGTATTACTTTTAAGTTACTTTTACCAAAATATTTTTGATTTGGAATTCTAAATGCAGTTTATTATGCTCAATGCAGCTCATTGCACTTCTAATGGAGGGCGATGTGGTATAACATAATGACTGAGCTAGGCTTAAGGCTAACAACAGTAGAATGCAATAGGCGCAGTGATGGCTCATGATGCAATACAAGGAACAATCATAGCCAGAATTTTGTTAAAAGCAGACAAAAGGTCGAAGTCTGGTCAATTGTGATAGAAATGCTGTAACTTTAGGCTTAGGCCTACTCATTAAAATCAACAGAGAGCCCACTACCTGTATATTGTAACCCAAAACTTGTCAAGATAGGCTACACAGTGCCGCTGCTGGCCATTTTGGTGCCCTAACTGCTGAAATACAGTATTAACCCAAGTATGTCATCATATGGTCAACTATAAAGATGTAATCTGCCTGTTCCTAGGGATGGGTATTTCTGAAACATGTCATATGTATTTGTATTTCAAATACAAAATAGTATTTTGTCATTTGTATTTTATTGGGTTGAAGGAAATGGCTCTAAGTAGATACTACACACAGGTGTAATGAATAATTGGTAATTAGGCAACAATGGTTTATTTTTATCGCAATCAGCTAATGTGAGAACAGCTGTGTTCAAAGACACACAGCTTTTCAGTGACGGCTATTGTTGAAGCATCAGCTCTGGTCTGAAGCACTGGTGTGAAGTCGTATGCAAGTAAAGATGAGTAAGTTTACCTGTGCAAGTTCACATAAGGACACCGACAAAGGCAACCATGTCCTATTGTCTCCATGCCAATCTTTAACAGAAAAAATGTCAGATATCTCAATGAACCACAATGACATCAATAGATGGTAAGGTGTTGAGTGTGTTTGAATTCCCTTCCTTGTAGCATCCTTTTCAGCATTCTATAGTGGGGACAAGTTCACCTTGTTTAATTAAATAACAATTCTATTTCCTTATTAGCTGCATACTTGAGGTTGGAGATATATCAGAAGGCATATCAAGTTTCTCACATACTGGAACTTCAAGATACATAGGCTTATGATTTTCTTATTCAGTTCTGCACTGGACTTGAATTACGAAATTCGGCACAGATACACAATTATGATTTTGGCCTATTGATTATAATTTGGTTAATTGAAAGCTCTGTCAGTCGTTTTGGATAAGCATCAGCTAGATGACTAAATGTAATTGTAAATTCTTGAATTATTATTCTGATCACACTACATGGACTTGCATACGGTTACCGTATACTATTTGGTATGACGGGACAAATTGTATTGTTTTTTATAGTTTTAATAGGCTAAATGTTTGGGATATTAAAAACTTCTTTTGCAGTGCTTCCATACTTCCTTGAAAAAAGTATTTTGAGTATTTTCTAAATACAAAAATACAGTATTTTATTTTGATACATAATATGGTTACTGTATTTTGTAGTTTATTTTTAACATTAAAAATGAGGGTATTAGGTATTTTATTTTGAAATACATTCTGATGTATTTTTGCCCATCCCTGCCTGTTCCCAGCATTAGAACAACACTTGGCGATGGTTAGCTTGTCACCTGTGACGATATATGCTAGGCCTAAGTAACTGACCTATCTGGGTGCGTTTGAAGATGCCTGATGAAATCAGACGTTGAATAGGCATAATTTATCCTGGTGCCACACACCTTGCATGTAGCTGTTCGCTTATTTCCTCTGTGCACAAAGTTTTTGTAACCGAAAGTAATAATAAAAGGCACAACTCCGGGAGGACTTCTTATCGCCATGGTCAATGCATTTATATCTGTGAGTGTGCGCACATAGCGCATGCGTTACATTGCACAGTATGGCAAAGGGGCCATGCCGCTCGTTATACGTTTCACAAAGTATGTAGCAGTAAAATAAAATAGAAATACATGAATACATTTAGATTAAAATAATTGCATGAAATACAGCTTGTTCAGGAGTCTCGAAGCTCGAGTCCGAGTCAAGTCTGAAGTATTTTGAGTGGAGTCGCAAGTCAAGTCTGAAGTCACTGTTTTTGCGACCTAAGTCGTAAGTCCTAAGTGATCAAAACATAACACCACTTAATTTCAGGTTAAAATGCATTGTAATGCGCGTTACTGAAGTTTGTACCGAGTAAAATATTACCCAATTGTTTTTTGTAATGCCTTACATTACCGCGTTACAGCAAAAAGCAATATATTACAGTAATTACATTACTTTTGTAACTCGTTACTCCCAACACTGTAAATATGCCATAGATCTCTATTTATTCTAGGCACTGCATCGGTTTTGGAGATACATTTTCCTAACGAGAATTGTTAAAAAGGTGACTTCTTTTTTCTCTTGTATCTTGTCAAGTTAAAGGATACATTTTTAAATGGTTTCCGTAGCACATACATGGATTAGCCGACTGTAAATTGTTGTTAACTGTACATATTTTTTTCACAATTTGTTAAATCCTACATGGACACAAGTCAAGTCAAATTTATTTATATAGAGTGCATTTCATACACAGATGTCATTCAATGTGCTTTACATAAACAAAAGCAAACCGTAATAGCAAATAAAAGCATGGTAATAGTCAAACAATAGTTTAAGGTAAAGATTATATTAGACATATAACACACAAAGTAAAATCATTTAAAAATAAAGAATAATTTAAAAGACACAAGGTAGACATTTTCTAGATTTAAGATTCTAGATTTAAAACGGGCTACAGTTGGGGCCTTTTTGATGTCATCTGAAAGTTCCAAAGCTGAAACACATAGCAGCTAAAACCTGCTTCACCATGTTTCGTTCTACCAGCAGGTTTTACTAACAGGTTTTTCTCCTGAGACCTGAGCAGTCAAGAAGGTGTGTTGACGCATGTCAATAGGTATTTAGGTCCTGCTCCATTTACTGATTTATGAACAAGCAGTAGTGCTTTAAAGCCAATTCTGGAAGCCAGTGCAGGGACTTAAGAATTGGAGTAATGTGGTCAGTTCTTTTAGCTTTTGTGAGAACCGTAGCTGCTACATTTTGTATCACCTGAAGCGGTTTGATAGTCTGTATGAAAAGCCCATTGCAGTAATCAACGCTGCTGGAGATAAATGCAAAATTATTTTTTCTAAATCATTAAATCATGTTTTGACATCAGCCCTCTATGTTTGGCCATATTTTTGGTAAAACACTGCTTTAGTTATTCATGTGGCTGTTGACATTTAGATCACTGTCAATTAATACACCAAGATTGTTATATCCTTTGCTTTCAACCCTTTTGTGTCAAGGAGAGTGACAACCCTTTGTCTTTCTTCCTTTTTACCAAATATAACTACTTCAGTGTGTTCTTTGTTCAGCTGAAGAACATTTTGAGACATCCAGTTGTTGATTTGTTCAATACACTGACAAAGAGATTCAAGGTGACCATAGTCATTTGGTGACAGAGCTAAGTAAATTTGTGTGTCATCTGCATAGCTATGATATGAAATCAAATTATTTTGGATGATTTGTCCAAGTGGGAGCATATAGACTTTGAATAATAGTGGCCCAAAATCGACCCCTGGGGAACACCACAGGTCAAGGACGTTGGTGTTGAGGTACAGTTGCAGATGGCAACAAAGAAGCTCCTTTCTTAATATGATTTGAGCCAGTTGATAACTATGCCTGTAAATCCAATCCAGTGTTCTAGTCTGTGTAGTAATATATTGTGTCAAATGCTGCACTTAAGGTCCAGCAACACTACTGATATTTTACCTAAATCTGTATTGAGGTTAATATAATTGAAAACCTTAATAGGAGCTGTTTCAGTGCTGTGATTTGCCGGAAAACCAAACTGAAAGTAATCAAAATACCCATTCGCCAATAAAAGGTATGGACCTGTAATTATTTAGCATGGAGGTATCCAGGTTATTCTTCTTGAGAAATGGCTTTTTTCACAGCTGTTTTCAGTGACTTAGACAGCAGTGATACATTTACAATGTGAAGGACCTAGTAGGCCTACCGCTATGAGGGGAAAAACAGTTTTGAAGAAATTGGTAGGCATAGTGTCTAAGCCACATGTGGAAGAGATTCTGTACCGTTTTTTCAAGTGTTTCGTAGTGTATCAAGCTGAACGCTGACATCAAGTTAAGTTTCACTCTATTTGTAGCTGGATGTTCCGGATGTTGAATTAGTAATTGAGCTGATAAGTTGAGTCTGATTTTCTACATTTTACTTTTGAAAAAAGATTCAAACTCATTTCATTAGTTGAGAGAAGTTCAGGCGCTAATTGTGAGGGGGGATTCGTTAACTTTCCGACGGTTGAAAATAGGACACAAATGTTATTTGAACTCCTACTGATGATGTTAGAAAAGAAGGACTGTCTTGCTTTGCATATTTCAGAGTTATATCCCTTTATGAATTTCATAGTCCATCTGAAGTTTGTATTTACACCATTTTTTTTCAGTCTTCTTACACACCCTTTTTAGGAGTGTAACTGGATTTTGCTTCCATGGTTCCTTCTGTTTGTCCTTAACATTCTGGAATTAGCAATAAATCAGTCAAGCACTAACAACAAGTCAGTGTCCCTGCGGGACTGTGTTGCTGCAGAAAATAATGAGCTCGCTGTCAGTGCCATATAAGACATTTTCCTATCTGTGTTGTGTGCATGTGCGCATACTGAGAGCCCTGTGTGAATGGTTAAGACTGCCAAGTCACTTTCCTAACAGAGGCCACATTTTTTCCGCTTGTTTCACTTTCACCACATTGGTAGAGCTGTGTATAATTTTGCATTGCTTTCAAAATGCAATCCATCATCACTTCAAAATTCATGAATACCTCTCTGTCAAGGTTCAGCACCCAACTTTTGTATTCATGAAAACAGCAAAATGTGGGCCTCGCGTCTGATGGCCCTCGCACCTGGCCAAAGATGACATTAAAGGACCAGTATGTAGGAAATAATGGAAAATAAACTGTAACCATTCCAAAAATGATCACCATGTTGTCAGAGTAAACACGATGAATTGAAGTAATGGCTTATTTGACAACATTACTCTAACCTGTAAAACCCCATAAAATCAATGAAAAAAAAATGAGTTATGGGGCGGAATCTCTTGGAATTTTCGTTTATGTTTTGAACGATTCATTCTAGAATAGCGTATTAATAATGGGCTAGCGCGTCCTCCTATTTGGGTTGCCAAATTAGCAAGGCAAATTTCCAAAATTAAAACAAGAAACAAATTAAGTGGACATCGGAGGAGCTTCCTGAGATGGTGACGTCTTCGTGAAACGAAGAATATCAAGTCTGACCATATGGCCATATTTCTCCACAACAGGTAGCCTATGCTAAACTTCATCTGCATCGCTAACTTCAGCTAAATATGTTACGTTGGTTAGAGAGGTATTTTTTGTTTTCACTGTTTCCGTAATGTGTAGCTGGGTCATGGTTGGAGAAACGTTAAAGCAGCTGCAGGTCAACTAACGTTAGCTAAGTCTTCATTACATCTGGCAACCCAGAAGAGGCTCGCGTCTGGTAGTCTTGAGAACGTTCACCCATAGACTGTATATACAGTCTATGCGTTCACCAGTGTTTTGATTTTGGCCTATAGAACGTTCGGTACAATCCTACAAATCGCACCTTTAAAAGGAGCATGATATCACTTTGCAAACCTTTCATATTTATCTAATCTATTCCTTCATCAGTATACTGACACTGTTGATTAAGTGGACAGTGTTTGAGTTTTTCAGTTTTTCTCTGCCTACGAGACATGCCATAACCTGCAAACAGATCCACTATGCTGACCTGCCTGTTACATCTCATAGCCTAAACACTGTATCAGAGATGCACTCAAAAAGTCACAACTGAACTTACGGTACAAAGTGGAGACAAGTCTTTGACATCTTAAATGCATTCCCAGATTGAGCAGTGTTGCAGAGCAACCATTAACTGGTTCCATGTGTTCCAATTGGATGATTAAAGTTCTCAATAAACTGATCATTAAAGTTCTCAAGAAACTTGAGGCTGGCATGAGGGAGTGTATTGTGTGTGAGCAACAAGTTACTCATCTTGCACTGGATCATCTTCCTGAATCTCAATATGATCACAACAAGTCTGGGCAAATTATTAATTAATTAAATAAAATATTTAACATTTTGCTTTAGGCAATACATGGGGCAACTTGTTGCAGGGCAAGCACATAACCAGTTCCATGTGTTCGAATTGGATGACTAAAGATCTCAAGAAACTTGAGGTTGGTATGAGGGAGTGTATTGTGTGTGTGAGCAACCTACTTGCTGCAGACTTATGCTGCACTTACATTTCTGAAGTCTGACACTTCTAACTGCTGCAAGTGCATGAAGAAAGGTCCCGCCTTAGACCATGTTAATGGCCAATCGTAGACTAGGATTTGGGGGTGGCACCTGGGGTGGCCAATCGAATCTCAAGGGTGGCCTGTGCCATCCGGAGCCACGCATCTGGCTCCGCCCCTGCACCTGTCAAGTTCGCACAGGGCCTCGCACCCCCTTGCGACGGCCCTGCAGCTCCTCCTAAGACAGCGGGGAAAGAAGTTAAAATAGCCTACTTGATAAACCCGGAAAAAGTTGACAGGTATGTTTCGGTCCCGGTGATTATTTGTGAAATTGTGCAAACGACAGCCTTTTTAATGCATTTCAAGGAAGGAGTGGTAGCATGCAAGCTCCCAAATTGACCCAGTACAGAAGGCATCAATAATTTGTTGGGGAGGGTCATGCGTTTTTTCTCAATCACTTTGGAGGGTCATAGAAAAAATTCTTGCTGGCGAGGGAGGGTCACGTCTTTTTTGACTAACGCTCCCAAAACTCCTCTGCTAGCCCCTTAAATAAATAACAAACAATCATTCACCTTTCCCCCTTTTAGAACCAGATATGAAAGGTGTGCCCAACGCAACAGAACCAGTGGTGGTTGTTTAGCCTAAGGAGGAGTTTGTGTTTGTTCAAGGTTTGAGTGGAGAGAGGACATGAGAAGGTTATCTCTGCTTTTGTTTCCTTGAAGAAATGATGGCATTTAGTACCTGTGCTCACTCTGCAAGCTCTATTTGTGCTTCGGTGTGTGTGTGTGTGTGTTGTGTGTGTGTGTGTGTGTTGGGTAGGTGGGTGGGTGGGTAAGAGAGAGATTGCGACTCATTAGAAACCACATTTGCAAGGTGCTTTGGAGGCAAATTTACAAGAACTCACCTGCAATCTTGTGATATAGCAAGAAACAAACTTTCTCCCTGCACACTCCAGCAGCTAGAGCAGATGGCATCGCACATAGCCACACAATGATGTATGGCCTGGTGAAACTATAATACTCAGCAAATGAAAATGCATAAACAATATGAGCAAAACAATAAGTCAGCCACAGCTTACAAAGCGTGTGTGTGTGTGTGTGTGTGTGTGTGTGTGTGTGTGTGTGTGTGTGTGTGTGAGTGTGTGTGTGTGCGTGCGTGTGCGTGTGTGAATGAATGTATATAATGATTTTGGGTGCTCGTTGCCAGACAGAAACCATGCAGTTCAAGTTTACTGCATGGCTGAATTCAGAAAACAGACAAGCAAATACTTCAGGACAATTTGAGTTTCAGGTATTTGCCTACAAATATATTTTCACTGCAACCATTATCTACTCAATTAAGGAAATATTATGTTATTGATACCATTAATCAACATTTTTACAGACAAAACATGCAGAGCAAAGCATGTGCATGTGTGAAGTCTTTACAGTAAAACAGATCTCAGTGTTGTGATTGTATCAGGCTTCACAACTGAACTCATATGATGCTCGGCTACATACTGGCATTCTCCTATCTCATCTAGTCTAGATTCCCAAACTAAACCCCTTTGCATGACTGCCACATATCTTAAGAATATAGGCACGTTCTGGCAATGGATCAAGAATTCATGTGACAATAATAACACCTGATCTGTTGAACTGAGGCTGGGGAAACGAAGTTATGCAAAGTTATGTAAACATGATGGACAATAATGATAGGGAGTTGTTTATTTGTGTTACTGACTGGCTGGATTGAGTCTATGGCTGATGGCAAGGGGAGTAAGAACTGTGTAAGGCACAATAATGTAACTAAAGCCCCTGAATAGATTATGAAGGTGTGACTCCTGCATTTCTTATAGTGACTGAATATCAGGGCTGACTAGGCATGGGCTGAGCGAGTTTAGAAATAACATACAAACATACAATGACATACAATTTCAATAGCCTACAATTACAAATGGGTCATTCCATGTAAATTCAACCAGGGCCCACAGGGTCTCAAATAATTCAGAAAAAAATACCAGGAGTACCTATGTTACCCAGGAGACACACTGTGAAATTAATTTTATGTAAGAAACAAAAAGCTTTCATTATGGAGAAACATTAGATTGAACGTCAAGCTCATAGCCTAGGCCAGTAGCTCCTAAAGTGGGGTCCACAAAAGAATTTGTTATAATAAGTGGTGGTTTATCATTTTAGAAATTCATATCTACAGATGATGAATGACTCTTTTCACCAATGAAACAAGTAAAGTATGTCTGTTTGCTCCCACCCACATTAGTATTTAACACAACTTGAATCACTTCACTCAGGTCATGATGAATAACTATACCAACTGCTGCTTAACTTGGGTTATTTGTCAGCTAACCAGCTGATGAACGTGGAGAAATGTTTGAGTCAGTCCACATTTTCAAGTAGCCTACTGCAAAATCTAAAGTTGAGAAAAGATCAAGCACCTGCCTTAAAACATGGGATACTGATCCTGGCCACAACTTCAGTGAACACAAATGGCACTATAGCCTAATTTTTACAATTTAGACGGGGTCAGAATTTTTGGAAAAGTTTGAGAAACCCTAGGCCAAACTACCACTCCACAAGCTACAAGCACACTCTGGTATTTTGAAACCTTTAAATTTGGAATGTTGTAATTGGTCGCTTATTCAGAGTATTCAGAGTGCATGTGATGCCAGTCTCGCTATATCCCTCGCGGGATATAGGCCTACCTATGGTTAGGCTATTTAGCAGACGCGTTTGTCCAAATAAAAGGTCAAGCAGACGTTTTTGTCTGACATGACAGAAAGACTGAGGAGGAGTTACTTTCCTTTTCCTTCAACTTATTTTCTAACATATCCCACCCCCATTCGGCACGCTCACTTTTTGCATATGGGTGGGGGGTGGGGGGGGGGGGGGGGTGACCCCTCAAATATCAAATATTAGCCTATGATTATAACCTTGGTAGACAGAAATTGAATCCTGCATTGGATTGGTAAACTAAGAGAGCTAACATTTTGCGTAAACACTGAGCTGAAACATTTGTGAATAAACCAGAGCATTCAAACAATCTGTCATCAATGACGATGTTATAGCCTAGCCTATACATCAGAAGTATTCGTCTACTTTGTCTCATCCAAAGGTTTGTTTCGGTTCGTGCCTCTCTGCCCAACCCCAGGAAAACTCTGGCATAGGCTATATGCAACCACCGTATAGCCTATGGTGCAAGCAGAACTAGGCTATTATGCAATTTCCCCGTGAATCGTGGTGCAAATACGTCAAATGCAGTGACTCACAAATGAATAAGCATCAAATGGGTTTCAATCGTTCGATTGGCTACAACCAGTTAAACTTGTATGTTGGACTATGTTGGCTCTATGTTTGGATGGGGGGCGGGTCAGGTATTTTGAAAATGACGAGAACTTGGGCGCTCGAGAAGTCACTGTATTGTCTTACAGACCATGTGGAAGAAAGGACTAGAGCTCTCATGTAGCCTTTAACAGAAGATTCCGTAACCCTGGACAACAAGCCTTTGGACTGTTGAGAAGACAGTATTTTTAAAGTAGAACAACTCGTTTTTTTTAGTGATTTTTTTTGCGTCTCAAGCGCTGAGCGTTTTTTTCAATCTGGGCTTTTAAACGTATCGTAGGAACACGTCGCTAATACTGCCACGGCATTTCAAATATAAGATAATTTGGTAAAAGGAACTTAGATTACTTACATTTTATTCTACTTTTGGCTCTTGGGGTTGTCTTTTGAGTGAATTTAGGTTACTGTTTTGTCGCTATGGAGCGGCGTAATAGGACGCAGGAGTATCCTCACCCGTTTGTTCATGAGGTTAAACTTACCACCGCACAGAGGATCCGGGTAAGTTCATCTTGGGCTAATATTCGTATAAATCAACATTAGGCTACACGTTTAAATGAATAATCTACAATACTAGGCCTACACATAATTAAGTCAGAATTATTTGGTGGTGACACAGAGTGTAAACAAAACAACGGAAACTGGGCTATGCAATCAATCCTATTTGGCTTTGTACGGTTGTACACCTTTTTATAAAAGGGTGATACTTTCTGGAACGTACTGTAGGCCTATATTTTTTTTCTTACAACCATAGAGGAGTTTTATATCGAAAAGTTATATAAAATAAATAGGTTAGGTTACCCACAAACTCCCTGCCAGTCAGGCCTAAGATGAAGAACAAAATTGTTTGCACTGCTTGTATTCTCACACATAGGATGTCTGTTTGGTGTGGTTGTGTTGTTCACTTTTTTCTTCATGGATGTGGTGCTATTATCTGTAAAACCGTGTACCCCTTAAATTATACTTATCCACTAAGGGGGTTGCAAACCTGTACTCTACCTGACCTTTAACTTTCTACTAATGCTAAGTCTTTGTATGTGTTTCCATATTGCTTAACAATATTAATCTTTACATTTTTGTTGTTTATTTCCCTTTGTGCACTAAAGTGCTTATGAAACCACATAAGCTTAAAGGGTTGATAATGTTTTCTTATAACCTGTGATTGCGCCTTACAGGGGGTCGTGTTGGGCACAGTGCTGTTCCCCATCCGTGTGACACTGGCCACCCTCTGCTTCCTCCTCGTATGGCCCGTCGCGAGGCTGCGTCTGGCAGGCCTGTGCAGTGAAGATCGCCAGAAGCCTGTTCGAGGCTGGCGCCGCTGGCTCGTCCACGAAATCGTCAGGCTGCTGAGCCGTGGCGTCTTCTTCGCCCTGGGCTTCTTGTGGGTGAAGGTCAAAGGTCGGCGGGCCGGGGTGGCCGAGGCACCCGTGCTGGCAGTGGCGCCACACAGCGGTTTTCTGGACATGCTGGCGCTCTGCCTCACAGACCTTGCCACCGTGGTGTCCCGCTCGGAGAACAGCAGCCTGCCCGTGATTGGAGGTGAGGCTCAGGGGAGCATGCAAGATCTGGTCTGGATGATCTGGTCACACAGTGTTCTCCACTATCACCATGCACAGTTACCCTTACTTGTGCAATGGACTGTCATAGCATTAACAAGGATAAAACTCCTGCAGAACTTAATCTTGACTGTAGTATATTGTTGAGCAGGCAGGTCTTGTGTACTTTCTGACTCATGTGTTTTGGCTTCTGATTAAAGATGACCTGTTACCTATTTAGATGACCATTTGCCATAATGTGGAACCTTCCACATGGTTCAGAATCATGTTTAGGCTTATGCTGATCACTGGAGCCCAATTTGGATGACACTTTGTTGACAATTTGCCAAAAAAAGGAGAGAAACATGTTCAGCTGTTCTGTATTAAATCCATATGGCCTCTATACTTCCAATGCCCTGCTCAGGTTTAGACAGATTCACACCTAAGGTGACCCTATTCTCTTCTCTCTCCATCCTTCTCTCTCTCTTTCTCTCTCTCTCTCAGCTCTGCTGGAGTTTAACCAGGCTGTACTGGTCAACCGCAAGGACCCGGAGTCAAGGAAGAAGTGTGTCAGCCAAATAACCGAGAGGCTGACATCCAAAGGCTACTGGCCTCAGGTAACAGAGAGTCTTTTTTTTTAAGCTAAATCAGATTTTGGTCTGTTGGCCAAGCAGTCAAGCAGTTGGCCAAGTTCATGAGCATATTAATTATGTAAACATCCAGCAAAGTAACTGATTCTATCTCAACCCCCCCCCCCCCCCCCCCTTTCCCTGCATGTGTGTATACACTTTCTTTCTTTCTTTGGCAGATGCTCATGTTCCCAGAGGGGACCACCACGAATGGCCGAGCGCTCATCAAGTTCAAGCCTGGTAAGCAACAGCTAAACACATAGCAGCACCTCCAAGTCCCACCCAGCTCAGAGCAGGCCCCTGCCAGCGCCATAAAAGGAATAGGGAAGCGGAGATAATATGGAAATGAATGCCAGAGGACAAACATGGGGACAGGGAGAGGGTGGAAGTGTTAAGGGGGAAAGGATCAAATATATACATTATATATCTATGTTTACAGTTTTTAGCATATAAATATATAGAGATAGATAGATATATAGATACTTACTTACTTACTTGATCCCCAAGGGGAAATTCAAGGTCCCAGTAGCTTATGACACCAAACACAACAACATAAACAGGATCATACAAAAACAAATCCACATGACTGAAATGAACAGTAAAAGACAGTAAATATACTAAAACAAGGATCCACATGAATGCACTGTACTGTATAAGCATGAATGATCCACATGAATGTATATATATATATATATATGAATGTATATGTATGTTTACAACTATTTGTAAATACATACACACACATACACACACACACACACACACACATATGTTTATAGTCATGTATTGTGTGTGTGTGTTTGTGTGTGTTTGTTTACAAATCTTTCTTTTTGTAAAGAGTATCTTAAGAGCACAGGATGATCAGAGGGAGAGACAAAAGGACTGTGTGAGAGTGTAGGGAGGGATTGAAGGTGAAGTATCACGTTTATATTCTGTTTTTTTCCTTTAATCTTCAGGAGCGTTCTTAGCGGGAGTGCCTGTTCAGCCTGTGCTTCTGCATTACCCAAACAAGTTGGTGAGTACTTCCTATGACACACTATTAATCACAGTGTTTTATTACTATAGGCCAAACACACACATACACACGGACACACACGCAAACACACATGCCTGGCTATATTCGCAATAATCAGCTGGCAGGGAAATAAAGCAAGACATACACACACACACACACACACACACACACGCACACGCACGCGCACACACACACACACACACACACACACACACACACACACACACACACACACACACACACACACACACACACACACACACACACACACACACACACACACACACACACACACACACACACGCACGCACACCCTGAAGGTAAACAAAATGTTGCTGTGCCTGCTGTAGCAGTTGGAAAATGGGTTGAGCAATCACTATTGTTTATATAGTGAAAGATAATGATCATCATGTTTTTGACACCGACGTTTGACAATACAAAATCTTGATCTCTTGTAGGACACAATGCGTTGGACTTGGAAGGGAACCTCATGGTGGGTGGTGTTATTTTAACAGTAATGATAATTCTATATTCGTTGTGTACATTTTTGCACAGTTTAACATGACAGATTGTTTCGTGGTTAAATATCATAGAAAAATGAGACCTTTAAATCAAGTTGCATCTGTCTCTGTACTTGTGTTGCCATATGTGTCTTAATGTTTATACTCCACTTATTCCAAACCTTTGTCAGCTGTTCCTAAATCATTAAGTGTAATAAATGAGTATCACTTTTTGGATGTGGATTGTTTTTAACACATTAAGTAAATGCAACAAATTACTTTAGGTATTAATAATTGAATGTTTTTAAAATGACATACTAAATGTTTTTTTTTTTTTTTTTGTATATTTTCATAGGGTTCAGTCCTTGTGGCACACCACATCTCAGTTCTATACCAACATGACCATTGAGGTAAAGTATAGGCAACAGCTCATAGCAGTGTGTGTCCCAGTTTAAATATTTCAAGAATGTGCAGCACTGTCCATTTCTGTGTCTGTGTAAATGAATACATTTGATAATGTGGTCTGGAGATATGTAGGAAAAGGCAGATAAACAAATATAGGAGCATTTTGTTGACAGTTTTCCATTTCCTTTTGAGGTAAATTGGCTGTTTAAATTTTTATAGGAAATTGATTAGACAGGCCTCAACTCCCGTGACTTTTGACATTTAGTTTGATCCAATTTATTTTGAAATTGAGACTGCTGATGGTGAGGCCCACATCTTTCATTTTGATTTCCAGCCAATCACCAATAAAATCTCAACCTCATTTCTCTTTCTCTCTCTCTCTTTCTATTGGCTACAGTTCCTGCCTGTCTACACCCCGTCACAGGAAGAGAAGGAGGATCCCAACTTGTATGCTGACAACGTGCAAAAGCTCATGGCCAAGTGAGTCACTTTTGAAATTGATGTCTTCTCCGATACTGTTTTGATTATAGTCGTCATTAATGATACAGGAGAGAGTGTGTTTGTTTATAAGAGGAGCTAAAAAGCAGTATTTATTAAAGCTGCAGCATCTAAAGTATCCGTGTGTGTGTGTGTGTGTGTGTGTGTGTGTGTGTGTGTGTGTGTGTGTGTGTGTGTGTGTGTGTGTGTGTGTGTGTGTGTGTAGGGCTCTGGGTGTGCCTGCCACTGATTATGTGATGGAGGGCCGTTTCCCTGTGAAGCATGTGGGTGGGCTCTCATTGCCTCTCGAGTCACCTGCCAGGGAGACCCTGAAGCTGCTGCACCATGCTGGGTAAGATGGAGAGAGTGTGTATGTGTATCTGAATACTGTTTGTGTGCATGCGCGTGTGTGTGTGTGTTTGTATCCAGGGATATGTTGTCTCTGGGCGGGTGTCCATGACTAATAAAAGTTTCAAAACCAGATTAAACCAGATTTAAAACCCCTGGTTTTGTTACTAGTTCTATGTTATCAAATATTTGAAACTAGTTATATGTGATCAAATATTTGAGGACCCGACTCTTGTCACTGATGGTGTTTCAATCATGGGGATATCACAAAACCACAACATTTGTCTGATAATGTTCTACTCTTAAGTTGTATACCAAGTGTTTGCTTTCTTCTTTTTCCACTGAACTGACCAAAAATATTTTGTTTTCCCTATTCCCCCTTCCCTCCTCTCTCTCTCTCTCTCTCTCTCTCTCCATCTAAGCCTCAGCACATCTCAAGTGCAAACCGCGTTGAGCAGAATGACTGACTGCTGTCAGTCAGGTCAGGAGAAGACTGTCTCTATTGACCAGCTGCAGCAGTGGCTGGAGCTCTCTAAGAGAGAAACGGCAGCAAAAATATGCTCTCTTTTCTCCAAGAAGGTAATGTGTGTGTGTGTGGGTCTGTGTCTGTCTGTCTGTCTGTCTGTGTGTGTGTGTGTGTGTGTGTGCGTGAGCCCGATGGCATATGTGCATGTAATGTCTGAACAATGTGTTGTTGTATGCTTGTGTGTCTGTTTAATGTTTCTGCAAGTGTGTGTGTGTGTGTGTGTGTACGTGTGTGAGTGAGAGCAAATGGCAACCTTATCTCAGGGTGAGGCAAAGCATACAGAGCTATCGCATTAATACACTGTGGCTCTCTGAATGGCTTGTGCCATCAGTGCTGTCATTATAGTGAGTGGTGCCAGTGTGTCTACGAGGCTCCAAGTGCTTTTGTTGTGTTTTTTTTTTTTTTTACTTTAAGACTGAGTGCAGCTGGGATGTGCGCAGCGATTAGTCACGTTGGTCATAAGCTGCGCTTCCTTACACTCGTGTTGTTGCTCTCCTAAGAAAGGGGTTCTTTGTTTTGCCGTTTAAAAAAAAATTGCAGATTACAGACTGAGGCAAGGGTAGACCTATTTTGTGATATTTCAAATATGATTAGTGGGGAGTATCTGTGAAACAACATGTAGGCTTACAAGCATTCTGTAGCCATTACTCTTAATTGGTGCAAGTCACATTCAATGTATACATGACAAACCCATGCATCTGTGTACACAAATGTATACTCTGCATTTGTATGTCTAGACATATGATTGCTTGTGTCTTTATGTGTCTTAGACTTTCCAACAAGATATGAATGGTATGCCATTAGTTATCTATTATTTATATGAATTGCGATCATGTTTAGTTAGCTAAATGGGTCGTGGCTTTTTTCGTGCATATTCTTTCCTTTTTTGTCAATGGAATCTTCAACATACACACGTCTGTTTACCTCTTGTTGAATGAGTGTTGTAGGTGAGATGTAGAACCTATCTGTGTTGTGTAGGTGAGATGTAGAACCTATCTGTGTTGTGTTCTGTAGGTGAGATGTAGAACCCATCTGTGTTGTGTAGGTGAGATGTAGAACCTATCTGTGTTGTATTCTGTAGGTGAGATGTAGAACCCATATGTGTTGTGTTCTGTAGGTGAGATGTAGAACCCATCTGTGTTGTATTCTGTAGGTGAGCTGTAGAACCCATTTGTGTTGTGTTCCTGCAGGATGACTCTGTGGACCTCAGACTGATCTGTTTGAGTATCTCGACTGTCTCTGGTCTCTGTAGCCTTGAGGATCTCCTGGACAAGGCCTTCAAGGTGAGCACAGAATTGTGTGTGTGTGTGTGGGTCTGTTCCAAACCAAAGGCATCGCCTTGCTGCCTTTATAGGTCGGTGTCTCGTAAGACATGACTTTGGAGTGAAGGCATCTTTTAGGAACGTGTGTGTGTGTTTTGTTTTTGGTCTGAAACTGATGGTTTACCAATAGATAATGAAAGAGAAGAGATAGTATATATAGTATAAATATATTTGCTCAAGTTGGGATGTGTGTGTGTGTGTGTGTGTGTGTGTGTGTGTTCCTTTGAGTCATAACAGAAAGTATTAACACCTTGTGGACTGTTGTTTGTGTGTGCATCACAGCTGTATGACAGTGATGGTGATGGTGTCCTGACTGCAGAGGAGCTGGCAGGCCTGATGGGGGCGCTGGTGGGTGCCCCTCAGTTCAACACTGCAAATATCTACTCTGAGCTGACCAGCAGGGGGCCTGCTAACAAAGGTGAGTATCAGCACAACAGAAAGCAGCACAACCACAGCACAAAAGATGATACACAAAGCAACTTTTTTAACAACGTTGCAGGCCAATGTTCCTGAGTGCTCTTGTTATGGTGTGTTTTCATTGATGTTGGCAAACAATTGCTTTTCTAGAGAACTCAAATCATCAGTAGGCAAATTTGACCATACTATCAGAACACATGGGACTGGCCCTGTGGTTGCCTGGCAACATTTCTCCATGGAGCAAAGTTCCTACATGTATCATCACCCTAATATTTATTCATTAATTCATCAATATTTATTATAATCAAAGGGCACAAATAACTCTTCTTCCCATAAAGCCCATGTCTAAAATCTCCCTCAGGATGAATAAAGTATCTCCCTCTCTCATAAATTGTATTTCAACATTAGGCTTGGCACAGGTCAAAAAGTGTGAGATGGGAAGAAGGTCCCTGGTGTGCCGCATTGCCAATTAACTGTTTGGTATTTTAAAACTTAAGTATGACATAGTTTATTCAGTTGTTTGTGATGCTCCTTCTTTTGTAGAAGAGCTCCTGAATCTACTGACTACAGATACGACCTATCAGGAGCTGGTTACTGTGTATCTACGACCTGAGGGGGCGGAGCATGAAGCATCATCACACCACATGGCCAATGGGAAGGATGGCAATCACAATGGGACCATGCAGAACGGCAACACGGTGGCCAATAAGAATGCAGATTGAGAGTTCTACCTGGTATCTCCCACAGTTTTCAGAACCGTCTCAAGTGGACATGACGGATAGACACTTTAAATTGTTAAAATATGTTCTACAAGTAGTTTCATCGTGGTGTGTGTGAGAAACTAAATTTATGTGTGTGTGTGTTTGAGATTTTTTTTTAGGGGGGGGGGGGGTGGTTGGGGGTGGTAGGGAATGTTATTTTCACCAGTAATTTGCCATGACAAGAAGTTTACATGTCTTCTCTGCACACTACCATTGTTTCCAGTTGAAATTATGGTTAACTACCTCTTTGACATTGAATGTGATATGCTCATGTGTGTTGCATAGAAGTGAATGAAGTGCCTCGTTAAAAGTGTTTTTTAAAAAACTGAAAACCATGTATTTTTGGGAAAGAGTGTACAACCAAAACAGAATCTTGTTTTTACATTTTAATATATTAATATTTGTAAATAAAATATCAATTTTTACAGCTGTCGTCGTAGTATGTTTATATATATACAGTATTTCATACTTTTCAATTCCTTTTGGGTCTTTTGTTGATTCGTGCGCTCCATCTTTCTCTCAGCTTTCTCTGAGGAGAGCCGTTCGGCTCTTGACGTCTCTCCGCGACCCCCTTTCCTGATTGTCTTTTTCTTTCATCCTGATTGGCTCTCTGCGAGTGCCTGTCGTCCTCTTCAGCCCGTCCAATTCCCTCTTCCACTTTGAGGAGGTTCTCGGTGCCGTCCGCCACCTTGAGCCTCGCTGTCCTCTCTCTGGTTTCTCTCCTCGTCTCGTTTGTCTCTTGCTTCATTGTCTCTCCGCTGCTCTGTGCCTTGGCCTTTCCCTCAGCTCGCGTTTTCATGCTGCGCTTTGCTTTTGTCTGTTCCTCCTCCATCTTTGTCTGTTGCAGGTTGCCTCTAGTCGATCTTGTGCTCCTCGTTCTCTCTGGGTTCGTTTTAACATCCATCGCTCCCTGCTTGTTGTTGTTGTTGCTTATGTCTTCATTTTGGGGAGTTTCTTTCCTTTCCACTCTTTTGTCATTCGTTTTCTCTACTCTTTCAATTTCCCCCTCTTCAGGGCATCTGGTTGTCCTCCTGCTCCTGGTTCGAATTTGAGTCTCTGTCTCTTTACTATCAGGTCTGTCTGCAGTGCCCCTGTCCTCTGTTTTCTGTGTCTTCATACATCCCACTGCCTCTGAACTTCTAGTAGCTGTGACACTCCTTGTTCTGACTGCATGAGTGTTCATCCCTCTCTCTGTGACTTGGGCGTCTTTCTTTCCCCTCGTCCCTTTTTTTTTACTCTGTTTGTCTGTGATCTCTGCTGTGGGGTTTGTTGATGTTTCAGGTAGTTCAAGGGGATAATTAGTTTTAGTCTTGGCCTTGACTGATAAACTTTCTTCTTCTTCACGTTCTTCTTCCTCATCTGTCTTTTGTTTATTTTGGTGTGATGGACTTCTCTCCATCTCTGCTCTCTCCACCAATATACCAGCATTTGTATTTGAATGTGATATCTCCTCGTCTCCTGTGTTGTCTGTGGCTGTCTCTTGTCGTTTTTCTCTTGTGGCTCTTGACCTCTGTCCCTCTGCCTTAGTTCTGACATTTGTGTTCTCTGGTCTGTCAGCATTTTCAGTTGGAGCATTAGTTTCATTATTGGCTGGCAAGCTCATCTCTCTTGGCTCCAGCTTTTCTCCCTTTATAATCTTTTTTTCCTTTAGTGAAGGATGTATCTCTTTCTCTACTTCCTCTTTCATGGCTTCAGGGTTTGTATTTGTCTCTTCATCCCCTTGTTGTTCTTTTCCATGCATAGTTTCTCCTGCTTCCTTCAGGAAAAACTCACCCTCAACATCTTTAGTTTGCTCCTCTCGCTCTCCATCTTCAGGTTGTTTCTTTTCGCTCAGTGCCATTTTTTGCCGTGCTTTTCTTTCATCATTATAGCTTTTGCCAACATTTTTATTAATCCTTCCCTCGACCTCTTTGCCACTAGCTTTTGACGTTTTTCCGGAAGAGCAAGGTGCATTATCAATCTTTATTGTTGTTCTTCTCTCCGCAGGAGCTGATGGCTTCTCTCTTTCCATCTCTATTCTTTCTTTACCTGACACAAAACCTTTGGTTAGCCTTCTACTCCTTCTTATCACTGTGTCCGTCTCATTATCTACTTCTGTAATAGTTTGACTCTCTTTATCTGCCTGTGTGATTATGACTTCTTGAGTCCCTGGTACAGCAGCCACCTCCTCTGCTTCAGGGTGCTTGTTCTGGTCTGGAGATGGCTGCAGACTTCCTCCTTTCAGAGAAGTCAGTGCTGTATTCTCTTTTGCTGTATCAGTTTTGACCTCCATCTTTATCTCTTTTCCCATCACGGCACCTCTAGTTAGTCTCCCACTCCTTGCCGTCACTGTGTGAGTTTCGCTCCGTCTCACATTGTCAGATTCTCTGATTAGGACTTCCTGAGTCACTGGTGCTACAGTACTCTTATCTTTTTCCGTTTCTTCCTCCTGTAATCGCTCAGCTCTCGCACTTTTGTCACTTGACGTTTCTGCCATCGGCTCCTCTGTGATGCTATCGTGTACCACAGCTTTGGATGGAGGCTCAATGTCATCCTCATGGTGTGATTCTACTTCTACTGTCTCTCCCCTTATGTTCTTTTCATGTGGTTTTTGAGAATTTCCAGCCTTATCCCTGCTTGAGGGAGTCTCGGCTGAATTCTCATGTGAGCACTCAGTTTTGTCTTCCACGGGCTGTCCCATGTCTAGTATCGCTTTTTTCACCACAGTACTTCTAGTTAGTCGCCGGCTCATTCCTGTGGCTGTTTGAGTGCTGCTCTTCCTCCCATGATCTACTTCTGTGACTATACATTCCTGACTCACTGCTAATGCAGTCCCCTTTTCTGTCTCTTCTGTCGGTCCGTTACTGTCCTCTCTTGCCGTGTGGTCTCTCAGCCTATCTAGAGTTTGTTTTGTATTATCATGCACTACAGTTTTAGGAAGAGGATCAATGTCATCCTTTTCATGTGGTCTTATTTCTTGTGAGTTGTCGGTGTCATGCGATTTTTCCCCTGTTTGTATGACCTGTTTTTCTACAACAGAACCCCTAGTTAGTCTCCTTCTCCTACTTGAAACTGTTTGATTATCATTATTATTCAAATGATCATTTTCTCTGATAACTTCCTCAATCTGTGGTACTACAGGTAGCTCTTGTATTTCTCTTGTATGTTCTTCACTGTTCTCTGTTTTTATTTGATCACTTTCTAGAGTTTCTGCTACAGTGGTGCTATCATTTATAATTTCTTTAGATAGAGGAAAAAGGTCAACCTTATCTTGTGATTGACTCTCTTCATTTTCTTTCCTTGTGGTCTCCTCTCGTATTTGTTGAGGACTTCCAGCATTTCCTCGACCTATAGACGTCTGTGTTGTATTCTCTATTGAGTTCTCATTTCCTCCTTGTGAAATTTGTTCCATCTGTAAGACATCTTTCCCCATCATATAACCTCTGGTTACTCTACTCCTTGTCACCATATGAAGCTCGCTGTTTTTCTCTTTGTCAGTTTCTTTGATTATAATTTCCTGAATAGTTGATCCTGTTGACAGCTCCTCTGTTTCCTTCTCTTTATTTAATCTGCCATCTTTTGTTGTTTGGTTGTTTGGCCTTTCAAGTGTTTGTTCTTCTGTAATAGTATCGTGTACTACAGCTTTGGGTGACACATCGATGTCATACTCATCTTGTGATCTTACTTGTTCCGTTTCTCTCCTTCTCTTCAGTTCTTGGGAGTGCTGAGGACTTCCAACATGTCCTCCTCCGGTCATGGATCTCTGTGTTGTATTGTGTCCAGAGCGCACCATCTTGTCTCTTGCGGAGCCTCTTGTTAGTCTTCTAGTCCTTAGCACTGTGTGAGTCCCACTCTGACTCGAATGTTTGCTTTCTGTGATTATGGGTTCCTGATTCACTGCTGTAGCCTTCATGTCCTCTGTTATGTTCTGATTCTTTCCATCCTTTTGGTCATCTCTTGCTATATCGTCAGCTGACCTTCTTGGTGATTGTTCTTTTGTAACATCATCATTTGATGCTGCTGTGGGAAGATCAGTTTCATATTTGCCATGCCTTGTGCATTCTCTCTTTTCTCTCTCTGCGCCCTGTTCTGCTACAAGTTGAGACATCTGTGTTGTGCTGTGTTGTGTGCTCTCAATTTTGCATTGCCCAGACTGTTCAACTGGAACGATTTCTTTTCCCAACACGGCACCTCGGGTTAGTCTCCTAATCCTCCCAGTCTTGTTCTGCCTCTCCGTATCTGTTTCTTTGATCACTTCCTGCATTGCTGGCGCTCCGGGCATCTCTTCTGTTCCTTTCTGTTCATTCTCTTCATTTTTCTTTTCACTTGGTATTTGATCATGTGGTTTGTCTGTCTGGTCTTCGGTAATGTCATTATATTTCAGTGCTTTGGGTGGGGGAGTGAGCGCATCCTTGTTTTGCAATCTTCCAGCTTGTGTTTCTTTCTCTGCCTCCTGTTCTTGTGGTTGATCAGGACTTCCACCCTCCTTTATACAAATGTGTGGTGGTGTATCCATTTGGGAACACTCTGTGTTGTCTTCCACAGCTGGTTCATCTCTTGCTTCGCCTTCAGGATTTATCTCCTGACTTTCCATCATCTTGTTTCTTACAAATCTTTGTCCATTAGATCTGCCAATCACAGCCTTGTCAACAGTACTTTCATCCATTGGCTTGCCAATCATTTTCCCCTTGAGTGTTTTTGTGGCCTTCCTCTCAGTATCAACTGTTTGTTGATTCCTGTCCATCAGTTTGTTTCCGTTATCAGTCAGTACACTTCTAGTGGCTATTGGACTGGTTATACTTATCTCCTTTTCAGTGAGGCAGTTTTGTGCTTCTCTGAGGTCTTTTTCATCCCGCCTCTTCCCTTTACACCTATTTCTATTATTATTCAGCTCTTTGACACACCTGTTGCCATCTACATGCTTTTCTGTTGCCTCTGAGACTCCTTCATCTCCATCTTTGTTCACCTTTTTCTCTGTTTCTGCTTGTTGTTGTTGTGTTGCTTTTTCTGCACCTGTTCTGCTGCTGTCATTTGCATCTTGGATGAAGGCGCTTTTCATGCCTAGGTAGGTTCTCACACATTTACCCCTCACTTTTTCATTATTAACTTCTACTTTTTTTGCTTCTTGTCTACTTGTTGTCTTCTTCCCCAGATGTTGGCTGTATGACTGCAGCTTTTTTTCTGTTGGCTTCCTGCTTCTTGAGGAGCGTCTTGGAGTTAGTAGCAAGCTGGAATCACTCTCACTCTGTGTACTCAGGTCTGTGTCCTGATCTAAGACTATGAGTTTCTGGCTCTGTGGGTCGTCCTTTGCCACTTGTACATCTTGAGTTTCATTACGTTTAATTTCCAATTTGCTTACTGTTGCATTTGAGATACTGACACTGCAGACGGTGTCCCCTACCATGACATTTCCTGATGTTCGTACACTATGCTCTAACTCCATTTGTTCCAGTTGTCTGTTCGACATCTCTGCACTGCAGTAGTCTATTATTTCATATGCATCTACATCATGTGCAATTTCATCGTTACATCCAACCTGATCATTAGTTTTTATATCCTCAGACCTAGTCAGATGTTTCTTGTCATCGCTTAATTCACTTGTCCTCTCACTTTGTGCGCTGGATTCTTTGACATTTTTGTCAATAACCCAGCCCCTCAGATGGCTGTCCCGATCACCATGACTGCTGGATGAGGCCACAGCGACAAAACAAGTAAGAGTAGGCTCACTATCCACAATGACACTCCCATGCAAGTCTGTCACTGTGGAACAGGGTTGATGAGAAAGCCCAGTCGGGCTTGGCGGATGCTGGAGGGCTACAGGAGGGGAAACGAACGTCTCTGCTGACTCTCCATTCTGTGGCAGATGCTGGTGTCCAGTGGAGGTGAGGGCCTGAAGGCAAAATAATGCCAAAGAGGGAGGGGAAGACAAGAGCTTCTCAGTCATCTGATCCACTTCCTTCTGCAACTGCAACGAAATCTGGGAGCTGTTGTCCTGAGAGAATAAAGAGCGAAGTGGGTTAGGACTTAAGCAAGGAGCTAGAGGAGGCGTCCTACACTGCTCAATTTTTTCTTCTAGGGCTTCTGGATCTTGCACATCTCCGATCTGACCACTGATTGAGTCATTTGAGTCATCATTATGAGCACACTCTAGAACCGTCTGGTATGTCTCAAGGATTTTGTTTTCCATGCTGACTTGATTCATTGTCAAAACAGACATGGGTGATGCTGACTTATTCTCAGTCACAGGCAAAACATATTTCTCTTCTTCATTCAAGTTACAGACTGTTTCTGTTTCTTCTGTTGACTCAAGCTGAATTGGCTCTGCCAGAGTGTTAGTCGGAAGATTTGAAGTGCCAACGACCGGATTTAGACTCTGAGATTTATAATTTACTTGTGCTTTACCTGGATTCACTTTGGATAGACTGTCTAAAGAAGGAGGGCTTAGCTCTCTTTGGGAGCCTGAGTCAAGAAGAACCGTATATACATATCCTTGTTTTTCAGCACCGCCTGCATCCTTCTCGTCAGTGCCTTGCTCAATCTGGGTGGCATGGTTTTCCATGTCAATAACTTTTTGTGTAGCACTTGATACTGCCTCTTCTGAAGCACTTTGGAAGGCTGAGCTACTAGGAGTAGCAGCCTCCAATATACTGAAAGCATCTGTCAGAGCAATAGGCCCATCTGGTAAGATGATTGGTTGAACTTTGGAGTAGTTTCCATTCTGCACCGTAGGTAGGCAGTTCATTTGTTGGTGTGAGGCAGGTGGGTGATGTGGATCTTGTGCTGGAAGGAACACATGTTTTGTCTCCTGCAAAATACTTCCATTTTGATTGGTTGCTAAAACATATGTCTTGGAGCTGTAGTTCTCATGATTGGCCACTGGGACTTGGGGTGAGTAGTTTTCTGGTACAGCATAAAAACTTTGACTCACACTGTTACAAGTCCTGTTGACACTGGTTTGAAATGCATGGTGGGAACTGTAATTTTGTTGCTGTGGAATACAATTGTCCATCCCATAAATCTGGGGGACTTGAAGCCCTGGCCTCTTAAATGATGGCACAACAGGGGCACCCCTTTCTAAGAAATTGTGAGTGGAAATATTGGGAGTTTGATAATAGAAAGTATGTGGTGGGGCAAAGCAATCCACTGCACCCGTACCTTCCGTAGACATGGTTGCACCAAGTGACACCTGGCTATCAATGTTTGTGTGTATAGGTTGTGACCGTAAACAGACAGAGGGATGTCCATCTTGGGAAGCTGAGGTCCCTGGTTGCACACTACTGGTACTGGTGCATGAGGCACTTGGGATGTCTCCTGTTGGTTCAGGCACGACAGGTGCAGACATATGATTTGTGTCAGAGGTCTCCTTTTCCTTCTGTAAACATAGAGGAAGAGTTTCAAGTATACAGACAATAATAGTGTGAATGCTGTTTTGTCAATATGGAGTACTACATCTGTAATATGTATAGAATCTATACAATCTATAAAACTGAATATTACCCAAGCAATTTTATTTCAAGGTGATATCATTGTGTAGTGGTACTATTACAGTACATACCTGTATTAAAGACTCCATTAAATTGTTACTGGAATCTGGATCTGAGGACAGGAGAGATGACACATACTCTAGGTCGATGACTTCCCCAACCTTACAAGAGAGATGACAAGTACATGTTGTCAACATAATCAGGCGTTCTGAAATACAGCAGGTGAGAGAGTACTGTTGTGGTTTTGGATGTGTTTGAATTTCCCTTCAAGTCTCTTTCTATCTATCTATCTATGGGTGGTGAAATGGGATGAAATTTTCAGTCAACTCAGACGTGTCATCGCTAAAACTCAGTTGCTCAAACTACAGTTTGATTACCTGAGTCACAAACTCTTTCTGACTGCACAGCTCATTCAGATACTCTGTGAATGATTCATTCTCTTCCTTCTCCTCCTGCTCAGTGGCTTCTTCTGTGACCTCTGAACTTTCCCTGACCTCTGACCTTGACTCTAGGGCCTCCATGACCTCTGTGTACTCCTTAAGAGCACCTTCCATGAGTTCCTGCATCTGGGCTTTCTCTAACAGCGCATTATGGTAAGGTTTAGGGTTGCTTTTAGGTCTCATGGTTCTTCTGCCTCTACCTGCCTGGGGCCTTCGTTTCCAGCTATAGCCTTGAGAGAGGGAGACAGAGAGAGAGAGTCTTACTATTAAAAAAAAAAGTGGGAGTGAGAAAAGCTATAATGAATTGCTATGCCATATAAAAAAAAAATCATCATCACTCCCTGACTGGAAAGTGAAGGTCAACACAATTTTGATTTTCCAAGCCATTAATCGTTCTGTTTACAGACCATAAATGTCATTGTGAACTCCTCTCCAACCCATTGGATGAAGCTCAGCCTCCACTCCCTTTGCTGCCCTGAAATTCTGCTCCCACTTCTCAAATTCCAGGAACCTATCATGTCATACACACAACCAAACTCAGCGCGATAGTAGTGATACTTCTTTTGAAACTGAGATTGGAAACACCTGATTCCATATAAGGATGGAGACTCACTTCTGGGCCATGTTGTAGTACTCCATGCGATCAAAGTTGGACAGCCTGTTCCACTCGGTCACAGCTATCGCCTCTGCCTTCTCCAGTGGGATGTGGGAGTTGACCAGGCACAGAGATCGTAGCACTGGTCTGGTAAAAAAAAAAAAAGTCAAAAACAACTTTTAGTGCAATGTCAGTGAAGTCAGTAAACGTTTGTATTTACATTTGTCTGTGAAATAGAGAAGGCAAAGGGAGTTTGAAGAGAGAGAGAGAGATATGTCTAAATGGATTAACACCGTTTATTACTCCACTGGATAGCCTTCACTGTAAATCATATTTATTCCATAAAACTTGTGCTAACACTACATGGCAACAGAATTATTATAAAGCTGGAAAAATGAAATGATGGAATTAATTAATTACTGAATGAAACCTACACGAAGAAGCAGGCCAGTGCATCAGAATCATGGCTGCTGGAGACATACATGCAAGTCCTGTGCCTGTGCTGATGCCACAGCTTGTACTTTTCGTACAGACCCATGGAGAACTCCTGGCACGGGCCCGTCTCCATGCCTATCCTTAGGGTATTCTGGTCCTGGGCTGGTCCGGTTGAATCCAGATTGACAGGCCTCAGTGGCAAACCGCCAACACAAGCCTGCGGCTGTGTCGGTGGGTAATTGGAATGTACTAGCACTTCCTGAGGCGGGTAGTTCACAGGAAGTTGGGAGTAATAAGGGAGAGTACTGATGTTAGCAGTATATTGAGGGTGTGGTGCTAAGTATGTAGCAGGGAGCTGAGGGGCTAGCTGATAGTGGCCTGTTCCGTGCTGCTGATAGGTTGGTGTGGGGTACATATTTCCAAACTGTGAATGCAGTGTGGCGCTAGCAGCGGATGATGGGTGAATGCTGGCTGAGTGGTACTCTGAATAGGCAACCCCATAATGCATTGCAGTGTGTTCCATGGATGACGTGGAAGGAAGTTCCACATGGGTGGGAGGCTGAATGGATTCCGATGGGACAGAGAGTTGTGGTTGGTGCCGGGAGTCACGCGACTCCACTTGAGCAGGATTGTCCATGTGAGATTCTGCCTGTGTGGTCTCCACGACTGCTCCAGACCCTGACTTCTGTTCTGAGACGTTCTCGACCACAAGGCGAGCGAGAGTAGGAGGAGTGTCCGAACCATTTTCCTCTCCTATCAGGTTGTCTGCCACGATGGACTTCTCAGCCACTCTCAGCTCAAGCTCCGCCTCTAATTCGGAGACTGGACGGAGCCCTACGGGCTGCTCAGGTACCTTCAGACTACTCTCAGTAACTTCCTCTGTGGAGGTGGACAGCTCTGGAAGCTGAAGAGCGGAGACCGATTCTCCAGCTGGATCTGACCATTCTTGAGGAAGCTGAAGAGCGGAGACCGATTCTCCAGCTGGATCTGACCATTCTTGAGAGCAAGTGCTTGGGGCACTGCATGTCCAATCAGGGGTTTGGTGTTCAGAGGTGTTCAGATTATTGTAAGCAGTTTCCTGTGTTGAGAAAGGGGATGCTGCTTGTTCCAGTGTGGAGGCTGACTCCTCTGATGAGAGTATTTGAACTGGGAGCATGTTGGAAACTCTCATGTTACTCTCCACAGTCTCCTGCATTGAAGAGGACAATTCTGGTAACTGAAGACAGAGGTCTGACACTTCTGCTGACATTTCCTGGGGGTGGGGTCTTGAGGGGGTTTGCATCAGGTCAGTAGGCTTGTCAGATGTACTCACGTTATCCTCCGCAGTTTCCTCTCTTGATTCTTCGGCTGACAGTTCTTGAGGGCAGGAGCTTACAACCCCTTGCATGTGGCCAGAGGGCATGTTGGATATGTTCAAATTGCTTTCACCAGTTTCCTGTGTTGAGGAAGAAGGTTCTGGTAGCCAAAGTGTGGACGTTGATACCTCCGCAGACTGCTCTTGGGAATGGGAGATTGGAGGACTCTGAATCTGGTCAGTGCACTGGTTGGAAGTGTTCAAATTACCCTCCACAGTTTCCAGTGTTGACAAGGAAGATTCCGGTGGCTGAAATGTGGAAACGGATTCCTCTGCGGATTCTTCTTCTGCCCATGGCTCAGGTTCATGCGAAACTTCACACTGTTGGTCTTCTGATGCCTCTCCTGCCTGTAGCTGTACTACTGCAGCGGAATCTCCCCCTGTGCTACACTCCACTGAAGTAGATTCCGGAGAAGGTTCTGGAGCATCCAGGTTATCCTGCTGGACCTCCATACCTGGCTCATCTGATGTCACACCTGAAGCTGCCAGCTTTTCAGACTCCGGATCAGACATTTTAGATGAGGAGTGAACACTGATTGGTAGATCCTTCTGCTGTGCTAGTCCCATGCTGGTGCCTACTTCAGACTGTGAGAAATCATCTTGAATCCTCTCCGAGTCAGGGACAGAGCTTGAAGATGCTAAACACAGGCTGTGAGGTGAAGGTTCATTTCTCGTCTTGCCTGGTTCTGGCTCGGGTGACAACACGACTACTGTGCTAGAATCTGCTTGTACATCCTCTGTTATTAAAACAAATTCCTGACCTGGAACACCTTTGATGTTGTGTGAGATGTGACTCTGCTCCAAACAAGATATCCCACTGTCCTGAGTGGTTAAATTGTTAGGAGGAAATTCTTCATTTTTATCCTCCAAAGATAGAGAGGAAAAATTAGCAATTGGTGATGGGGAACTCATCTTAAGTTTTAATCAGTCAGGGTTGCTCTCCATTCCTGTAGCCTACACACACAAAACAAAATACATTAAGGTCTGTTTTTTAGGATAGATGCGAGTAGCCTTAGAAAACAAGTAAAGCGAGCATAGCCTAAATCTTGGCATAAAAGTGGTAGCCTAGGCCTATAACTGGATTAGCTACATAACATTACAGACCTAATGTGATTTCACAGCTTATTGCAATATTTAGCAAGGTAAAACATTCACAAAACAATTGAATAGGCTACATTCAATTTTACCACATCACTGATTATCACACCGAGACCAAACGAAAACGTAAGATAGGCTGTAAGGTACCTTGTGCAATGGTACAATGGAAATTAAATGGCAAACACGGGTAATATGCATAGGCCTACCTCCAAAATAATGACACAATAAGATGCAGGTCGACTTCTTTGTCAGGAGAATAGGCAATATTCTGTTTCATTTCGAAAAGAAACATGAGCATTCCAAGGGTGTGAGTTCATTCTGATGACGCTGCGAATATTCTGTTTACAGTGGGTTTGATCCAGTTTGATCCATAGACTGGTAGGCTAGGCCTACATGTTTCCGAGACTGGACAAAAGTAACCGATAATCTATTCTACAAGACCGTCCCGTTCATGTAGACAAAATCACCAGTAGAGGGCGACATTTCACTGCAAACCCTCATATTTCACAAAAAACTTACTTCCCATAAACCATTGCGCCTGAGGTCCTCTCTGAAGCTGCAAAACACGTGTGACTGGAGGTGGTCGTGGTCATCATTTTCGGCGTTTAATTTACAACTACGCTGAGTTATCAAGATAACTTGTTAAGATCGACAGGAGTTCCAATCGAAACTTAGTCATGTTTCTGCAATTTTATCTCAATGAGAGTGGCGACAGAGTGTACACGCTCAAGGTAAGTTGTGGTATCACATGTTGCTAACATTAGCTATAATGCTAAACCAAGGTAAACGTTTATTTAGATTACCTGTAGGTAACCTAAGTTCTTTATTTCATTGCCAAATTGTGTGTGAGCGGTCGAGTTGTGAAAGTAAACAATAGCTTCACGTCGTTTTATTGTGTAAACGTGGAGCTAGTCAAAGCTATCCTGAAAGTGAGCTGTGTGTTATGAAAGCATTCTGGTAGCTGCTAACGTTTATGTTATGCAGTGCATTGTTTTAAACACTTCCATCTGCGTGTTTGCCACGTGGGTATTAATATTGTATTGTTTGTCAGGGATACAATACGGTCACTGATGTAATATTTTGTTGTTTGTTTATTTCTTGTAGAAAGTGGATCCGACAGGCCAGCCAACCAGCTCGGCACATCCGGCACGGTTCTCACCTGACGACAAGTTTTCCCGACACCGAGTGACCATCAAGAAGCGTTTCGGATTGTTGCTCACCCAGCAGCCAAGGCCTGTCTTGTAGAGAGATGCAACTGCTGGAATAGGCTGGCGTGTTTAAAAGACTAACTTTTTCTTTCGTGGCTGTATGCCCATTTTATGTTGACATTTTTTATTCATGGGAAGAGCTTTCGCTCCGGTATTCTATGGCTGATGTTTGGATGACTTCTGGAAGGATGGTTAATATGTTAAACTTACCCCTATTAATGGTTTGAATGGTGCGAGTTATACATATTAAAACACATTATGCTACAAATATCCTTTCATTTTTCGTCATACTTTTCCAGTCTTACTGCATTACAATAAAATGCTGAAACACTGTCTTATAGGCTTAATTTAATTTCACTTCACATCTTGAAGATGGTAGAACTAGGCTACTGGTGATTAACAATGTTTCTGTACAAATATAGCCTGTTAACAAGTTGGGCATTGTTAAACGAGTTTATTTGTATTACAATTAGAAATGTACAGCACTAGATAAACGTCTGATGTGCTAAGACAATCCGCAATGAAAAGTTAAAAAAAAGAAAATAAACTACATATACCATGGGATGCAACGGCCATCCGTTTACGGCAAGCGAAAGAGTAACTGCGGGGCGGGGGCGCGCACGCAATAGTCTGTTGGCAGACAAAGTGCTGATGAGACAACGAAAGCATGAACGGTTTCAACATATTTTTACTGCATCGATCTCAAGGATTTGGAATTGAAGAATGCAGGGCAATGCTGACAAGGTAAACAATCAATATTTAATGTGGAAGTTCAGTTACGTTTAATTGGTTTAATGTCATTATACGCACAAAATCTTGCGTTAGTTGGCAGAGCTGATAACTGACAGTTGTCACATTTTAGCGCGCTAGCCTGCTAGCCAGCCCGGTAGTAACGCAGTGAACCGTCATGTATGGACCAGGGGTCTTCACCAATATGTTAACCCAACCGGGCAGACTTTGTGAATGAAGTAATATTTTAAACCCACCACTTTATTGATTAAAAGGTAATGCAATGCAGTTGTTCAGTTTTAGTGGTTTAGCACGCGAATATTTGCTAGCAATGTAGCGTTAGCTAACGATATTCAAAATGCAGACAAGAGTTAGCAAACAATATACATGTTAACGTTAAGTACACATACAGAAGTGTATGAGGATAACGATATTTCTAGAACAGCAATTGAGGTTGTAGAGAGAAAGCACGGCGTTTCTCAGCAGTTTATTCAGAGTATGATTCGTTAACCTATCAAACATGATACCGGTGACTGGTTTCGGCAAGCAATAACGTTAATTGGCTTAACAGTTACTGGCTTCTGGGACAAGCTAGCCAAAGTCCATAACTGGATATTCATTCGTCATTTTCGCTAAGGGTGTACCGTGTACCTTGGTGCATCACAAGTATCACTGCACCTGCATACTGGTGTCCCCAAGTGTGCTATGCGAATGAGTCTGGCTATCACTGAGTTAGTGCGGGCGAGTGCATATCAGTGTCTGCGTCAGATAGTAGCGCTGCGCTTTTCAGCACCCGGTGTCCAAAGTAACGTTGATCACTTACGTCAGTTCAGGGAGAGAACCCGATCCCTACCTGTGCTCAGCTTGCGCACAGTAGTACCAGAGAGGGTCAAAGGACCTTTGGTTGTACCTTACGCCTGTCTTAACATAACAGAGCTCCCCACCCACCCCATGATATTTGGCATAGATGTCGCTGTGATCATTGCGGGACAGAGGATTGCGTATTGTCAAACAGCCATGCCTCTATCTCGACCGTGGTGCACAACACGCTGCCACAAGCAGCTAAGATAATTAGGCAGACAAGCCGACCTGCTTGATTGTCTCACCCCCTAATACTGAAAACTCGCATTTGGTTGCAGCGACTGTTGGCAAGGACTTGGCAGCACACACCACCTCGGTATGTAGCCACGAACTGGTCCAACCGGTTGGAACCGCTTTTGTGTAATAATTTAATTATAAACCGCAGCATGTGAAACATTTCCCTTCCCACCTCGTTTACTTTGCACTTAGCAGATGTGAGGTGTTTCTGTTTTTTGAGATCGGATGATGACGTGTTGTTTTCCTTAGATGCGTTTTATTTGGTGCTTGATCGTTTCCCCTCTAGCGACATCCCTGCAGTGCCGGGAGAAGTAGGCCTTTCAACTTTCGCGGTTGAAGTTTTCTCTCTAATTTTCATTGCCGCCTGTTTTTATTTCATGTGGAATATATCTACAGGTTTATGACTGAAGGCTAGTCATAGGTCGCTGCCGGTTTTAACTTTTTTTTAACTTTTCACGGTCTAAAGCACAAGAGGGAACGGGACATTGAGTTATCGCAGGAAATCAATAAATCAAATCAAACCAACAGTAGGCTTAGTCGCTCACATTTGCAAATGTCCCTACGCTGCTCTCTGGACTGAAAACTTATTTGTTATTTACTTAATACTTATGCTTGCTCTCTCTCTCCCCTGCACCTCCACACACACACACACACACACACACACAAACTTTTAATGTGACTGTGGACCAGGATACATTAAATGTAAATATAACATAAAAAGCTAACACATGCTGAATCAGTAGTGTACCTACAGGGACAGCATATCAGACAGGAGGGCATTTAATAAAGCTATATTTGTTTTGTATACTTTTTCAGAGGCATTGCCAAGTGGTATTCAGCTCATCAATGTACAAGCTGGTCTTTGAAAGCCTGCTGTAAAACGGTCGATATAACTGACATTACTGAGTATCCATACGTAGCTTTTACCCAGGACACTACAGAGGCAAATATATCAAACACAGGTCTACCTCAACATAAAATAATCAAATCATTCCTCAGTTGTACTGATGTAAACCAGATCAGGACAAACAACCATTCAATTTCCTTTCACTGAAAACAATACACTCACAGAGAGAAGGTGCAGACATCATCATAGTTGATAAATTCCGCACAGAAGTTCCCAGGACAACACAGTTCACATTCCGTACGGGTCAAGGTTAGTGTCTGGGTAGCAGTTAGGTCACGCACACATATCCCACCCCCACCCACTCCTCACAGCATTCCCACAATCCTCCATTTCTCTTTCCCCCCCAAATCCTGACAACGGCTGAGAATTTCAATGGAGCACCGTGGAGCCTGTGTCCCCCACCCGCTCTTCGTCAGCTGACTGGCTGACTTCACATCTCCTACGCGCGACTGCACGTCCTCTCTGACCTTCGAACTCTTCCCTGCCACCGCCCCCGCCCTCTGGTCGCCATGGCGTCAGTGCGCTTCACCGTGACGCCCACCAAGGCCGAGGACGTGCCGGGGCTGTCGGACACTTCGCCGGACGTCAGCCTGCGCTCCTGCAGCCGGGTGCACTTTGGCTCGCGGGAGAGCATCAGCCGCAGCGAGCCGCACAGCGAGGGGGCCTCGCTTGGACTCCCGGGAAACGAGACACCCGACTGCAACTCCGAGCAAGGTGAGGCCACGCTTTGGTTCTCCTTCACTAGCTGGCCTCATGGCCTCATACACATACTATATGGCTTTACCTACTCCTCCATGATGGTAAGCTACAGCTGTGTGGTCAAAGCAAGGCATATGACGACACAATCTCGGGCTTTGGGAAACACTGACATTTTATTCCCACCATTTTCGGTCATTGTATCAATCAAACAACAAATCGATTAGTCGAGAAAACAATTGACAATTGAAGGTTGATACTCAGAACAAGCTGAGGCTGCTTCTGGTCCACTAGCTGGCCTCAAAGACACGCTGAAGCTTGGTATGGTATCTAGAATAAGGTAAAGGCTACACCGCGGTTCCTGCCCACTCAGGCAGGTTGCAGCTTGGAATTAGGTAAGGCTATGGTCCGCCAAGCCAAACTATCTGGCCTAACAGACACACTTCAGATTGCAACTCACAATAAAGGAAGGGTATGCTTGGGTTCTAGTCCACTAAGTCACCTTGTGTGGCCTGCAGCAGGGAACTCCTTAGGCTGCAACGCCAAACACCTTCTGGACTTTTTAGGCGTAGCACAGAGTCCTGTTGAAGACGTAGGCCTAGGTGAGGCGACGTTTCTGATTCCGATCTCCAAAAGCCATGTGGTCAGGCTCCACAAACAGTCTCTTACAGGTTCTGCATAGATATGTAGCTCATACATTATGTTACGCTTCAGGCTACTTAATAGGTGGACACAAACAGCCTCTAAAGGTTTTCAGCAGGTCTGTAGAAGACACATCTTTAGTGTGAAGTAAATTTGTACAGTAGTAACGCCATGATTCAGCTGAATTATATGAATTGTATAAAAAATGTTTCAATAGAAAAACGAATGAGGCATGACATGTTAGTTTGGTTTCTTGAAGGGCACAGGACACTTATTGTACCCTTCTACTCCAGGCTCATTTCAGTAGGTGGGTACATCTGCTTATGGACAAGTAAACCTTTTCAGTGTCAACAGCCTGTTTGTGTAGTGTTGTATTTTAAATGTATAGAATAAATACATTCTTGTAATAGTTTCCTATAAAAGAGAGAGAGATGGAGAGAGGGATGGAGAAAGAGGGAGAGAGAGAGATTAGGTTGAAGAAAATCTGGATTATTCTCTGAGGCGATCCCATCTGATGCTTGTACTTTGCTGAGCTTCTCAGGAGGATTTGGAGTTCCATGATTGATCTCTCGCACCATAGTGAGCAACATCAAATAACGCTATTCCCTAGAGTAGAGATTGCCATTTGTTGATCTGCTCAGTGAATTTCTATTGTGTTTTCAGCACAAACATGTTTCTCTCTATGCAATGAATGGACACAACCAGCAGGAGCTTGAATTGGTGTATATTCCTTTTCTTAATCTCAGTGAGGGAGATATTGAGATAGGATGTGGTTGAGAGCTAACTCTGATTGTGTATTCCTTTGTTTTTCTACACACACACACACACACACACACACACACACACACACGCACACACGCATACACACACGCATACACACAGGCACACAGGCAGACAGAAATGTTGTCCTGTCATGGCACTTTCTCCTGGGGGAGGGGACAATGACCCACATTGCTCAGAATGGGGTGGAAAACAACCATCATAGATGATTACTCTCGTCATTGTCGCCTGAATGCAGCAGCCAAAACAAGTTGCCGTGTAGACCAGAGAATCTGCCTTTGAGAAAAGCATTTTAACCAACCGGTACGGCAGAGTACAGCGAAGGACATCGAGAGGGAAGACGGTCTCAGAAAATGCCAAAGGGCCATGCCAGTTTGTTGACCTCCTCTTATGTGATTTATGTGGGCAGAGGCTGCCCTCAGTAGGCCGAGGGAAGGGGGAGGGCGGGTGGGGGGATCACACGGCAGCCTAGGCTAGTTGAGCACGTCGTCAGGGGATGTCTGTCTGTTAATGGCTCTATAGTGTGCTGATCTAAGTCTAATGAAGAGCGACTTACTAGGGGGTTGATGAAGAGCTATGGGGTAATCCCTTGTATTGCCTTGCCTCAAGTTCAAGTTCAAGCTTATTGCCAGGTACTCATAAAAGGATTTATCAGTAATGAAATTTCTTGTGCTCAAGAGCCAGCTCAACTTAAAAGAATAAATTAAATAGCAGCAATTAAAAAGCTATATATTTATCGTGTGTGTGTGTGTGGGGGGGGTGTATGTTGTGTGTGTGTGTGTGAGAGAGGGGGGGGGGGAGTAACACAAGTAAATATGGAAGTAATGGATGGGGTGTGTGGGGGAGGGGGTGTACCTGTGAGTGTTTGTGTTCAGTTCATGAATGTGTGTGTAAGGGGGGGGTGGCATGGTGACTGTGTGTGTGTGGTGTGTGTCTGTGTGTGTGTGGTCTTGTGTTATGAAGAAACAGTGGGTGTAAAGGTACACATATTCATACCAAACTGTTTAGGTACAAAATTAACCAAACCGTAACTCGTAACTTAAATACTGAGGTACATACTGAATTGTGTATTTTGTTTTTGTTTTGGTGTAGAGAGAGGGTGCCATGAAGAAGAGGTTTTGGTTTGTAATCCTCGTACTAATTTGATGGTGTTGTGGAGTGGTCTGAACTGATAATGACCGATATCAGAGATATCAGAGATTCAAAATTTTCACTAATAAGTCATATTGGTCATTGATTGACAAAAACTCAAACTACCGGTATTCTTTGTGTTATGCAGCTGGGCGACTTGACTTGATTTCATGTGTTATACAAACTTATATAAGTATAAGTTATACTGGACGGTGGTAGTGTAGTGGTTAAGGAGCTGGGCTAGCGTGCAATAGCCTGAAAGTTGTCAGTTCAATTCCAGGCTTCCACCGTTGTGTCCTTGAGCAAGGCACTTAACCTCAAGTTGCTCCGGGCACAATGTAATCCCTTGTAATATAGCTGACATATGTAAGTCACTTTGGTCATGACGTGTCTGCTAAATGCAATCTAATGTAATGTACAAACACTGCTAAATGTTTCTGTGCCAACCATAAGTAACCAAATTATTGAGTGTAGAACAAACAGCACAGGCTGCGTGTTATACCAGGTTGGCTAATTTATTTTCGTTTCCTACTCATTGCTATCAGTGTTCTTCCACCCACCTCAGTGTTAGTCAATCAGTTAATGCAGGCCGTTAGCTTTTACAGGTCGTCAGGTAGGCTAGAGAGGATGAGGAGGAAGGGAGGAGAAAGGGTGCTCATGACTTTCAATGGAGCATCAGCCAGTAACATTGTTTGAGGAGTTATGAGGTATGGTGTATCCCAGCGGTTCCCAAACTTTTTTCCCCGCGGACCACCTTCTACATCCTGACTCGGCTCGCGTACCCCCACCATCCAACACATAAAAAAGTAACTCATTCTATTGACGCATTCCAGGCATCGTTGTTTAATTAGCCACCCTACATGATAACATAATCAAAATGTGCAACTGGTCTATGAGCTCTCACATTAAAAAAAACAGTGTGGAGAACCACATTAGTATGGTTAGGTAGCATCTCACTGCAGACCATGCACTGTGGCTTTGGGCAGTCTGTCTCCCAATCCACGTGAAGCCTAGGCCTATATGCCTCATCATACTTTCGTTTTCTTCGCGCAGTCTTTTCTGTCTCGTTCTTTCTTTTATCCCCTGCGCTCCATCTCCACCTTCATTAGTCTGCCCCCCATCCCATTCCATCGTTACCTGTGTCCTGCTCTGTTTCTCTCGCTTCTCCTCTTCGATCGCTTTAATTAGGCCTTTTGGACAGTGTCCCTGTTTTTAGCCAGTTTTCCATGTTTACACAGCCTTCTACCTAGCCTATACGTCAACGAAACTAACGCGCTAGATATTCTGGCTGCCCGCAGGAAATCACGTGTAGCCTATTGTGTGTAGCTTATTTTTTAATGAAAACATACCCTATCATAGAGTTTACAAATGATTTCCTTTAATTTCACATTTCCATATCATTATAACCTGATTCGAAATTATGTATTATTTATGAATTAATTAGAGTATTAATTAATTAATCATTTTTAACTCCTTTCCGCCATTGCCCTTTTCATCTCGCGTACCCCCTAGTGGCAGCTCGCGTACCACAGTTTGGGAATCCCTGGTGTATCCCAATCGATTTGTTTTTCGTACTTTTCAGACGCGCATTAACATCTTTGACGCACGTCTTGGCTGGGCTTTTCCTTATGTAACCCAACAGAAATGTTCACATGGTTTGTTAAATAAAGTAAAATATATGTAATAACTATGTAATAAGCTATATTAGATTTCAATCTATATGCAAAAAACACTGGACTGTAATTGATGTAACTGATGCAGTGACTGTGTGGGTATTTTTCTGGGGCAGGGAGGGTGTTTGTCTCATGTTAGACAGGGTGACCACAGAGAAAACGAAGGGGAAAAAAGAGTGTGTGAGTGAGTGAGGTGAGTGAGTGAGTGAGAGAGAGAGATGGTAGGGGAAAAACAGGCAAACAAGAAGCCTTTGTGTGCTGCCTGGTTATCTAGATCTCCCTCTGTCATCTGCATCACACACAACTCCGCTGCTCGTGCAGCAAGCGTGCGTGAAATAAGGCACGTACACGTGCAGTAACACATACATTGGTCAAAAACAGAGACAGACACTTACACAGAAGCATGCACAACCACGCTATTTAACATGCTTGTATATAAAACATCTGTACATTAGAGAAAGTTGTGTGAAAGAGAAGGGTCCTTGTGTGTGTGTGTGTGTGTGTGTGTGTGGGAGAGATGAGGTATGCTGCAGGCACAGAGTGAATAGTGTTGCTGGCAGTGGGCTGCTGCCAGAGATATTTAAACACATTTTAAGTGCTTCGTTACCTCGCGCACAGGGGTCATTTTTCGGCCCAGGGGCCCAACTGGACAGTGCTGCCCGTCGAGCTGAATCAGAGTTAAAGTGCACACACACAGCTGTGGACCATACGCGTGGCCACACACACACACACACACACAAAGAGGAGCCATATCAGTCAGACACACACACACACACACAAAGAGGAACCATATCACACACACACACACACACACACACACAGACATCCTCAGGGGAAAACGCTGTTTTCAGGGTGTGCCGGGTCATGTAGTTTCGACAAACAGCTGAGACAGGCATGTGTTAGAGAGACTGGCAGGGGGGGGGGGGGTGTGTGTGAGAGAGAGAGAGAACCTCAGACAGGAATGCAGTGAGAAAGCTTAGGAACCCAGTTGGGCGTTGCCTGCCCTGTCTCCACTGCACGTGTCACTTTGAGCTTTACCTGTTTGGACAGGGGCCTCTGTGTGAGTGTGTGTGTGTGTGTGTGTGTGTGTGTGTGTGTGTGTGTGTGTGTGTGTGTTGCTCGCATGCATGCGAATGAAAGGGAACTGAGATTGCAGTGCTGTTGCAGTTGCCACGCAGCCGTTGGCCAGTGCTGACTCCGCAAGTGTGTGTGTGCGTGTGTGTGTGTGTGTGTGTTTTGTCTGTAAAACACACACACGTAGTGGGAAGGGGGAAGGAATGCTGGACTGTGTGTGTAGTGTTGCTGGTGTTTCTTGTGTGTGTGAGTTTATAGTCTTTCTGACCGAGCTGTCATTTTAGAGGAGGGGAGATGTTTGAGTGCTGGTGTGTGTGTGTGTGTGTGTTGTAATGTTAAGCGATGCATGGTGTTTGTGTGTGTCTAGTTTAAGTGGTCTGTGTGAATGTTAGTGTGGGTGATGTAAGGTAAGGTGACTGTCTATTAGATGTGTGTCTGATGTGTTTGTGAAGTGACACATTGATTTGTGTGTGTAGTTTGTATGTGTGTGTGAGTGATCCATGTGAGTTGTATGTGTGTGTGCGTGTGCAGTCTCCCTGTGAGGTGATAAAATATTGTGCTATCAAGCGTGTTGGTGATGCTTCTGAGGAGGGACAGAGGGTGGTGTGTAATGTGTCTGTGAGGTGACTGTGTGAGGGATGTAAGGTGTCTGAGTACTTTCGTGCGCCTGTGTGTGTGTGTGTGTGTGTGTGTGTTTATGCGCCTGTGTCCGTGTGTGCGTGTGTGTGTGTGTGTGACTGCTGCCATTTGTACTGCAGTGGTGCTGAGCTGCTCTGCCGGCTCGAATGACCGTGACTCAGACCGCAGTGACAGGCCTCTCCTCTCCTTACACCTCTACCTCCCATCTCTCTCTACATCTCTCTCCTGTCCTTACACCTTTACGCCCATCTCTCTCTCCATCTCTCTCCTGATCTCTCTCCTGTCCTTACACCTTTACGCCCATCTCTCTCTCCATCTCTCTCTCCATCTCTCTCTCCATCTCTCTCCTGTCCTTACACCTTTACGCCCATCTCTCTCTCCATCTCTCTCCATCTCTCTCTCCTCGCCTTACACATTTACACCCTTCTTTCTCTCCATCTCTCTCTATCTCTCTTTCCTCTCCTCCTTACACATTTACACCCTTATTTCTCTCATCTTTCCTCTCCACCTTCTTTCTCTCCTCTCCTCTTTACACTTCTACGCCCTTCTTTTATCTGTCTGCCTCTGTCTCTCTCTCTCCTTTCATCTCCCCATCATGTTTATCTGTCACCCCATCCTTCTCCCCATGCCCTCTCTCTCATCCCCTCCCTCTCTCCCTCCATCTTTTTTCTCTTTCCCTCTTCCTTTCATCTCTTCATGCACTCTTTCTCTCTCTCTCTTCTCTCACTTTCACTCTCTCTCTCTCTTTCTCTCTCTCTCTCTCTCTCTCTCTCTCCCTTCTCTCACTCCCTCTCTCTCTCCTGTCTCCTTCTCTCTTCTCGTCTGCTCTCTGCTCTCTGCAATCATTTAATGGTGGTCACACCCTCTTTTGTCTCCCCCCCTGGGTCAGGCGATGGAAAGATCTCCAGTGTGTACATCAATAATTCCCATGGGATGGACGATGATGACTTCTATGACAGAAACCTGGCTCTGTTTGAGGTGAGGCCAAAGCCCTCATTTGTCTGCCTCAGCCCCACCCCATGCGCAAACAAACACATACCAGTACACACACACGCATGCACCCACACATACACGTGCACACACACACAGACACACACACACACACACACATATGTGCACACAGACACACATCTGTGCACACACACATACACACACATACACACACACACACACACACACACACATGCACACACCAGAGTTTCCGCTAGAAAAAAATGGTGCCGGTCAAAGTGACCGGCAGAGGTTTCGCTTTCCGGACATTTTGATGATATGCCGGTCAAATATCCTATTATCGCTTCTTAATTAGTCAAGTTGAGGAAAACTGGAGACAGCTATGTTTAGCTTATAGAATGACATAATTAGACTGAATAGAATGCAACATGTTCATTAGCCTAACTTACGTAAACTTGCCTGACTAGATCTAGCCAGTATCTATGTTTTCATGGACAGCAAGAGTCCGCTTCGTTCATTGTTTTAAAAAGGCTACGTTGTTTGTTGCTGCTACCCACGTTGTCTCCAGTGGTTCCACTGTTTAACTTGCACAGATGCGCACACACAAGAATGAGCGCCCACACCACTACCCCCTAAGGCTATATGCCTCTTTATTTGATAACAATAAATTAAGATGTTTCCTATTCTGGGAAATGTTTAGTTTCTTTTTCTTTCGGTCCGCGGTTCAATGATACCGTTTAATTGTGCCGGAAATTATCCGCGGACCAGCAATCTCCTCGTCGAGGAGGCCCTAACCCTGCAGATTATAGACAGAGAAAGCATAGGCCTCCTGTGCTTTGGGTAAAGAACACCGTTGCATGTCCACTTCCACTTCCAACGTCATGATTTCGACAGATACACCCGACACTTCTGCTTTGTATCTGGTGGTGGTGGAGTTGACCGGACATCTGAGGCTTCAGACGTTACCAATTTATCATCATCAATCGTGTCTGGCCTCTGAAAAAACGTTTAAGGCTCTGCCTGGGCCTGGCCATGTTTGAACCGCCTCACTCATTTGTTTGTTGTTTAACATGGACGTTTTAAGTGTGCGCTTCCTATTTGAAATGCAGCATAGGCTATGCGTGTTTAATAGCTTTCAAACGTTAGAGCCTGTACATTTAAAAACATAGCCAGAGGACATATTGCTTTAATATAGGCTTAGGGTACATTTTAAGGCTTATTTTTCAAATTCAGATTGCGATAGGGGGACGGGATTATTAGCCAATTTCAATCGGACAATTTGACCGGAGAGATTTAATTTTGTCAGACATTTCATTTTTTTTCCGGCCAATGTCCGGTAATTACCGGACAACGGAAACCCTGGCACACACACACACACACACATACCGGTATACACACACGCCAACCACACACCCACACTTCTCTCTCGTTCTTGTACTCATTTCTTCATGGTCTGTCTCTTTATTTTTATCCTATATTCACTCACTCACTCACTCTTTCATCCATTCCTTCATGTGGTCATCTATCTCTCCATTCACTCAATCCTTCATCTTTTCTGCTCTCTCTTCCTCTGTTCGTCCTCCGTTGTTGTCTGCGAACGCAGGAGGAGATGGACACTCGGCCGAAGGTGTCGTCTCTTCTCAGTCGTCTGGTCAACTACACAAACCTCACACAGGGGGCCAAGGAGCACGAGGAGGCCGAGATCATCGGAGACAAACGCAAAATCGGCAAGGTGCTCAAACACACACACACACACACACCCACACACACACACACACACACACACACACACACACACACACACACACACACACACACACCCATACACATAGTGTACCTAATAAAAGCATGAACACTCTTAAAGTACTATAAAATGCTACTATAAAGTGTCTGCTATGTAAATGCCTTTTTATTAACACACACACACCGCTTACATAGTATTAAGTTGCACACACAAGTTTACATTACACAGAGATGTGTGCACCCTCACATTCATTCAGTATATATATGCTTCTTCTCCCCAGTATAAACTTTTTATACAGTAATGCATAACCTCAATATTTGACTACATTTCCCATGATTCCGTGTTTCCCTCACAGTCTCCTCAAATGGGCACTTTCATGGGCGTCTACCTGCCATGCCTGCAGAACATTTTCGGGGTGATCCTCTTTCTCAGGCTCACCTGGGTGGTGGGCTGTGCTGGGGTCCTGCAGGCGCTCTGCATCATCTTCATCTGCTGCTGCTGTGTGAGTTTCACACACACACACACACACACACACACACACACACACACACACACACACACACACACACACACACACAAACATGCACATATACACACACACACACACACACACAAGAACACATACTGTACACACACACACGCGCACACACACATACACACACACACACACACACACAGACACAAAAGAACACATAATGTACACACATACTGAACATGCGCACACACATACACACACACACACACACACACACGAACATGCACACACACACACACACACACACACACACACACACACACACAGACATAGACACACACACACACACACTCACACATTTTATTACATCATAGTTTTTTAACTACCAGTGCAGTTTTTTGTATGTACCACAGAGTTAAGGTAAGGTTGCAACCTTCTTGTTGGATTATTTGAACTTCTCACTCTTGCAGAGCCATGTAAATGTCACCACACTTAAGAACCCGCGTGTCTATTTCTGTTTAGACTCTGCTGACCGCCATCTCTATGAGTGCCATTGCCACAAATGGAGTTGTACCAGGTGAGATTGCCCCCTCCCTCTCTCCCTCTCTCCCTCTCTAATTACTTTCTCTCCTTCTCATGCCATTCTTCAAGATGCTGCAGTAATGTGTTTCCTGAATCATATCCTTTCAGCCGATATCCTTTGACTCTTTAGACAGAGCATAAAGACTACATTTGCTTGTGTTTGCATTTGTTATGAACCTCATACAAAGACATTGAAATATCACCCCTAGTGTTAGGAGGACAGTACAGGTTACTCCTGTATCCAAATGCCCAGACCTTGGAAGAAATCGCTCACTGTGTAGCATTTCTCTTTTATTCTCTCAGTGTTATGTCAACATTGGCATGTCATGGAAGAATTATGAGGTGGTTCAAATGCAGTGCTTTCACAATAGCTACTTAGCTATGCTGGTGCACCACAACATTTTAACTGGCCACTTCAACAGAACAATGGAGAATAATATATACAATGCATATTTCAAAAAGCTGAACATGAAAGGATTTCTTGCTGAGGTTTGTATAAAATCTACATATATGTCCGAGAGAGCACTGCCATTTTGTCTCTATGTGTATGTGTCTCATATACATCTAGTGATAAATCATGGTACCGTTGTGTTGAGGGCTGCTCTTTGTGCCTGGAGAGTGAGTGCTTTCTATATTTAGGAAGAAAAGAAGACAGCTGTGTGCCTCTGTGAGAAGGAAGTGGTTAATATTTAGTCCCCTCTTTGTATGGACCTGGGGGTTAATGTGTACACTGCTGTAACCCACGTGGGTGAGGTTAAAGGAGAGGGAAGTGTTAGGACAAGTGTGGACAGGATGGATGTTGAGCTGTAGGCTTCCTCTCATTTGTCTTCCATTTGCCTATTTGCTTACTTGACATCCTTCTTTCAGACTTGTCATTTCATGTTGTTAACGCTCTCTCCTTTCTCTCCTTTCTCTCTTTCTCTCTCTTTCCTCCACCCCGTGTTCCTCTCTCCCCTCTCTTTTTTTCTCTCTCTCTCCTCTGTCTTCCCCTGCTTTTCTCTCTCTCTCTCCCTCTCTCTACCTCTCCTCCTGCCTGTCCTCCTGCAGCGGGGGGTTCGTACTTCATGATCTCGCGGTCGCTGGGTCCTGAGTTCGGGGGAGCCGTGGGTCTATGCTTCTACCTGGGCACCACCTTCGCTGGAGCCATGTACATCCTGGGAGCCATCGAGATACTGCTGGTACGACAACATGCATCTTCCT
>NW_027468640.1:17801475-17958975 GCF_046254945.1 Alosa pseudoharengus
TCTCTCAAAAATGTCTAACATTCAAATACTTTGAATTCTGGATTAAGATGTCAAAGGTGGTACATTATTAATGTTGGTTCATAAGTCAAAGTATGAATAAAATGACGATCTTTTCTATTTTTGTTGGTGACATTAAAAAGTGGAGTGTATTACCTATTTCAGCACGCATATCTCTCTCCCTCTGCCCTTTCTTTCTTTCTTTCTTTCTTTCTTTCTTTCTTACTCTCTCTCTCTCTGCTCTCTCTTTCTCTGTCTTTCTCTTTCTCTCTCTCTCTCTCTCTCTTTCTCTCACTCTCTCTCTGTCTCAGGCATCATGGCGGGCTCTAACCGCTCGGGGGATCTGAAAGATGCTCAGCGCTCCATCCCCATTGGCACCATACTGGCCATCCTCACCACATCCTTCGTCTGTATCCTTCTGTCTGTCAGTCTGTCTATGGGTCTGTGTGTGTGTGTGTGTGTCTGTGTGTTTGGTGTTTGTGTGTGTGTGTAAGAGAGAGTGTGTGTGTGTGTGTGTGTATGTGTGTGTGTGCACGGTTGTGTTTCTGTGCATATGTGTGTTTGGTTGCACATGGTTTACACAGGGATTTGTCACATGCATACTTTTATGTAAACATAATCACATACACATATATTTGTGTGTAGGCCATCTTTCATTGCAGTGTGTGTGTGTGTGTGTGTGTGTGTGTGTGTGTGTGTGTGTGTGTGTGTGTGTGTGTGTGTTTAGGCCATGTTACATTGATTTTCCTTAATGTGTGCATCAGACCTGAGTTGTGTGGTGCTTTTCGGAGCCTGCGTGGAAGGCGTGGTGCTAAGAGACAAGTCAGTATACTCTTCCCCTCTGTGTGTGTGTGTGTGTGTGTGTGTGTACAGACCTCATTACTGGAGCCTTAAGAGAGTGCCAGCTTTAGTATTAATCCAATTGATGATTTTAGATAATTAATCTATTAGTTAATTAATCTCATGATCCCGTGTGGGCAAAATATAGACGGGCAAATCTGTGCCGTCTCCTAATTGGTCGAGACCCTGTTAAGAACAGAGCTTTTATGGCGAGCTCCTCGTAGAATTTATATTACACTGTGGGCTATCAGGCTAGCGCACATGTGAAAACAATGCATTGTAAATTTGATATCGACCCGCCACACACACACACACACACACACACACACACACACACACACACATACACACATACACATATACACACACACCATGAAAGGCAGTAGATCAAAGGCAACAAATGGGATTGAGATTTAAAGTCTTTATTTAGTTTGGAAGCGGTGCTGCGTAACCACGGAGACGTAAGTGCCTAAGTGGGCCTCCTGGTGCCAGCGGAGTGGACGGCGCTCACGCTGAACCTGTTTGGCTAAACTTCCTCTGACCCCCTCACTCTCTCAGAGAGGCCCCACATTACTGATTTACGCTAAACCAACACATCACCTCTCTCGGGAGTGTGTGGGTGTGTGTGTGTGTGTGTGTGTTCACAAATGCTGTGGGTTTGGGGGGCACAGAAAGGAAGGGGATATTTTTTTTAAAGTTCAGCAGAGACACACTGGTGTGCATGTCTAGCACATGTGTGAAATATTGTGTGTGTGTGTGTGTGTGTGTGTGTGTGTGTCTGTGTGTGTGTGTTTTAGACTATGCCCTGGTATGCTGGAGAGAGTGTGTTTGTATGTAAGCACGACAGTAGACCTCTGTGTGAGTGTGTGTGTGTGTGTGTGTGTGTTTGTCTGTCTGTGTGTCTGACATGGCTCCACTCCTCCGTTTTCCTCGAGTGTGTGTGTGTTTGTTTGACTGACTGACTGATATGGTTCCTCTTAAGTGTGTGTGCGTGCGTGCGTGCGTGCGTGCGTGCGTGCGTGTGTGTGTGTGTGTTTGTTTGACTGACTGATATGGGTCCTCGTGTGTGTGTGCGTGTGTGTAATACGTCTCCTCTCTCCTGTCTGTAGATTTGGAGACTCTGTGAGTGGGAACCTGGTGGTGGGTACTCTCTCTTGGCCCTCCCCCTGGGTCATCGTGATTGGCTCCTTTTTCTCGACGTGCGGTGCTGGCCTCCAATCACTGACAGGCGCACCCCGTCTCCTGCAGGCCATCGCTAAGGACAACATCATCCCCTTTCTGAGGGTGAGAAAAAGTGTGTGTGTGTGGTAGTTTTGTGCGCTGGTGGGTGAATTTGGTCAACTTACCTGCCACTGTGGCGGGTAAATAAATAGAGCTAGCATACCACAAATAGTCAGATCCGGTCTAATTTTCATACTTATTGTCGGTTAAAAATAAGAAAGTGTCTGTAGGGATCATGTAACGTTACCAGCCTATACGGGTAAATCACGCTGACAGGCACTGGTGCAGTGCTTCACTTTTTGCCACTACCATTAAGAAACCGTCGCTATGCTTTCATGTGCCACTGCTAGCTTATTTCAAGATGACTGCATAAACAAATCTAGTGAGATCTATGGATCTGCGTTGTATCTTCACAGACTAATATTCTCACGCGAATAGTTCTCTTTTGAAGTGGCCTGTATAGCTATTTTAATCCGGCCCACGACACCTTCACGGACAGACGGACATCTACACACCCCAGTCTTGGTGGAATATCCCACAAACTTTTCACTCAAGAAATTACAATATATCGTATATCAAGAAATTACAATATATCGTATATACCGTATATCAGAATAAATAGCAGAACTTACCAAACACAAAGGTGTAAAGCATTCCCTTATACAATTAGCCGTTTCAGAGTAATCCAGTTTTACATGAAATGTAAAAAACCTGCATAGTGTGCCTTATTTTGTATTAGGCCTACATGTAATACACACACACATACACGGCACACTATGCAGGTTTTTTAGCTTAATATGCAAGTTTTTTTCGCTTAATTTACCTTCATTTAACAGCTTCCGAGTCATTGGAATGGTTATATGGATTTTTTCGGGTTGAATGGTGGCCGTCTCGCTTCCCGCTAGCCACCCTTTCAACTGTGGGCCGGCGGGCCGACGGTCTCAGTGTCAGGAAGTATAACGAGTGTAACAAATTGCTTTACTGCATTCAAATACATAGAAAAAGGTAGCGATGGAGTTTCTTAGACATTCGTCATGACAAAGCCAGCGAAAAAGAAGCAAAAAACGAGAAAACAGTAAGGAAATTGCCAATACTGAATAGTTTACCTTTAACAATATCGCCTAGATAACTGTAAATATTAAAACCAGAGTTTTTCAATGTAGTTTAAAAAGAGTTTTTCAATGTAGTTTCGCAAAATGCTAAGCATGCATATTAAGTTTCTTAAAGCTGAACTGTGCTTAAATTGTTCAGTGCATCATTTCATAACAGGACAAATAGAAAATAAATGCTAAATGTTAAATATAGCCTTGATACCTGTAAATATTTAAATCAGATGATGTACAGTATAGTTAGATCAAGTTGGAGAGTTGGATTATAGGATGCTCCAGAACTCACACAAACGGAGTCTTAAAGGAGCCACACCACTTTTGACAAGACACTATTCCATATGAATGTGGTTCTGTTGACTTTTAGTTATTTGTTGCTACTGTGCTTGGAGGACAGCTGGTATCGCAATAATGCCGATAACGGTGATAATTTTGGGTAGCCTACTACATTCATTCCATACATCAAGATATTCACATTCAGTCTTTTCTAGTAGGTAAAGCAACTTCTTGACTATAAACCAACATGCCAAGTTTCAAAGCTCTCAGAGCTTATGTGATTGATCTGCACTAATTTATATGCCTTAACTCCAATACAGACAGGCTATATTTTAGTCATTTTTTTTGGTTTTGGGGTGTATAACAATATCTGTTAATTTAACAATCTTAGCAGTAAAATATTTTTAACCAAGAATCCATTTCATATATGAGAGACCTTAGAGATGAGAAAAAACATTGTTGTGTTTAGTTCTCCAACATTTGGGGCCACTGTCACTAGCCTAATAATCAAGATATCACATTTTCATGCCGTTTCTCTAGTGGCTGGTAAAAAAGTTGAGTGGCTGGTAGATTTTGGAATCCACCAGCCACAGTGGCAGGTGGAAAAAATATTTAATTTCCATCCCTGGTGTGTGCGCGCGTGTGTTCAGGCAGCAAGATGAATACAGTGTTCCTCTGTTGACATCTCAAGGCATGTTTTCAGAAATGATAGGCCCGAGAGCGTGACCAAAATATTTATCTTTTGAGGTACCAAGGTCTTCGCACAAAACACTCATTGTCATGGCACCCTCAACTGTTATGGTTGTGTGATATCATATCTGCTGTACATGGTTGTGTACAAGTGTGTTTGTTGTGTAATGCTTGTGTTTTTATTTTTGTGTGTGTATGTCATTTGGAATGGTAAGGCATATGCTCTGTTATATTTGTGGAATGTAATTGTGTGTGTGTGTGTGTGTGTGTGTGTGTGTGTGTGTGTGTGTGTGTGTGTGTGTGTGTGTGTGTGCAGGTGTTTGGACATGGTAAGGCGAATGGTGAGCCCACGTGGGCTCTGCTGCTGACTGCTCTGATCGCTGAGCTGGGGATCGATCCTCATTGCCTCTTTGGACCTTGTTGCACCAATCCTCTCTATGTGAGTGTGTGTGTGTGTGTCAGTCTGTCTGTTGTGTTTGATTCTGTTCATCTCTCTCTGTCTCTGTCTTTTGTGTGTGATTCTTTGAATTAGAAAAGGTGTGTGTGTGTGTAGTTTGTGTGCATGTGTGTAGTTTGTGTGTGTGTGTGTGTGTGTGTGTGTGTGTTAGGGGTGGGCGATATATATCGTCTGCGATAATATCGTGATTGTTGTTTTAACGTTGTGCAAATTGACATTATCGAGTATTTAAATTACTTGTGGGGAAAAAACAACACTTGAAATCAGCACTGAAGACTCATACATTCCCAGGAGGTAGGCTATGCGGGAGAAGTGCAGCAGAGCAAGTGTCACGTGATCACTAGTGGGTCACAACCAGGTCACAACGTTGTCCCACGCATGCCTAATGTTTATTTTGTGCAGCAAGAGTAGCCTACTTGGGATTTTATGCGGCTATATATTCTGTTCAAGTAGCATTGATGAGACAGTCACGTTTTGTCCTACACGGTATTATATGGAGAGAAAACATTAGCCTTTGAGTATTTTAATAGTCAGTTGTAAACAAATAACTATTCTCATGTAACTCTTTTGTAAATGGACTGAAGTTTGCTCTAAATATCTACGTTTATCGATTATGCTAACCGTTAGCATCTCTATGGGATTTCTCATATACATTAGCCATAAGCTAACGCATTAGTTTCTATTCTGTAACTTGGAATGCTAATATACGTGATTGCTCTAAAACAAAACATATAAGGAAATAACTGAGATGTAGGCTACTCTGTTGGTCTGCTCTTAGTTTTACAGTGAATCCTATGTAAAGGTTTGAAAGGAACTTCAGCTTCAGACTTTCTCTTGGGAAACTGTTAGGCTTATTCATCTTCTCTAATGTAGCTGGCTAGACCATGCCATTGCCACACACACAAGTGGGGGCAGAATTGGAAATGTGTCATAGAGTGACAATGCATTGGTTGATTTGGTTAAAAAGTCACAGGTTAGGTTATTGGTTATTATTGTAATGATGCTATTCATAAATAATGAGCTGTAAAGTAACTCAGACTTTAACAAAAACATTTTTTTAAAGGATATCGACTAATTATCGTTATCGTCAAAATCACAAAAAATATCGAGATATTATTTTTTGTCCATATCGCCCACCCCTAGTGTGTGTGTGTGTCAGTCTGTTGTGTTTGATTCTGTGCATTCAAAAAAGGTGTGTGTGTGTGTTTGTTTGTGTGTGTGTTGTGTACTAGTGGCTGTAGGAGAAGCGGTGTGTGTGTGTGTGTGTGTGTGTGTGCGCATGTTTGAGTGTTTGTGTGTGTGTGTGTTTGTGTGTGTGTTTTTAAAATGTAATTCCTCTGTTCTCTCTCCCTGCAGGTTCTTCTTGATGTGTTATCTGTTTGTGAATCTGGCCTGTGCACTGCAGACGCTGCTCCGAACCCCCAGCTGGAGACCACGCTTCTCCTACTACCACTGGTACACACACACACACACACACACACACACACACACACACACACACACCGCTTCTCCTACTACCAGTACTACACACACACACCACTTCTCCTACTACCAGTACTACACACACACACCACTTCTCCTACTACCACTGGTACACACACACACACACACACACACACACCCCTTCTCCTACAGCCACTGGTACACAACACACACACATACACACACACACACAAACAAACAAACAAACACACACACACACACACACACACACACACATACACAAAAACAAGCACACAGAAAACAGAAACACACATGTAGACTATACACACGTCTTTCATTTACCAGGAACACACCTAAACACCTATGCATATACATACATACAGGCACACACACACGCGCGCGCACACACACACACACACACACACACACACACACACACACACACAGAGACACGCACACCCTCTTGTGGTCTATTTTTAAGAGACCCTCCCCCCCCCCGTGCTGGCAGTGCTACACTAACAGTATGTTCTTTCCTCAGGACTCTCTCTTTTTTGGGCATGACGATTTGCCTCTCGTTGATGTTTATATCGTCATGGTACTATGCCATTGTTGCCATGGTGATTGCAGGCATGATCTACAAGTACATCGAGTACCACGGGTATGTTACCATAGTAACTGGATCCCTCTGATTGACTCTGTGGCCTTTTGTGTGTGTGTGTGTGTGTGTGTGTGTTTGTGTGTAAAATAATAATGGCGACTAGCTGAAACAGTGAGAGCAACGTGGAGTCCTTATGGTTGTGTGTATGTGTGGGAATCTGTGTGAGTGCATGATTGTGGTCACATGCCTACAGAAACAGACAGCTCAAAGATCAGCCTGCCATTCCTGCATAGTCACAGGTAGACAAGGAGAGCTCTGTGTGTGCGTGTGCGTGTGCATGCAGAAAATCACAAGATTGTATCCGTATTGTATTACTGTGACTGGAATGTGTGTGTGTTAATGGGTAGGAGGGGACTTGTTTGTGTGCGTGTGTGTGTGTGTGTGCGCGTGTGCATGCAGAAAATCACAAGATTGTATCCGTATTGTATTACTGTGACTGGAATGTGTGTGTGTTAATGGGTAGGAGGGGACTTGTGTGTGTGTGTGTGTGTGTGTGTGTTGCAGGGCAGAGAAGGAGTGGGGTGATGGCATCAGAGGTCTGTCTCTCAGCGCTGCTCGCTTTGCCCTGCTCAGGCTGGAAGAGGGAGCTCCTCACACTAAAAACTGGAGGTAAACACACGCGCACGCGCACACACACGCACACACACACACATAGAAATACCAAACACATCACATTATGTACACACATACCAAACACATCACACACATACACATACATACATACCACACATGCACACACACAATGCAGTCACTCATGACTCGCATACCTTCACAAATTTTTGATAATAATATTTGCCCCTGGGGGGAATTTGGACCACACACACACACACACACACACACACACACATACACATACATACACACACACACACACACACACACACATACACACACACGCATGCACACATACATATACACACACACACACACACACACACACACACACACACACACACACACACATATACACTAACACACACTGTCCCATTATGTCTGTGTGGCTCTCAGGCCTCAGCTGCTGGTGCTGTTGAAGCTGGACGAGGATGCTCACGTGAAGTCCCCGCGGCTGCTGACGTTTGCCGCCCAGCTGAAGGCGGGAAAAGGCCTGACCATCGTGGGCACTGTTCTTTCCGGGAACTTCCTGCACAGCTATGGCGAGGCACTGGCCGCCGAGCAGGTAGGTCTGTCTCTGTGTCTGTGTGACTGTTTGGCTGCCTGTCTGCCTGTCTGTCTGTCTGTGTGTGTGGGTGTGTGTGTCTGTGTGACTGTTTGGCTACCTGCCTGCCTTTGTGTGTGTGTGTGCGTGACTGTTTGGCTGCCTGTCTGTGTGTGTGTGTGTGTGTGTGACTGTTTGGCTGCCTGTGTGTGTGTGTGTGTGTGTGTGTGACTGTTTGGTTTTGCCTGTGTTTGTGTGTGTGTGTGTGTGTGTGTGTGTGTGTGTGTGTGTGTGTGTGTGTGTGACTGTTTGGTTCTGCCTGTGTTTGTGTGTGTGTGTGTGTGTGTGTGTGACTGTTTGGTTCTGCCTGTGTTTGTGTGTCTGTCTTTCTTTCTTTCTGCATGTCTATCTGTCTGTCTGTTAGTCTTTCTCCCTCTTTCATTTCATCTCTCTTTCTTCCCTTTATCTCTTCATCCTCCTGTTCCTCTTCTCTCATCCTCTGTAATCTCTAAATAAAGCTGAAGTCACTTCAGTAACACCATCACACACATTCACTGCCATATTCTGGCAGCCGTGGCCCACTGGTTAGCACTCTGGACTTGTAACCGGAGGGTTGCCGGTTCGAGCCCCGACTAGTGGGCACGGCTGAAGTGCCCTTGAGCAAGGCACCTAACCCCTCACTGCTCCCCGAGCGCCGCCGTTGTAGCAGTCAGCTCACTGCGCCGGGATTAGTGTGTGCTTCACCTCAGTGTGTTCACTGTGTGCTGAGTTTGTTTTACTAATTCACAGATTGGGATAAATGCAGAGACCAATTTTCCCCTCACGGTATCAAAAGAGTATTTATACTTATACTTATACTACTTATATTTCCCTCAGGACAGAACAAAATGAACACCCAAAGAACAACCTAAAACTTAAGCAGTAACTGGCTAACCTTTGACATGTCTAGTTCCTGTGTGTGTGTGTGTTCATGTCTGCCTGTTTAAGAATGAGTAGTTGCATAGTCACACACAGACATGGAGGCAGTTTGGCCCAAGGCCATAGTCTGGAATCATTTTGGCCTCTGTGATGTTTGTCCTGTCTCTCTGAACTTTCTGTCTCATACATTTGCTCTCTCTCTCTCTCTCTCTCTCTCTATCTCTCTATCTCTCACTGTATTTTTCTTCCTCCTTCTGTTCTAATCATACAGTACATGTTTACACTAACAAATATTATTGAAAGTCAAACATAGAACATGTTTTAACTACAAACTAAACTAATAAACAGGTAAGAAAATAGTAGTAAATTATTAAAATGTTATATTATATGTTATATAATCGAATAAATTATTGCATATTTATAACAATATTAACGTAATGGAAAGTACTGTCAGGTCAATGGTTATCACCTCAGATTCTATATGCTCTCTCTGGCGTAAGCCATGGAAGACACAACAAGCTTTTTAAATTAAAATTCATATTAACTAGTGTATATTAATAACATGTAATATTAACAAAACAATTAAAATTGAATGAAATTGACTCACGCACTCACACTCTCTCCCTCCCCTCCATTCCTCTCCCTTCCTCTCTCTATCCCTCCCTCCCTCGATCCATCCATCCCTCCGTCCGCCGGTCAGACTCTGAAGCACCTGATGGAGAAGGAGCGGGTGAAGGGCTTCTGCCAGTGCATCGTGGCCCAGAAGCCCCGCGAGGGCATCAGCCACATGATCCAGTCCAGCGGCCTGGGCGGCATGAAGCCCAACACGGTAGTCATGGGCTGGCCCCTCGCCTGGAGACAGAGCGAGGACCCGCAGTCCTGGAAGACCTTCATCAGTGAGTCACGCCAAATGCAATAAATTGTGAACGATAAACATATGCAAATTGATTGTTGTCATCAATTTGAATCGCGTTGTACCTGATGTGAATCGAGAGTTAATCCACTTTCCTGGAACAGATTAGATTTCTATGCACATTAGGAGATTGGGTGCACATTTGAAGCGTCTCCAGCAGGGATCAACGTTAACTTTTAAAAGTGATTAAAAAGTGGTTTTCAGCTTGGCAACCAGGCATGAGGTTTTGGTTGCCAAAGCCAACCAAATTTGGTAGCCAAGGGCAACCGTTAATGTTGAGCCCTGGTTTCTAGTCAGGATTTCTTACTGTAATAGTTAAAATATTATACATTACATAACCTCTATGCTCCTTATATGTCACTGTAGACATGTCATCTGGAAAACCTTTATATATCTAACTATACACTTTTGTAGATAATTAATCTCTATCGTCTACATCAGTGTTTCTCAAAGTGTGGTCCGGGGACCACTGGTGGTCCGCAAGCTAGCCCAAGTGGTCCGCGAGCAGACGTGGTAAAATATAATATAGATGAGTTGTTTGCAATATTGAACCAACTTGTATGTAAATCCAAACATTTCTGCAACACTGCCTATGTAAGCCATGCCAGTTTAAATCATATGAATTCTCTGAAACAATAATACAATCAAAGTGGTTCAGTGAGTAGGCCTATTGTGTAATTTACTATTGAAGTAGGTCTAATTTTTTTATTTTTTTTTAGCTAGGTGGTCCGTGAAGCTTTTTTTATTGATTAAGTGGTCCTTGGTCTGAAAAAGTTTGAGAAACACTGGTCTACATAACTACACAGAATACTGTACTCTACCTGCACTTTGGTATTTAAAGCTTATTTTGCACTTCTGGTTGCATGTCAACTGCATTTAATTGGCTCTGTACCTGTACCCTGCTAAATGAGAGTAAAGTTGAATCTAATCTAATCTAAACAAGTTGGATAGAAACCTGTTTAGGGAGTCACGGCGGGAGAGGGGGATGGAGGATGAGAAAAGAGAAGAAGAGGAGAGAGGGAGGAGAAGGACGGAGGATAAGAAAAGAGAGGAGGCATGAATGCCAACTCCGTGGTCATGGACTGACCCCACATATGGCAGCAGAACAAAGGGCAAAGCATGGCCTAGATCCCCTTTTAGATCCGTGATTAAGAGATGCTTGATGGAAATCCCTCTTCTGTCGATCTCATTCTTTATCTCCTTTCCTCCTCTTGCCCTCTGTCTTCTCACTCTATCCCTTCCTTCATCCTTTTTTTCCTCCCCTATTTTATTCCCTCTCTCTTTCCCTTTCTCTTTTTTTCTCCTTTCATCTTCCTCTTCCCCTCTCCCTCGCTCTCTCCTTTACCCTGCCTTTTCTCTCTATTCCTCTTTTCTCTGTCTCTCTTTCTCTCTCTGTCTTTCCTTTACTCCCCCCTTTTTTCCCTCTCCCTTATCTCTTTTTCTCTCCTTTCATCTTACTGTCCCCCTCTCTCTCTCTCTCTCTCTCTCACCCCTCCCTCTCTCTTTCTCTCCTTTCCTCTCTCCTCCTCCCTGTCCCCCCTGTCTCAGATACGGTGCGGGTGACCACAGCGGCCCACCTGGCTCTGCTGGTGCCCAAGAACATCTCCCTGTTCCCCACCAGCAGCGAGCCCTGCACCGAGGGCACCATCGACGTCTGGTGGATCGTCCATGACGGAGGCATGCTCATGCTGCTCCCCTTCCTGTTGCACCAGCACAAGGTGTGTGTGTGTGTGTGTGTGTGTGTGTGTGTGTGTGTGTGTGTGTGTGTGTGTGTGTGTGTGTGTGTGTGTGTGTGTGTGTGTGTGTGTGTGTGTGTGTGTGTGTGCGTGTGTGTGTGCCATTCCTGCATAGTCACAGGTGAACAAGGAGAGCTCTGTGTGTGTGTGTGCGCGTGTGCATGCAGAAAAGCACAAGATTGTATCCGTATTGTATTACTGTGACTGGCATGTGTGTGGTAATGGGTAGGAGGGGACTTGTTAATACATTTTTCTGTGCTGGTGTGTGTGTGTGTGTGCATGCGTGTGCGTGCGACTACCCTACACCAATTAAAGGTCACATACTGCAGCAGGAGGGGGGGCAGATAGAGGTTTGTCTGTGTGTGTGTGGGGGGGGGGGGGGGGTCATGTTTGTTCAATGAGTGTATGTGATCATATCCAGTGTAGTAATTGTGTGTGTGTGTGTGTGTGTGTGCGGGGTCAGGTGTGGCGTAAGTGTGCCATGCGGATCTTCACAGTGGCTCAGATGGAGGACAACTCCATTCAGATGAAGAAGGACTTGGCCACCTTTCTCTACCAGCTGCGGATAGAGGCCGAGGTGGAGGTGGTGGAAATGGTAAGACACACACACACACACACACACACAGAAGACCCTGATCTCACATACTCCACCGATGTTGCTTTTATCCTATTGCACTCACATTTGCAGGCATATCTGTGACTTTAAGGGCCTGTGTCCACCAATCGCGTTTTTTGCGCCGACGGTGGCTATTTTCTATACAAATCCTATGAAGCTCAGCATTCACAGCGCTCGGCATTCACAGCGCTCGGCATTCACAGCGCTCGGCGCCCTCGGCGGAAAAAGGCTCTCGGTGCTGACCGTTTACTTTCCTGCAGTGCTCAGAGCGCTCAAAGTTTAAATCTGTTCAAGTTTTAGAACAGCGCTGGGCTCGTCAATGTCACTTCTCTCACAATGACTGTAACCTACCAACAATAAACGCTTGACCGAGGCGCTCTTAAAATGAGGCTAAGCGCGCTATCAGCACAAAAAAATGTGATTGGTGGACACACACAGGCCCTAATGTTGAACAGTGAAACTTGTCAAATAGTTGAAGGAAATCACAAATCTGTTTCCACGTCTCTCCTCTTTCCCTCTCTCTCTCTCTCTGTCTCTCTTTCTTTCTCTCTCTCTCTCTCTCTCTTTCATCTATCTTTCTCTCTCTCTCTCTCTCTCTCCTCTTCTCTTCTCTCTCTCTCATTTTTGCTCTTCCTATCCCTCTCTCATTCTCACCCACTTCCACCTCTCTGCTCTACCCCCTCATCTCTCTCCGTTTTCTCTTGACCCTTCTTCTTCTTCTCCTTTCTTTCTCTCTCTTCCCTCTACCCATTTGTACTCCCTTTCTTCTGTCATCCACCGCTTCTCTTCCTCTTCCATTCTGCTCCCTGCATTCTCTCACTCTCTCCCCTCCTTCTCTGCTCCCCCTCTCTTTCTCTCTCTCTCTCACCCCCCTCTCCCCCCTCCTCTTCTCTGTTCCCTCCATCCTTGCAGCATGACAGTGACATCAGTGCGTATACGTACGAACGAACTCTGATGATGGAGCAGCGCTGCCAGATGCTCCGGCAAATGCGTCTCTCCAAGTCCGACCGCGAGAAGGAGGTGAGGAGTGTGTGTGTGTGTGAGAGAGAGAGAGAGAGAGAGAGATGCTGCTGACATAAGCTCAGAGCAATATATATCAAGAGATTTGTTGAGAGAGAGAGAGAGATTGATTTGTGCTATTTGTGGGTGTGGCAACAGCAGTGCTAAATCTGGAGATGTAGAGTTGACCATTGTGCGATTGACGCCCTCTACTGTAAGCTACTCTAAATGCATGCGTTTGGTACGGGACTGATGGGCTGAATTATTCATTCAAGACATTGAGAAAGAAAGGGAGATTGATTGATTAATTAAATGTCCTTTCCATTCCTGTCCCACACACACGCACGCACACACACACACACACACACACACACACACACACACACACACACACACCGTGTCTCTCTCATTGAAGCGAGGGCGCTGGAGTCTTGATGAAGTAAGTGCATAGCCTCCCAGTAGCCTGTGCACTAGCGTAGCATACCGAGTGATTGTCTGTCAGAGTAAGTGTCTGTGTTTGTGCATAGGTATGTGTGTGAACATGTGTATATGCTTTGGTTGACCATATGAAATACTTTTTAAGGGTAAGAGCAGGCTTAACTCAGTCTCTTATTGTTTTCAAGATTGCTGCTGGGCAAAACTTAGTTAGAAGTAGTCAGAATATATATGAGAATTTTTTTTTTATCAATATAAGTAAATATAGATAAAAATATTGATGTATACAAAGTGTGGCCTTTTCTTCTTTTCTGACCCTACGAAAGAGAAACTGCCGTTCATTTAGAGAACCGGTACCCCAGTGTCCAGTGCTGTGTTGTGGTCAGTGATGGTGTGTATGTCCACCCCGTAGGTGTATCTCTCTCCCATACCGAAGACAGAGGCAGTCTACACCAACCCCCGCAACCACAACAAGAGAAAGGTAGAACGAGAGAGGAACAGAGGAGGATGGAGAGAGGGGAGTAGAGGAGGAGGAGAGCAGGGAAGAGCTGAAGAAAGGAATACAGTGAGATTTTGAAAGAACAGAAAAAAGAGAGGAGGGAAAGAGACAAAAAGTAGCTGCCGTGGACATTGGGAGGTTGTCACAAATTGCTAATTCATCCTGTGATGTGTGTGTGTGTGTGTGTGTGTGTGTGTGTGTGTGTATGTGTGTATGTGTGTGTTTGTGTGTGTATGAATGTATGTATGTGTGTGTTTGTGTGTGTGTGAATGTATGTGTGCGTGTGTGTGTGTGTGTGTGTGTATGTGTGTGTTTGTGTGTGTATGTACGCGTGTGTGCGTTTGTGTTTGTGTAATCGTGTTACCTGTAGGCTCAGCTGGTGAAGGACCGCAACTCCATGCTGCGCTTGACCAGCATCGGCTCCGACGACGACGACGACACAGACGGATGTTCAGGCGGAGCGGGAGCAACAGCAGCATCAGGAGGAGGAGGAGGAGGAGGAGGAGGTGGTGGGGACCGCAGCGAGCGTAGCGGAGGAGGAGGAGGAGGAGGAGCGACAGGGGCAGAGAACCAGCGGGTGCACATGACCTGGACCAAAGAGAGGGCGCAGCGGGTCCTCCTCACGCAGACGCAAACGCACACACACTCCGGCTGCAGCACGCCCGAGGGCTTCAGAGACATGCTCAGCATCAGGCCGTGAGTTTACACACACACACACACACACACACACACACACACACACTCCGGCTGCAGCACGCCCGAGGGCTTCAGAGACATGCTCAGCATCAGGCCGTGAGTTTACACACACACACACACACAGACACACAGACACACACACACACTCCGGCTGCAGCACGCCCGAGGGCTTCAGAGACATGCTCAGCATCAGGCCGTGAGTTTACACACACACACACACACACACACACACACACACACACACACACTCCGGCTGCAGCACGCCCGAGGGCTTCAGAGACATGCTCAGCATCAGGCCGTGAGTTTACACACACACACACACACACACACACACACACACACACACACACACACACACTCCGGCTGCAGCACGCCCGAGGGCTTCAGAGACATGCTCAGCATCAGGCCGTGAGTTTACACACACACACACACACACACACACACACACACACACAGAGAGAGAGAGGGAGGGCTTCAGAGACATGCTCAGCATCAGGCCGTGAGTTTACACACACACACACAGAGAGAGAGAGGGAGGGCTTCAGAGACATGCTCAGCATCAGGCCGTGAGTTTACACACACACACACACACACACAGAGAGAGAGGGAGGGCTTCAGAGACATGCTCAGCATCAGGCCGTGAGTTTACACACACACACACTCGGGCTGCAGCACGCCCGAGGGCTTCAGAGACATGCTCAGCATCAGGCCATGAGTTTACACACACACACACACACACACACACACACACACACACACACACACACACACACACACACACACACACTCAGGCTGCAGCACGCCCGAGGGCTTCAGAGACATGCTCAGCATCAGGCCGTGAGTTTACACACACGCACACACACACACACACACACACACACAGAGAGAGAGAGAGGGAGAGCTTCAGAGACATGCTCAACATCAGGCCGTGAGTTTACACACACACACACACACACACACACACACACACACACACACACACACACACACACACACACACACAGAGAGAGGGAGAGCTTCAGAGACATGCTCAGCATCAGGCCGTGAGTTTACATACACACACACACACACACAGGGAATACACAATACATTTAGAGAATATAGGCAAGCACACACACACAACCATTTTTCAGGTCTTTTTCAGAAAAGTCTAAAAAAGGTTTACAGCATTCTTGCAAACGTTGTACTTTCATACACAATAGGGTTGGGCTGGTGATATGCCGGCTTGGCATATGATTCATTTTGGACTGAGTAGTAGGATGAAGTATCAGGGCTACATGGCCTTTGAAATGAAGATTTTTTAAGACCACACTTCGCAACGAACTTTTGGCATGTCCTTGAATGCGTTGACACAGGGAACTTGACTACGATTGCATGGAAAGAAGCCCTTGAATGTTATTATATCCTCACAATAATCATGTAAAATATTGTTCAATCTGTTGGAATACCTTACTCCAATGTACGTGCAATAGAATATGCATTTGTGTCGTTGCAACACATATTTCAGTATTAAAATAGACTAGCAGCAAATGTATTGCATTTCCCTGCTTATCTGCAGGTTCATAAAGGGTTGTCCATTTTGCAGATAAGGATATCACTTGTAACTGTTTCTAGTGGAAGGGGTAGGGGTTCAAATTAGTAATTGGCTTCTATTTATTTGTCTACAGTCAAACATTGCGATGGACAATGACAGGCTGTATATGTTTCTATGTTATAGCAGAGGCACTACAATGCACTGTGTGGTGGTGGTGGTGGTGACGCAACCCAAACCTAATACGCACCACACCTGTAGCAACCCAAACCTAATACGCACCACACCTGTAGAAAGACACACAGCTCTCATTTTTCTATTGACACACCAGCATTGCAAACATCACTATTCATCAATAAGAACCCATCTGTTTTTAGTTGTCATTCTGTTTTGCGAACTCAACTCAAGCTCAAACTAAATTTCAATTGTAACTTCTGGTTATTACAACCTGTTACCAGTTTATATCTATCTGTTATATATTAGTTAAATGTGTTTATAAATGAAGATAACATTTGGTCACTAATTGTACCTCCAGGGACCAATCCAACGTACGGCGCATGCACACTGCGGTGAAGCTCAATGAGGTCATCGTCAACAAGTCCCATGATGCTCGGCTGGTCCTGCTCAACATGCCCGGTCCACCCAGAAACCCAGACGGAGATGAGAACTGTATCCTTCACCAAATCTTCACCATCATTAATTTGTATTACCTGTAATTCCAGGGCTTAAATTTCACTGCGGGATTGCGGGTATTGCGCATAATTTGTTCAAGTCCCGCAACTCTAGCCATCATAATGCGAGAAATTCCCGCATACACTTTTACAGCCTGTCTGATGACGTTAATATAATCATGAAGTGGCGTGAAGGCGGTGCTATTGACCGGACGGATCAACTACCGAGTTGAATTGAACATGGCCTCATGCAGACGCAGACACACACACACACGGAGAGAGAGAGAGAGAGAGAAACACTTTGCGCTTACGCAAATAGGCTACTACGCAACCATGGCAAACTTTTACATCTGGAAAGAGCTCCTTGGTAACTATCCTGCTAGCTCCGGTCACGTCAACACTTGATCCCAGAAAGATTGTCTTCAACTTGTTAGTTTTTTGAACATTAATTTTATCTAATAACATAGAAAACATAATGAATTGCATCCACATATCCTTATGCACTATGCACAACTTTTATTCACTAGCGACTAGCCTAAAACCGTCAGGCTGAAGGGAGGCTAATTACTCTCACTTATTTTCTTAAAGTGACAGGCACTCAATTACACCTACTCATCACCAATGTGCACTCAATTAGACCTACACAACACATTAAAGATATGCCTAAGTGTTATAGTTTAAACGTCAATATGAAGCATTCAAATTACTAAATATGTTTAGCTACTAGTAATTACTAGTAAAATGCTATACATTAAAAAAAATACATTATTAACTAAATACACTCTATATGAATTAACAAATATATGAAATAGAAACATAGCCTATCACATAAGCCATAATTTTCAGTGTGTGTGTGGAGAGAGTCAAGCAGAATCTAGGATGTCCACTGTTGTGAATGATCCCACTACAGTATATATTACTGATGACGTCAGGGTGTTGGGGGCCCCAAAATCAAACACTTTTTTAAAAAGTATCGAAGAAGTATCGAAATTGCAATCCCCCCCCCCTAAATTGTGTAAATCCCCCCTACATGAATAACCTAAGGGGGGAATTCCCCCCCATTTTGAAAAATTAATTTTAAGCCCTGAATTCCAATCTAAAATTATTTCTCAATACTATTATTTAGATGAGTTAGTTAGGTGTATATAAGGCTGTGTCTCCATTAAACCGGGCAAATAGAATTAGGTATATATTAAGTAAAATTGATCTCATCCACATAATAGCTTTTGTATAGTTTTTCAAAATTGTTGCATCCACACTATATTATATATAAGTATATATTGGAGTATATATACTCTTTTGATCCTTTGAGGGAAATTTGGTCTCTGCATTTATCCCAATCCGTGAATTAGTGAAACACACTCAGCACACAGTGAACACACAGTGAGGTGAAGCACACACTAATCCCTGCCTGCTACAACAGCGGCGCTCGGGGAGCAGTGAGGGGTTAGGTGCCTTGCTCAAGGGCACTTCAGCCGTTCCTACTGGTCGGGGTTCGAACCGGCAACCTTCCGGTTACAAGTCCGAAGCGCTAACCAGTAGGCCACGGCTGCCCATAAGACCACTAAAACACTTACACGCCATAGAAGCGTTTGTTGTTGGTGGTGTCTGGAACATTAACTTTTATTTAACTTTTATAACCACATGCCATGACACAGATACAAAATTACATGTGTACACGTTTACCCTGTACACACTGCAACGTGAACCCAATGTTTTGAGATTTATCCACCCCAGAGATAATTTTTTGAAAAAAACATTGTTTTCAGTGTTTTAATGTGGACAGAGAAATAATCAAATAAATAATTATGCATATTTAGATTTACTCAATTAATGTGGACTGGACCTTAATATGCATCTTTCTATTTGTCTGTATCCATTTCAGTATATTATTATATGTTATAATGGTAATGATGTTCTCTTTGGACAAACTGATGAACACCTCTGCCCTGTTGGTAGCTACAAGCTTGGATGTCAGTCAGTAATCCTTGACTGACCCATTCAGACATGGAGTTTTTGGAGGTACTCACGGAAGGGCTGGAACGTGTGCTATTGGTCAGGGGAGGAGGAAGTGAGGTCATCACCATCTACTCCTGATTGAACAGCAAGATGGAAATGTTCAAAATATTTTTTTTGCCAACAGTGAGGGGGTGAAAGGGAGGTATTGCTAGCAGATGGATGCCCCCTCCCTCCTCCAAACAATCCAAAACCCCAACCTTCAGTATGGACATTAATTGGCCATTGTTATTGCAACTCCCGCCAGCTAGTATATAATAACTTTTTGGCCATTGTTTCCCTCTCCTTCTACCACTACCCTTGTTAGACCACTTGAGAACATTTAAAAAGCCAATCCACATCTCATTCCAATTCACCCCCTCAAAACAAGCAGTGTCTGAGTGCTATGTTTGAGTGCTCTGTGCTCTTTGTCGACCTGTGCGTGTGGGTGTGCGTGTGTATGTGTGTGTGGTGGAGAATGTATAGGCCCATGAGTGTATCATCAAAAGTAGTTGACTGAAAGTGAGATTGAAGATCGAAAGGGAAATCAGGGACCAGTTGTGAGCTGACAGACAAGACAACACAAGTTGGATAGTGTGTTAGTGTGTGCGTGTCTGTGTGTGTGGTATCTGTGGAGTGCGGTGTCGTGGACCAATGTTTAAACCACACAAAACACAGTGGAACAGAGATTGTGTTCCATTGGATTGACTCAGGAGTAGCTTCAGTAGGTTTGATATTGGACCTGGTGTGACCATATGTGTGTGTTTTTGAGCGAGTTTGAAGGTAGTAGTATATGTCGATCCATCATGTCAGCTCTGTGCACATGTATGGTCATCAAGAAGAAGTGTGTGTGTGTGTGTGTGTGTGTGTGTGTGTGTGTGTGTTGCCCAAAAGGCAAGGGGCAGGAGGGGGCAAATTTCCTTTTTGAAAAGGGTAACAGTGTTGTAGCAATATAGATCTGGCCTTGTTGCACATTGGACCACTATAGAGAGGACCATCACAAAGCATGCTGTTCAGTGATGTTAAGTGTTCAAACTGTGGTCTGCAAAGTGTGTGTGTGTGTGTGAGAGAGAGAGAGTGAGTGTGTGGTAGTGTAATTGCTTGTAGAATCCATAATGGGCGAAGTTATTTGTGCGCTGCTTTTTTCTTCGCTTGACACTTTTGCGGTCCTGTGCTGTCCAATCCACCACCAAAACTATACCTCCTTTGCCATCGTCTCCTGGTGTCTCCTGCTGTGTGTGTGTATGTGTGTGTGTGTATGTGTGTGTGTGTGTGTGTGCACGCGTGCGTGCATGTGTGTGTGTGTGTGTGCGCGCGCGCGTGTGTGTGTGCATGCGTATGTATCAGCTGCCTACAGCAACGCTTGTGAACTCAACTCAACAGAGGAGTGGGAAGGAGACATTTTATTCCACTAACCTTCTTGTCTCAGTGTTGTTCATTTAATGTGCAGGGATTGTATTTGTTTCTGTTTTTTGGCTTGTATATACACAAAGATGTCCCAGATTTTATCTTTTTTTTTTAATGCCATCAGTTGAATATTGACAACTGCTTGAAAACTGGGAATAAACCAATTTTGTGAAGAAATCCAAAGGTTTAATTGTCTATTCATTTAATCTGTTTTTACACACATAGAGTTGCATACGTTTTGGGTGATTGTTCAAAGACTTTCCAAAAATCCAAACAGAAAAAGCTCTTTCCATGTCTATCTTTCCATACATGTCTGAAAGGAAAACTGAAAGGCAATTTTTCACATAGACCCATGTTTCTCGAAAATCAAAAACAAAGATGCCCCCAGTGTGTAACACTGTCTGGCCACTCTAGTTGTTGGCTGCAGCAACTTGAGCTAGGTAGCACCAATTGTTTTCCGTACCGACAATAGACCTACTCGGTGACCTCAAGAAACACATCTGAAAAATGGCCAGAGTTCTCCAAGTATGATGACATGACACATTACAATTTCAACTGACACTTTTATCCAAAGCAACTCAGAGAAAACAATTGCAAGACAATAACCCCCCCCCCCCCCCCCATATATTTTCTCAGTCACGCTTTTGCATTTGCTTCAACTGCACACAATGATGTTTATGGGATGTCTGTATCCTTAAATCTTTATTTCACAATTGAATATAGTCATGGATTTTTAGTGAGATTGAGGGATGGGGTTAATAAGGCACTTAGGTGTGTGTGTGTGAGAGAGAGAGATCTCAGCTCTAGAATCTGCTGGATTTCACAAAACATGAGACACGAGATTGCAATCAGAGGCTGTACCTTTAAGAGACATTACTGGAACTGCAAGGTGACACCTGTGTGTTTTAATCCTCTTTGATATAAGGCCTAATCTCAGGGGACTACCAGGGGGATTTTTTGGACAACAGTGTCCTGAGATTAAGCTCTAAGAAAACAATCTGGCATCAAGGGACTGTTGATTAACAGAGTCTTTTAAATTTATTCCATTTTCAAGTTCCATATCTTGTCAGAGGTGAGAGTGGTAGAGGGTGTGTTGTTATATTAACACACATTAATTTTACTTCTTTATGCATTATAAGATGAACTTTTCACGAAAATGTAGAACCTTTGTTGGGTCTTGTCCCCTGCAAGATCCCCAATATAATTCCCCCTTGATATAATAATCTTTCTAAATTGAAAAATCTGGCGAATATATTTGTCACATTTTCTATCTACCACCATCCAGAAGAAGTTTATGTTGTATTACACTATCCATACCAAAAAAACATCTACTATGTGACGGCTGCATCGACATCAGGTTGTACGTCACTTCCGTTAGAAAACACAACCCGGAAACTCCTGCCATATTGTGATTTTTTACGAGAACCGCTTTGGTCGGAGAAGTGGTGAGACAGAACTCAAATCAATCAGGGCGAGTATGGAGGTAAGAAGAAAAGCGTGGGAAGTTATTAAATAGAGGTCTTTCATCTGTGGTTTATTCAAAAAACCAAACGTTTTGGTCCGTACCGTACCATTCAGATGTGTACTCGCTGTGAAGTTTAACACTCAAACAATCCTGACCACACTGAAAGCTAGCTAGCCAGCCTGGTTAGCTGCCCTAATACCCCAACTTCCTTATTATTGCAGCTAGTTAGCTTGCGAATTTTCCATATCCATACTGTTCATATTGCTATATTATAAACACATTCCACATTCAACTTAATTTTTTTAGATATATACTGGTAGTTGCCAGAATTGTTGGCTGGACCTTGCGTTAAATTGCTAGCTGCTTATGTAGCTAGCATGGGAGCAGTGCATAGTGAAACTACTGTAACGTTAAGTTAGTCAGGATGGCTCGGTAATGGAAAGCACAGCTGACTCTTTAGCTAACCATCTCATTGTCCCTTTAGCTTCTAATCACATGTCACCCCTGCAGAAACCTTATCTCCTGTCCTTTCTCCCTATTAACGTGACTGTTTTCGATTATCAGGCCAGTGAAATTATCAGCTTACCTCTGACTATAATTGGTTTCACATTAGCTGTTTGGCCATTTGATTGGGGTCGATCAACAGCTGACAGTCACATTAACGTTACTGACACTCGCATTGATGTGAGCGAGAGTAGCCTACTATTGTTGTCTCTGTCAAGTAGGCTAACGTGTTCTGTAGCACATTTTAAATAGGGTCTGCCGTAACGCCATCGAGGCCTGCGTTCGTTTTCAGAAACAGTATTCTGAAAGCTGATTGGGGATACATGGGTAGGTAATGTTACTTTTAGCGTGTTTCCTACTCCTTTGCATGTTCCCTCTAATCAACCAAACACACGCGTTTCGTATTTCAGGGGGCGGTTTGTGCACCTTGCCAGGCCTTGAATGGACTGAACCACAACACTGAAATGACAGGGGGGAACGGAAAGTCGATGATCAAGTGTGTTTTTCGAGCGTCAAACACTCTTGTGTGATTTACATTGATGTATTGTTTTGTATCCACTGCTAATATACTAGGTACTTTACAACCGCGTTGTGGGGTCAACATAATTGGCAAGTGTGCCCCTTGAGGACGTTCCCAAGCCCACATCCATAGCACGGACTCGATTGAGGCGCCTCGGGCATTTTCTACTACGGCTGGGAAACCTTTGGGATTCGACTGGACCGATAACCCATGGTTTTTTTCCCATTCTGCATGCCAGGGAAGTTGGGGAATAGTTTCGCAATTTTGTACACCGGCAGATACTTCAATGCAAGCACTTCATTTTTCGTCTAGTATACACGCCAGTTTATGCACGATGGTTTTGCTGTAGACCTATTTTCCATGTGGATGTCATTCAAATTGACTAGGCTGCAGTGGTAACGTTAGTCGCTTCAGCTTTACCGATACTCCGTTGACATGTCTTTAATGTTGTAATATTAGTGTTTGATACGGCATTTCCATACATGTCTAATGGGTTTCGGGGTGGTGCGATAGTGAGCAAGGACCTCGACCTCGAGACCCTATAACGGGATTCGATCAAGGCAGCTAGCAGGCTAGGCAAATCGAGCTAACCTTACTGCAGTGTGCGTCAGGCATGGTTATGAGGGATAACTTAACGGGTAGGACAGGTTATTTTTGGTGCAACTGAGGCCATGGTCATGCGTGATGCTAAGCAAAACCATGTGTGTCATTTGATAATGTCCCGTCACAAAGTGTACAGCCAAGTCGACCACCACTGTCGATAAAAAAAAAATCTGTCAACGTTGCACCGTGACCCACTCTGGACAATGTTAGTCACCTCCTGGGTGCACTAATGACTGGATCGTTGATTCAAGTGCGAGCTGTAATGGACAGATACACTTTCTTTTTACACATGTAACGTTATCATCACAACGGTTATCAAAATCGCTCTCAGGTCCACGCAAGTCCTTTTTTTCAGTAAGCGCCTGTAACGACATGGACCTGAATTTTTACGCGGACCTTTCGGAGGACACCGGACAACCCGGCGACCCCGAGTTCCTTGACTCGCAGCCTTTTAACGGATTTGACGTCGGCAGTAAGGTGACGCCACGGAACCTCCGTGCAAGGGCATGCCACTGCTTTTGAGTGTCACTCAGTATTTTGCATTCGTGCTGTTCCACGTAGAATGATTTTTAACCATGTCTTTATCTAAAAGTTGGGAGACACTTGACTAAAGACTGTTTAAACGATTCAGCAGCTTGTTGTCTTGGCCTCTCCTTAGCCTATTGTGCATGTCAGCAACAACAACAACAACAAACCTTTCTAACCCCTTAAGTGGTTGCCCTAATTACACTCTAACTTGATGATGAAACTTTCCATTGTCACAGCTGACATTTGTTTTTGTTGCATTTGCAGTTTCCAGGAGGGGGTGACAACTACCTGGCCATCACCGGAGAGGGCCATCATCCCTTCCTCTCCTCCTCTGAGGTAAGGCCATGGTCTGGTCAGTGTTGTTTGCTGTCTCTGCTACAGGGTTATATCTGCAATAAGTTAATAAAGTCGCACAAAGTATGTAGAATGAGATGCACACAGAGATTTTATTGCTGAAATAATCAGATTCATGATGGTTTGTCATATGAGTAGACATGACATTTTACAGCCATACTTGAAGTGAAATTGTACACTGGTGACATAAAGATGATTCATTTGTATCACTCCATGTCTATTACAATTATGTTGTTGCCAAGCTGTCATGTTGCCAGTTTGTAGTTTTGTGTATATTAAAACGAATAATGTGGATGTAGATCATTAATATCTAAACCTGTCTGACTTCAAAACTGCATTGTGTGGCCACATAATATGCTTGTAAGTGTGATAATATCATGTGCAAAAAAATATCTAATGGCATCTAATAACATCCATTTCCTCTCTTCTCTCCTTCCCTTCCCCTCCCTCTCCCCATTCCATTTTCTCTTTTCTTCTATTTCTCTCTTTCTCTCCTTTCTCCCTTTGTCTCCTCTCCTCTTACTCTTCCTCTGTCGCTAAAAACAGTCCCTCTCTCTCTCTCACCTGCAGACATTCCACACTCCCAGCCTGGGAGATGAGGAGTTTGAAATCCCGCCCATCTCGCTCGATCCGGACACGGCGCTGGGCGTGTCCGACTTTGGCGAGCTGTCTGACGGCGGCCCCGCCGGGGGCGTCCACGGCAACGCGGTGGTTGGGGGCGACGACCCCTCGTTCGCCTCCACCTTCGTCAACAACCCTTCGCAGGGCCTGGAGCACCTTAGCCTCGGGGTGATGGGGCAGCAGAGTGGTGGCACACTGCTGGGGTCTACCCTGGGCATGGTGAGCTGTGGGGTGGCATCTGTAGGGGGCCGGGGTAGGGTAGAGGGTTGAGGGGGCTGGTTAAAGTTCAAGTTGACTGGTATTTAGCAGATTCTTTTATCCAAAGCGACAGAGACTCAAAACGGTGGGTTTGGGAACCAAGCCAAGGTTAACCGTTTGTAAGGCGGTGACGTTACCGTTTTAAGGGCAGTGATCCCAGCATCTGTGGATTTGATGGAGAAACGTGTCCATGCAAAGATCTTACACAGATTAATTCAGGTGCGGAGAAGAATAATATACATTTGAAAAGCTCTCCATTCTGACCTGGGGAATCTAGACCATCAGTTTTGTTTTGGTTGACTTATTGACACAAGAAACTTGCGTCAGTACCAGACCCAACCTAGTCAGGGGGGGATTGAAATTTGAAGAGGGGGAGTTGCCAAAAACCCAATACATTAGACATGCAGCGTATATTTGTACTGTAGCCTACAAACAATTACCTGATGTAGTATTATCAAACACACACACACACAGATCGCCGCCAGTACACACAGGAACCGACAAAACCCAACGGTATTTGAACCTCTATGATAATGACTTTATCATAGTTCCAATACAATGGCACAAAAGTAAAGGTCAATTTGCCGGCAATGGAAAGTTATATAGCTTAAATAACCAATATTGCTTGCTTGCAGGGCTAAAGTTGCTGCCCCTTACCAATATATGTATATAATTACAAGGATACAAGGAAGTTTATTGTCACATGCATATAGTTATGTTCATATAATTAGAATATCATGTAAAAGTTGATTTATTTCAGTAATTCCATTCAAAAAGTGAAACTTGTATAATGTATACATTTATTTCACACAGACTTGATATATTTCAAGTGTTTATTTCTTTTAATTTTGATGATTATAACTGACAACTAATGAAAACCCAAAATTCAGTATCTCAGAAAATTAGAATATTGTGAAAGGTTCAATATTGAAGACACCTGGTACCACACTCTAATCAGCTAATTAACTCAAAACACCTGCAAAGGCCTTTAAATGGTCTCTTAGTCTAGTTCTGTAGGCTACACAATCATGGGAAAGACTGCTGACTTGTCAGTTGTCCAAAAGTTGACACCTTGCACAAGGAGGGCAAGACACAAAAGGTCATTGCTAAAGAGGCTGTTCACCGAGCTCTGTGTCCAAGCACATTAATAGAGAGGCGAAGGGAAGGAAAAGATGTGGTAGAAAAAAGTGTACAAGCGATAGGGATAACCTCACCCTGTAAAGGATTGTGAAACAAAACCCATTCAAAAATGTGGGGGAGATTCACAAAGAGCTGGAGTCAGTGCTTCAAGAACCACCACGCACAGGCGTATGCAAGACATGGGTTTCAGCTGTCGCATTCCTTGTGTCAAGCCACTCTTGAACAAGATATAGCGTCAGAAGCGCCTCGCCTGGGCTAAAGAGAAAAAGGACTGGACTGCTGCTGAGTGGTCCAAAGTTCTCTGATGAAAGTAAATTTTGCATTTCCTTTGGAAATCAAGGTCCCAGAGTCTGGAGGAAGAGAGGAGAGGCACAGAATCCACGTTGCTTGGAGTCCATTGTAAAGTTTCCACAGTCAGTGATGGTTTGGGGTGCCATGTCATCTGCTGGTGTTGGTCCACTGTGTTTTCTGAGGTCCAGGGTCAACGCAGCCGTCTACCAGGAAGATTTAGAGCACTTCATACTTCCTGCTGCTGGATGGAGATGCCGATTTCATTTTCAGGACTTGGCACCTGCACACAGTGCCAAAGCTACCAGTACCTGGTTTAAGGACCATGGTATCCCTGTTCTTAATTGGCCAGCAAACTCGCCTGACCTTAACCCCATAGAAATTCTATAGGGTATTGTGAATAGGAAGATGCGATACGCCAGACCCAACAATGCAGAAGAGCTGAAGGCCTCTATCAGAGCAACCTGGGCTCTCATAACACCTGAGCAGTGCCACAGACTCATCGACTTCATGCCACGCCGCGTTGCTGCAGTAATTCAGGCAAAAGGAGCCCCAACTAAGTATTGAGTGCTGTACATGCGCATACTTTTCATGTTCATACTTTTCAGTTGGCCAGCATTTCTTAAAAAAATAATTTTTTGTATTGGTCTTAAGTGATATTCTAATTTTCTGAGATACTGAATTTGGGATTTTTATTAGTTGTCAGTTATAATCATCAAAATTAAAAGAAATAAACATTTGAAATACATCAGTCTGTGTGTAATGAATGAATATAATATACAAGTTTCACTTTTTGAATGGAATTACTGACATAAATCAACTTTTTGATGATATTCTAATTATATGACCAGCACCTGTGTGTGTGTGTGTATATATATATATATATATATATATATATATATATAACATTTTCAGGGATTAAAGTTATCAGTCGCTTTGACAGATATCCATCAATTTATATCCGTAGAGGCCCTGATGACGTGAATGTCATAACATAAGAGACAAAATAAGAGACAGTGTTTTTCTACAACATGCGCCTAAGGAGACGCATTTCCCCTTAGAGATCTCGATTGTAGATTTTATTTGTAGCTATGTTATTATGACATTCACATAATTCTCTGAGCGCAGATAGGTGAGTCCGAAATGTCAGCTGGAATAGTGATGCGAGTCGGCGAGCAGAAATGTCTTTGGATGTCACAGGTGGGCTACGTGAAACTTTGAATATATAAATTCTGTTAGAAAAAAACATTGAGTAGCCTAGCCTACATTAGTGCAGCTAGAAGCATATTTTTTTTCCAATCTCATTAATGTGAACAATATTAGACAGCTAAACTTATGTTGCATTTTGCATGTGAAAACATGATTTAAATCCTTTTGAAATCTCTTTTGTAATCCATTTTCGGATATCCATTTTAAAACCAGACAGCTAGTGCTACCTCGCTATAACCAGAGAATGTCTAATAATGGGCTCTGCTATAACAGTAACTGCGAATGTGTACTGTAATCCACACATTTTTGGAACTGCTAGCTCCCCTGCATCTTAAATCAAATGGATTTGACTCACGTTGGATCTAAGAGTTCTGTTAAATTGAGTAGGGCCATTAATGTCTTGAAATAAGAAGAATTATTATTTTGTACATAAAATAACGAGGGGGGCGGTGTTGTTTTTTAAGGGGGCGACACCCCCTCGTGACACTGGGCCTGGTCAGTGCAACTTGTCTGGAAATATTCTGTTGAGGAGTACTCTTCCATACCACTCACCATTTGCCATTTATTCTTATTTGCCTCATTGGCTAAGGATGCTGTTAAAGTTGAAATTGTTTTTGGAAAGACACTGACTGACTTATGTGTAAGATCAAGAAAACTACACCAAACCCTATTGTGTTGCATAATACAGATGAAATCAGACACCCCTTAGGTCATGAGCCTTTTGGGGCAGTCGACCATCTTTTGATGAAATGTTTTGTTTTTCCCCTGAGAAATAGGCAGAGGCAAAGTTATGGGGGTGTGAACTTCATGCTTTTATTCCCCAAACAAACTTTTACCTTTGTTTTCTTAAACGTTGTATCAGCGATTTCAGGCCCAAAAAAGACCCAAACATAAATGATCACATACATCTAATCTTTCCTAACGATCCGCTAGCTGTCTGCCCCATAAGCAGGCCGTCAAAAAAACACGTCTCTGTAGGCACCCTAGGCTCCGAGATCTGTACACAAAAACAATTGCTACCAACAAGGGTTGGCAACCCACTCAAAAGCTAAATAAAGTGTTTCAACCAATAACCGACGAGATGCGTGTTTAGGAGAGTTTTAATTGCACAGGAGGGAGGGGGAGGGAGTAGCTAACTAGCTCTCTGTTTTGTTTGAACATCAACAGAAGTGACGTAATCCCGCTATCGCTGATACAACCTTTAACATGATACTCTGTCCCCTCCCACTCCAGGACCTTGGCCACTCGATTGGCTCCCAGTTCAGTAGCTCCTCCCCCGTGACCATAGATGTCATGAGCGACATGAACCACGGGCTCCTTGGACACAACCAGCTGACCACAATAGACCAATCAGAGCTCAGTGCACAGCTGGGGCTCAGCCTTGGGGGAGGGACCATCCTGCCCCGCTCGCAGTCACCTGACCAGCCACTCTCAGCCAATGCCTCGCCAGCGGAGTCGCTCCAAGATGATGACATGGATGACTTCCGCCGGGTGAGTGTGTTTAGCTGTGTCTATAGACCTCTGAAGTTCGCCTGCAAGAAGGACCCAGAGTGACCATCTTTGTCCTTTTAAGGAGATCCGGGTACCATCTTTGCCCATATAAGGAGATCCGGGTACCATCTTTGCCCATATAAGGAGATCCGGGTACCATATTGAGATCCAGATCTCCTGCCATCTTTCTTTCACGACTGGGTTATCACTTTCTTTATTTATTCCTCAGTCTCATCTGACTCCTCCTCTTCCTCTCCTCCTGCAGAGCGTTTTGGTGGACTCTCCGGTGTCCCTCTCGGTCTCCCCGGCGGTCATCTCGCTAAGCCCCTCACTTTCGGACTCGCCCTCGGGCTCGACCGCCTCCAGCGGGCTCCCGACCCTGGCGCGTCGTGGAGGGACGGGCGCCGGGGCAGGAGCCGGGGGCAAGAAGGGCAAGAAGAAGAAGGACCCCAACGAGCCGGTGAAGCCTGTGTCGGCCTACGCGCTCTTCTTCCGGGACACGCAGGCGGCCATCAAGGGCCAGAACCCCAACGCGTCGTTCGGGGAGGTGTCCAAAATTGTGGCCTCCATGTGGGATAGTCTGGGAGAGGAACAGAAACAGGTTGGTGAACACACACACACTATGAGAGATATACCCATGCATACACACACAAACACACACACACACACATCCACAGACACTATGAGCGATATATCCATGCATTCACACACACACACACACACAGACACTATGAGAGTTTGAGATGAGACCCAACAGTAAATTAATTCAGTCTGCAGTTACTTTTGAATAATTCGTTTTTTTTTTGGTGGGGTTGTTGCTTTTTTGAGTTTTTAGCTAACCAAAAGGTTTATGCTGTGTGCTATCTTGTGAGCACCTGGTTTTTTGTTTGTTTTTGACCTGTTTTGTCTCCATTCTACAGGTTTACAAGAGGAAAACAGAAACTGCTAAAAAAGAGTACCTCAAAGCACTGGCAGCTTACCGAGCTAATCAAATGTCCCAAGTGAGTATTTGGCCAACCTATTAGTACCTCTGATGTGGTTGTCTGTGGGGTGTTGCTTTTGGCAAAGATTTGATATGCAGGAATTTTGACAGTTAAAATGTTCTACTAGTTTCGTGAGACACTGATTTTCAAACAAATGTTCATGCTTCACTTTCATAACCTTAAATCTCACGGATCTCACTACATCTCCTGGACCTTCATACTCAATAGCATAGTAGAATAACAAGCTCAAAGGCAAACTGCTGTGCTGTGCGAACGTGAGAGACTACCTTGTTCGCACTGTGCACCTGTGCACTGTGCACAGATCAATGAAGTCAACCATGTTTCATTTAGAATACACCTTCATCACCGAATGACTTTGTATGTGCTTGTTTTCACTTCATGTAACTCTTGACTGTGTTTCTTTGTGTCACTGTGACTCTCAGCCCGTCATCGAGGTGTTGGACAGCACGCCCTCTCCCCCTCCCGCGGCCCCGGAGCCCTCCCCTCCCTCGGCACCGACCCGCTCCGCCCGCATCCCTCACCACGCGCCTGACAACAACACCATCACCAACATCTGCACGTCCAACATCATCCTGGACCTACCGCAGGTCACGACCCGCTCACGCACAGGTGCCCACAAACCGACTCCCGCCCCGGCCACTAACGCCACCACCTCTCCTCCAGCCGTTACCAAGATCATCATCTCCAAGCAGGCGCTGGCGGCGGCCGGGTCGCCGGGAGCGACAGCGGGCGCCCGGCAACCACCTCCCCTCCAGCAGATGCAGCAGAAGCCCACGCCGCCGCCTCCGCGCCTACAGCAGGCTCCGCCCCCTCTGCAGGCCAAGCCTCGGGCCACGGCAGCGGGCACCTCCGCGTCCTCGCCGGCCTCCTCGATGGCTACGGCGCCCCCGCCGCCGCTCCAGATCAAGATCGTGCCGTCCTCGTTGCAGACGGACACGCCCATCATCGTGTCAGCGGGGGAGGACGCCGGCACGGCCTCGGTGTCCTCGCCGCCCCCGCGCTCAGGGTCGCCCACCCCCGCAATGGCAGTGGAGATGGCGCAGCCCGCCGCCATAGTGACCGCTTGCTCGCCCTCGGCGGCCGAAGAGGTTGGAGAGACAGAAGAAGCGGTGAGGAGCTTGAGGGGAAAGGGGGGAGTGTGGGGGGAGAATGAAGAGTGTGAATGAGGTGGAGTGTATATATGGGGTTTGCTATGTGAATTGAGAAGAGGACCAACAAATGATGTTAATGGGTAAAAATGGACCTAGAGCGTGTAACGTAATTTCCTGACCGAGGTTTCTACATTGACATTGCAAAACTACTTCAGCTATGAGGTTAATACACAGGGGCGAGCCATACTCATACATATTAGTTATCGATCTGATTTTGATTTATTATAAAGTATTGTTTCATAAACTGGTTAATACAGAGGTGCGGTTAATACAAGGGTGTCAATACACTGTTGTGTTTTTTTGTAATTTGTATAAACCACTGTCCTGTGGTTTATACACGATGCGGCTTATACACAGGAAATTACTGTAGGATAGTTGGATTTGACGAACCAAGAGAAGAAGGGTGAGGGGGGCGGGGAAATTTGTTTGAGTAGTTCTGTAACCTTACTCTTCTCCCTCAGAAAAGTATGTATGAATTGCACAAATCAAATTCAGTATATCATTTATCACATTCATTGTATGACTCAGATTGAATCCATGACTCCATATGTGCTATATGTAATATGTCCATCAGATGGAGGTTGAGTTGAATGTGTCCCCTGGTCCGGACACGCCAGCCCCAGGGACCCCCAGCGTCTGTGTGAGGGCGGGCTGTAACAACCCACCAGTGGAGAGCAAAGACTGGGACCGCGAGTATTGCAGCAACGAGTGTGTAGCCACTCACTGCAGGTGTGCATACAAACACACACACACACACACACACACACACACACTATCTACTGTAGTCCAACACACACATACATCATTATTTCTCAATCAAGTTCAGAAAGTAAACAAATTGAGAGTTTATCAGGTTGATCATCTGTCAAAGTCGGTCAGTATAAATCAGTTCTTCAATATCAACATGTAGGCATTTATTAATTCCTCTGTTCTAAACTACTAAAACAGTGTCATCTTCTGAAATCGCTTGCCTTCCATATGAACCAAAAGGGTGTTCCACATGTGAACAGCCTTCATTTCCCTCAGCTGGTTGGTGACTTGTGTTTTTGTTTCATTCTTTTCCCCTCAGGGATGTGTTCTTGGCCTGGTGTGCCATTCGTGGACAAAACTCCACCACTGTGACATAGGTACCTGCGGCAGGACTGTGTGTGTGTGTGTGTGTGTGTGTGTGTGTGTGTGTGTGTGTGTGTGTGTGTGTGTGTGTGTGTGTGTGTGTGTGTGTTTGGGTGGGTCCTAATGAATCAATGAATCATCACGTGATCCACACTGGTCCTCTGCAATCTGCATTTACCTGCATTTGGGAAGACACAGCGAGAATTTTGCCACGCTGTGGACGAAGGAGTGGTCAGGACAGATGTGAAAAGATAATCAATATTTTCTATTTTTTGAAATGTATGTTTTATTTTCTGGTGCTGTTGTCATCATGCGTTTTAACACACACACACACACACACACACACACACACACACTATTTCACCCTCACATGTACATCAATTTACAAACTTTTTTGTGTTACCTACCTGATCCATAACAAAGAATGGTCAATAGGAAGTGGGTGACTGTAGATTTTAGTATGTTAATGACTTATTTGCATGAAGGAGTAAGTGAGTGCATAAATGAATGAATGAGTGAGTGAGTGGATGGATGTATGGATAGATAGATTAGTGGATGGATGATGGATGTGTCGAGTAGACTGCCTGGAACTTTTTTGTCTTAGGGATGAGCACATTTTTTAACAACATATGAGAGAATGCATGTAACAACACATGTGAGAGAATGTCCTCAGTTACATCATTTTATTGAGCTGGATTTTAAGACGGATCATAATTTCAGGCTTTTTTTTTAATCCATTTTGTGGTGGATTTGACTGTTAGGAAAAAGAACACATTTTTAAATCAAACATATTTAAATGTCTACAATACATACAGTTACATCACGGCAGCATACCAGTGTGCTTGTGAATGCATCAGCATTTTTTTTAAAGGGAGGCATGGAAAATTAAGCTATTTTGTACCTTTTTGAAGTGGCATCCTTCACCACTGTACATGAACCAGGATACATGTATATTTTTAAACGAGAAAAAAAGAAACAAACACTCATAAATATTTTTAGCATTGTTGTAATGGATCCTGTTTGCCAGGAAAGAAATCATTTTCATTAACACTGTGTCCGTTGCCGTGGATTCAAGGGACCTGCAAGTGACACACTGAAATGCTCACAGAGCTAACTTTTCCTTACTCCTGACTTTTGAGTGGACTTAAGAGAAGAGCGGGAATTACATCTCAACACGTTTCCAAATTAATAAATTAAAAAGTCTATTAGCAAAATCTACTGTGTTGGTGTTTTTTTCTCAAATTGTATCTGTTTTAATTAGCCTTATCTCAAAATGATTGGACAAATGTATCCTGTGCATGGAATTCATTTATTTAGGTATTTTTGGGGGGTCCATGACAGAAACTACTTTATAGATCTACAGGTCAGTCAGCATGAAGGTCAAGGAAATGATTCTATTACCTGCATTAACTCTGGACTTAACAAAACACAGTGGACCAACACCAGCAAATAACATTGCACCCCTAATCATCACAGACTGTGGAAACATCAAATTGAACTTAAAGCAACTTGGATTCTGTGCCTCTCCCAATTTGCTAACTTTTTTTTGTGTTACCTGATCCATAACAAAGAATGGTCAATAGAAAGTGGGTGACTGTAGATTTTAGTATGTTAATGACTTATTTGCATGGACTATGCACTCTGTGAACACCATGCCACCTTATATGGCTTACCCTTCTTGTGGAAGGTGTCAAATGAGTGCCTTCTGGACAACTATCAAGTCAGCAGTCTTTCCCATGATTAGGGCCCGAGCACCGAAGGGCGCAAGGCCCTATTGTTTTTGTAAGGATTATTAGGGGTCCGAGCAGCGTAGCTGCAGGAACCCTATTGTTTCTGTACCGTTCATTTTTTGGCCAAAATTCTGTAAAAGTCATACTGCAGCCTAAACCCTAACTCCAAAACTCTTGAAATTTTCAGGTATGGTTACCAGTACCCCCCTCTACCCATAACCCAAAATTTGGGGTACTGCACCCAAAGGTGGCGCTATTGAAAAAAAAAGTTAATTATGCTTATTTCTCCTTACCAGATTCACCTAGACTCAAAATTCTTTCAGAATATTAATCTCTAAACTCAGATGCATCTTTTTGGCCCTGGTCTTATGGTCTACAAATGTTTACTTTTTCCACAATTTCATGGAAAAGCCAAACATTATAAAAAGTTTCACACTCTTCAAAAATAATCGAATCTTCACCAAAATTCTCACAGACAATGTTTAGACCAAGCCTCACAAAAGTTATCGCTCAGAATTTTGATATTTTGTTCCATTTCAGAGATATAGGCCAATAAAGTTAGACCACTTAGGCCTTTTTTCCTAGATCACCTATATTCCTATAAACCGTAAGTCCTAGAAACTTGACATTTTCAAGTATTGTTACCAGTACCCCCCACTACCCATAACCCAAATTTGGGGTACTGCACCCAAAGGTGGCGCTCTTGTCAAAAACGCTTATTTCTCCTTACCAGATTCACCTAGACTCAAAATTCTTTCATCATATTAATCTCTACATTCAGATGCATCTTTTTCACCCTGGTCTTATGCTCTAAAAATGTATACTTTTGCCACAATTTCAGAGAAAAGCCAAACATCATAAAAAGTTTCACAGGCTTCAAAAATTATCAAATCTTCACCAAAATTCTCACAGACAATGTTTAGACAAAGCCTCACAAAAGTTATCAAAAGAATTTGGATACGTTGTTCCATTTCAGAGATATAGGCCAATAAAGTTCGACCACTCAGCCCATTTCTCCTATATCACCTATATTCCTATATGAGTAATTTTTTTTTCTTGGATAACAACCATACAACCATCATTAGGTGGATACCATTAACAGTGCACATTTTCAGATATGTACTCTTTTTTATAAAGCCCTTAATTCTATTGTCAAATGTATGCTAGGAATTTTCTTGATGTTGTGTGTTTGCCAACACACATTTTCACCATTTGAATGTGACTGCTCAATGTGTATGATTGTCAGTGGCTGAGTGGGATAATGCCTACTGCTGGTGTTTGTTAGGTTGAGAGTTCGAATCCTGCTAGAGCTTTAGGCTCAAGATGCACATGCTATTGGTTATTGAAGATTGACACTATTGAACAGCACCTGAATGACATCAGACAATTAACATTCACACTCATTAGTTGCCAAGAATCAGAATGCCGACACACTCTATGACATATAGGGGAACTTCTTTGTTTACTATTTTTCCTTCATCATTAAGTCTATCATATTTATATTTCATCCATTACTGTTCTTCTCTATAAATGTCTAATTGCCCCAGAATATCCAAAAGTTTTCAGGTGTATTTTTTCAGGAAAGCCCTTCATTTTATTGTCAAATATATACTTGGAGTTTTTCTTGTGTGTTTACCAACACACATTTTCACCATGTGAATGTGACTACCCAATATGTAGGATTGTCAGTGGCTCAGTGGGATAATGCCTAGTGCTGGTGTTTGTTAGGTTGAGGGTTCGAATCCTCGGTAGTGCTTTAGGCTCTAGCTCGAATACTATTGGTTATTGAAGATTCACACCATTGAACAGCACCTGAATGACATCAGGCAATCAACATTCACACTCATCAGTTGCCAAGAATCAGAATGCCGAGACACTCTATGACATTCAGGGGAACTTCTTTGTTTACTATTTTTCCTTCATCATTAAGTCTATCATATTTATATTTAATCTATTAGTGTTCATCTCTACAAATGTCTAATCGCCCCTCCATGCTTGGAGTTTTTCTTGTGTGTTTACCAATACACATTTTCACCATGTGAATGTGACTGGCCAACATGTAGGATTGACAGTGGCTCAGTGGGATAATGCCTTGTACTGGTGATCCTTAGGTTGAGAGTTCAAATCCCACTTGAAGCATTAGTGAGTTGTGGATGTTAGCATACTACAATAGAATGCTGTTGGGTTGTGGAGGATAACACACTATAACATTACAGCTACTTGTCAATATGGACTTGTAGTGCAAGGCAAGTATTACTGTATAATTATAAGCTGTAGCCTATAATTATTTGTTATTCTTATAATATTTGTCATTTCTTATACATATTTAGTCGGCTCTTCCACTTGACAGAACAACTCTATATCGGCTAAGGATGTCTCGCATGAAACAATGCTGCAGAAACATGAAAATACGACTTTGAGTTTAGTAGGCTATAATTTTCAGTTCCTGTTTATCTATTGCACAATGGGTAATAATTTAAAGGAATCATGTTGCAGTCTTGTAAATAGTGACCCTGCAAGATCCCTAGTCATTGCAAAATCATAGTCTGTGACTTAAAACTCTACTACTTGTCTTTAGATGTGAGAGGGTCTGAGACTGTAGTCTTTCAAAAATCTTTTCCAAATCTTTGCAAATCTTTCCAAAGTTTACCCGCTGGGAAACCCTGTAGCTCCGGAGCAGGGGCTCAGACCAGGATAAATTGTTTGCTCGCCCTCAGTTCGCTCTTTTGTTCATCTCAACCCAGCACTCCAGTGTGTCCTGCTCTGTGTGCGTCTTTGAGTTAACGTAAGTCATCACTTTAATCACCCTCACTATGACTTTTGTGATGTTTATCAGTTTGTAGAGTAGCTCTGCAATCATGTGTAAAGTTAAGGTCTTTGTTTGTTGGTTTGGTGTGTTGGAGTCCCATGTGAGAGATGATTAGGTGATGTTGGTTGACTTGGGATGTCAAGTATTGTTTAGTTGTACCTTATATAGCCATATGATTTCAGTTTATTGTTCAAATGTCAATTGGTTTGTTTGTGAGTTGGGATCTGTACTGATTTACCCCATTTCACTGATTACTCCATTTTCTGTTTGTTTCCTCTTTGATGCAGCACACATACAAGTAAAGAACAAAAGAACAGATGAATTGAAACTCAAATAAAGTTAACTTGTGTTGCACCGAAACCTGCCATCTCTGTGTCATCACTCCATACCATTGAGCCTTCTGACCGAGGCTCTGCCTGCTCGCCACACACTCACTCTACCTCGACCCACATCGCCCCCTACAGTTCCTTCAGTTGGGTTGTGGAGGTTAGCATACTAGAATAGAATACTGTTAAGAATACTGTTGGGTTGTGGAGGTTGGCACACTATAACGTTACAGCTGCTAGTCAGGACTTGTCGTGCAAGGCAAGTATAACTGTATAATTAAGTGTGCTTGCAAGCACACTTATTGTTCTTAAGTTTTATTAGGGGTCCGAGCAGCGTAGCTCAGAATTTTGATATTTTGTTCCATTTCAGAGATGTAGGCCAATAAAGTTAGACCACTTAGGCCTTTTTTTCTAGATCACCTATATTCCAATATGAGTATTTTTTTTCTTGAATAACAACCATACAACCATCATTAGGTGGATACCATTAACAATGCACATTTTCAGATCTGTACTCTTTTTTTTTATAAAGCCCTTAATTCTACTGTCAAATGTATGCTAGGAATTTTCTTGATGTTGTGTGTTTGCCAACACACATTTTCACCATGTGAATGTGACTGCCTAATATGTAGGATTGTCAGTGGCTCAGTGGGATAATGCCTAGTGCTGGTGTTTGTTAGGTTGAGAGTTCGCATCCTGCTAGAGCTTTAGGCTCAAGATGCACATGCTATTGGTTATTGAAGATTCACACCATTGAACAGCACCTGAATGACATCAGGCAATTAACATTCACACTCATTAGTTGCCAAGAATCAGAATGCTGACACACTCTATGGCATATAGGGGAACTTCTTTGTTTACTATTTTTCCTTCATCATTAAGTCTATCGTATTTATATTTCATCCATTACTGTTCTTCTCTACAAATGTCTAATTGCCCCAGAATATCCAAAAGTTTTCAGGTGTACTCTTTCAGGAAAGCCCTTCATTTTATTGTCAAATGTATACTTGGAGTTTTTCTTGTGTGTACCAACACACATTTTCACCATTTGAATGTGACTGCTCAATGTGTATGATTGTCAGTGGCTGAGTGGGATAATGCCTAGTGCTGGTGTTTGTTAGGTTGAGAGTTCGAATCCTGCTAGAGCTTGAGGCTCAAGATGCACATGCTATTGGTTATTGAAGATTGACACCATTGAACAGCACCTGAATGACATCAGGCAATTAACATTCACACTCATTAGTTGCCAAGAATCAGAATGCTGACACACTCTGACATATAGGGGAACTTCTTTGTTTACTATTTTTCCTTCATCATTAAGTCTATCATATTTATATTTCATCCATTACTGTTCTTCTCTATAAATGTCTAATTGCCCCAGAATATTCAAAAGTTTTCAGGTGTACTCTTTCAGGAAAGCCCTTCATTTTATTGTCAAATGTATACTTGGAGTTTTTCTTGTGTGTTTACCAATACACATTTTCACCATGTGAATGTGACTGGCAAAGATGTAGGATGTAGGATTGACAGTGGCTTAGTGGGATAATGCCTTGTACTGGTCATCCTTAGGTTGAGAGTTCAAATCCCACCTGAAGCATTAGTGTTCAAATACTGTTGGGTTGTGGAGGTTAGCATACTAGAATAGATTGTTGTGGAGGTTAGCACACTATAACATTACAGCATTACAGCTACTTGTCAATATGGACTTGTAGTGCAAGGCAAGTATAACTGTATAATTATAGGCTATTTATCTTATTGACTCCAACACAGAACCCACCACCACAAATGCAATTCAATTCTGTGGGAAACACTGCCTTCCATTATCAAACCCTTCATCTTATCCACAACAAATAAATAGTCCTGTAGAATCAAGTATTGTTAGAATACTCTTGGGTTGTGGAGGTTAGCACGCTATAACGTTACAGCACAGGGTAATCCTAATTTTATGGATCAAATTTATTCCAATCTAACTCAAAAGTTTTGAACAACACAAAGGTTTTATCCAGATCAAAACCAAGAATAGATTATGTGATCTAATCCAATTTCAGGATCCTTGTTTCCTTTTGAACAACCCATTTTCAAGATTTGATCCAATCCGATAGCCGAAATCCGGTAACTGAAATCCGATCACCGAAATCCGATCACATTTCTTTTGAACAATTGTGCCCAAACAATCAAAGCATATGTAAAACTAAAAAGCTATGCTACCTCATGTTTGTTTTGCTCGGACCCCGTAAATCACCGCTTGCGGTTATATTTATTATTATTATTATTTTTCACTATTATTATTGTTATTCCACTTTTTTGCTTTCCTGTTTTTGAGGTGGTTAACATGGTCGAAAACTCTTGAAATTTGGCACACACGTCAGGTGTCACGCATCGCAATTAGGTACAAGAGCTTGACCCCGGGCGTGGCCCAGGGACTCGCTAGCGCCCCCTTAGGTGACTGATCCCGTGGTTGACATATATTTTGAGGTGGTTAACATGGTTGAAAAGTCTTGAAATTTGACACACACGTCAGGTGTCACACAAAGCAGCTAGGTAAAAAAGCTTGGCCCCGGGTATGGCCCAGAGACTCGCTAGCGCCCCCTTATGTCACAGTGACTTGTGGGTTGGCATATAGTTTTAGATACACATACCAAATTTGGGGGGTGTATGTAACTCCCAAAAACAAACAACTTTTGTATTAACATGCCATTAGCCACGCCCACAGGAAGTGAGGTAATTGAGAATTTGTGCGTTGTGGACATGATCAATTTTAACGTACTCCTCCTAGACGGTTGATCCGATTCATGTCAAAGTTGGTATACATGACGCCGAGATGTTCCTGATTCTAAATTGTGAAGCCTTTTTTTGATATGTTGTAATTTGACAAAATGGCGAAATTGTTAATTTTAATACCGTTCCACACAAACAGTAAATGTGTCATAATTCACCATGCATGGCTTGAAATGTTTTAAATTTCACAGGTCATTAAAGACCATGTTATTGATAATATTCACATGCCCATAATGCATGTTTGGCATAGCGCCACCAACTGGCAACAGAAAGAATGGCAATTATGCTGATTTCACATGATCAATTTGAACATACTCCTCCTAGACGGTTTGTCAGATTCATTTGAAATTTGGCAAACATTATGCCAAGATGTCGCTGATGTTAAATTGTGAATGGATTTTTGAATGTTGTAATATATTTGATATGATTTTAATATCTCACCACATAAACAGGAAATGTGTCATAAATCACAGTGCATTGAATGAATGGTCTGCAACTTCTCAGGTTAATAGATATCATGATTATGATGATATCCAGACACCCAATGGGCCTGCCTGGCATAGCGCCACCACCTGGCCAAGCAGGAAATGTGCCAGAAATGGACAATGCCTTAAGTGATTGATCTGAAACTTTATAAAATATTGGATATCATTATTGTGATGATATTCACATGCGTAATTCACAGGCCTAGCATAGCGCCACCTTCTGGCCAAGCAGGAAATGTGCCAGAAATGCTCTATGTTTTGAATAAATGGTCTGAAACTTCTCAGGTTAATAGATATTATGATTATGATGATATCCAGACACCCAATGGGCCTGCCTGGCATAGCGCCACCACCTGGTCAAGCAGGAAATGTGCCAGAAATGGACAATGCCTTAAGTGATTGATCTGAAAGTTTACAAACATTTTGGATATCATTATTGTGATGATATTCACATGTGTAATTTTCATGCCTAACATAGCGCCACCATCTGGCCAACCAAAAAGTGTATCAGAAATGTTCTTTGCTTAAAATGAATGGTCTGAAATTTCTCAGGTTAATATATATTATGATTATGATGACACCCAATGGGCCTGCCTTGCATTACGCCCCCACCTGGCCAAGCGAGTAAATGTTGCAGAAAATAAAATACAAAAACAAATAGCACCCGCATCAAATATGTACATTTCACAAACGCACCACGTCGGTGCTTTGTTGGATTCCGACATGTCACGGGTTGCGGCCCGCAGGTGCTCGGGCCCGCCATTGCCGCTTGCGGCTATATTTGTAGTTGTGTTTACTGAACCATACTAAGAGTTTAAAGGCTCAGGAAACCGACATTTCTGTTTTATAACCTCCTTATTCTAATATTTTGATATACTCATTTTTGGTGTCCATGACCGGTAAGCCGTAATTATCAAGATTACAACAAACAATGGCTTGAAATATTTCACTTTATATCTAATGAATCTAGAATGTTATGAAAGATCCACTTTTGGAGCTAAATAGGGGGTAAAATGAACTTTTCCACGATATTCTAATTTTTTGAGACCCACCAGAGGTTCGCATAATATGCTTGTTACAAACAAAGCAAATGCAGGGACAATTGAAGGCTGGCAGAGCTCCCACTATCCAAGTCCAGGAGGAGTGCAGCTTCCTCTCTGGTTAAAGGGACCCCGCGAGCTTAATTAAAATGGTAAAAAATAATATGTAAAATTGGGAACTTGTCAAAAAATTATGTCCTGCAAAAAAGGGTACTCGGAGGGTAAAGCCAAAGATAATAAATGCGTAGCAAGATGGGTCGTCCTAGTTCATGTCTATGAGGGCAAAGTGGAGTTCTGCCATAGACCTCAATGTTAAAAAGGGAGCCCGATCACTGCATAAATGGGGGATAGTGCCCCCCCTCGTGCGGGGCGTGTACTACTGCTACCCTATTTGCATACATTGCCGGGGACAGGAAATGGCCTCTCAGGAAGTATCTTCGTAATCAACCATCTTTGGTAAAGCCAGAGCCCGTTTACGGAGAGCCGGATCACTCCCTATTAACTCCATTGTACCTGCAATCTGCTGCAGTTCCGCTAGGGGCGATCACGAATAAGTGTAAAACAATGGGGGTCTATGGAGCTAGACGGCTAAATGTGTCTCTTTCACCTGGTTGTCGTTGAAAAATTGAAGATTGGATTATGATTTCTGCAAGATCAATATGGATTATAGGTCAAAAGTTGAATGAACAAGTACTTACGTCCTTTCGATTTCTTACAGCTTGGGTCATTGTTGCCCACAACACACTAGCTTTCTGCTAATGAATGACGTCATTGACGCATTTGAAAGGCTTTTTAGAACAAATAAGTGACTCAAAAAATATAATACTCAGCGGTGTGTATTTTTTCTGCCCCCTCTTTTGCATGCAACATTCAAATTTCTGGACAAAAAATTATATCCCGAGAAAAGTGGATTTGAGGGGTACAGCTCCATAGACCTCCATTCATTCTGCACTTATTCATGAGCGCCCTCATGTGGAACCAGAACAGGAACTGCAACCAGTTCAGAAACCGGAAGTTTCCCGAGAGTGGCGGTTCTCCCATTATTAGACATTCTCTGGTAAAGCCTTTAAAGGTAGCCAGAGCCGTATGGTAGTAGTGTACGAGCGCCGCCTGGCGTCTATCTCTGTACCCTGCTTAGAAATTGAACTATCAGGCCCAAATTCAGTACTCTGTCGCCTGGCGCAAGTCAAGTTGTCAAGGGCCCATGTTGCTACTTCTCAACTTTGCACATCTGACAATTTGAATTCTGTGGCCCTAAGAATATTCAGCAATCTTCTTTAAGGAAAAAAGACATGGGGATTATGTAGTGTGATTTAATATTTGTCCTATCTTGTTCCTGGGTCTGGTCTATCCATCTGCCTTGAAAATCTAAATGTTTCATTATTTTTGACTTGCCAACCGCAGCCGCATGTTTCATTATTTTCGACTCCGGCCAACCGCAGCCAGTAGCAGAAGACATGGCGGGAAAACATGTGAGGGCGGGAAATTAGCGCATGTTGCCCCTGAGATGAGAGGGCGGGGCTAACTGCATCCCCCACAAAAGACAGATGAGAAGAAATAGCATTTTTTTGTTATTGAAACATTGTAATTTACGATGTGTAGCCTTCTAGCCATTACTACAAATAGTGAACATGAATTATGTCAGTTCCAAATCTGTATAATGCCGTTTATTTGCATGGAAACAAAATGTAAAAATTAGGGATTTAAAATCCCAGTGAAATAAATAAAAATGCGCGTTTGCTTACATGTATAGTTAGAGAGAGCATGAGCAAAAAATGACGCTCTGTGTTCTGCTGCAGATAAGGGGAGGGATGGAAGAGGGAGGGGGAAACAGTGAAAGGGGGATTAATTGTAACAGGGACGTATACGCGTGGTGGCGTGGAAAACAAACAGCAGCTTATTTAGCCGTTTATTTTCCATAACACATGTGGTCAGTTTTGGAAAATAATATTTTATAATATTTGTATTTATATTGGGTAATTTTAAGTGGTTGCATATGCTTACTCATTTTAATTAACTTGCATCCGGAAGACGGATATAATCTACATTTTACGAGTGTCTTCAAGATCAGTCTTTGACATAGCCAAGAGAACTCAAGGAAATACAGAAAGTACTGGTGGCAGCTAGCAAACGTAGCTAGCATCGAGGTGTGGAAAGTGCGTGTGTGAACACTCATCCGGCCTCATCAGAAGCCGGGAGCTGGAGTTTGGGAGAACAGAAGTGTCGATATGGCGGTAAACTTGGACAAGGAAGCATACTATCGTCGAATCAAGCGCTTATATGGCAACTGGAAGGTAAAAAATACGTTCAGTATTGACAAGAAATTGGTTCTGTGTAGGCTCTTCGAAACAAACTACATTAAATCTTCCTGGGTGATGCTGGCTTTGACGTGCGCATAGTAATTGTTGTCGGTGCAGGAGAGCGAGTGGTGCGGCTAGATTGGTGGCTAGAATTAGGAACGATAACGTTACAGGCCTTCGTCAATACTTTGGTGTTGGATAGCAAATTTAAGCACTACACATGCACAATTGGCGTATTATCTTAAGAGAAATAACGTTATTCCGTGGATGTGTTGAGGGCATATTGTTGTTTTACGTTCATAAAACTGCACAATAAATGCACCACATCTTGCTAGTTGGGATGCTAAAATCATCCAAGTGAAGTCATATAACCTAACCTTAGCTAGCTAACTTCGCTGGCTGTTTTGCATTGCACTGCTCTTCCAACGTTGGTGCTAGCTACGTTATTGTCCACTTGATTTGTGATTGCTAGCTACGCACATAGCGAACACACTGGGTGGTCGCAGCTAATTTTACTTGTTTTCTGGCTGATATTGCTTCAGAATTTCTAATAACACAAAACACTGAACATGTATAACGTCAACTAGGTGTATATTAGAAGGCCTTACTAGCAAGCATATTAGCAAGTTATCTGGTCTAAACACGCATAGCATGGCTTTCGTTAGCCAGCATGATGGGGACACATCTGCGCGGTTCTCCGTAATGGCTATTAACATTAGCATATAAAAAGTTATTTTAATGCAGTCTCCATGTGTCCAAATGCTGTCTCTTTTTAGAGACAACTACATTTAGAGCTGTGGTAGTGATTTGTTTTGCAAATCGGTGGCTAATATGTATTGTCTGAGATTAAAAAGACGTGTGACTTTTGTGTTGCGGTACTGAACTTGTATCGCTAGCTATACACGGCTAGTTAGCCATGTTGGCTACTTTGATGGCCAGGTTTGGTCACCTGTTACAGCCACCACTGCAGAAACATTTGCTTCATTATTGTAAGTTAAGTTAGTCACTACATTGACGTTACACAATTATACAGAAACTATGTCGATACATTGAGACTATTCTAGAGTGGGTATGCATGATACACTTTCACATTCTATCAATGGACGCTCATGCTTTTGTAGCACTTTCAAGTTGTCAGCTGAGTTTTGGGAGATACATTTTGTTTTCTCTCTTTTTCAGAAAGGAGATGATGATTTTGGAAAGGTTGATGCCATCGTCGTCTCTGTTGGGGTTGACGAGGAGATCGTCTATGCCAAATCGACTGCTTTACAAGTAAGTTGACACACATCCCTTTGCTATTGTGTGGTGGGTAATCACTTGAGTCATTTAGTGTAATAAAACATGCAAAAGTTCTTGTTTCAAACTTTGTTAATGCTTTTGAAATTACTTTAGACATTTCAAAATGTGGTGATCTGTTTTTTTCCTTTTTCAGACATGGCTCTTTGGTTACGAGCTAACAGACACCATCATGGTTTTCTGTGAGACAAAGATTATCTTTTTGGCCAGCAAAAAGAAACTCGAATTCCTGAAACAGGTCCAGGTCACCAAGGGTAATGAGAATGCCAATGGACTTCCTCCAATCACACTGCTGGTCAGAGAGAAGGTATCAGTCTTATTTGTCAGTTTTGCTGGGTCAGTGTGGCCAGAAGTCAAGATTCATATGTTGCAATATGATATGGAATGGTTGTATTGGTCCTATTCTGACTGCTGATCCCTCCCCTCAGAATGAGAGCAACAAGGCCAACTTTGACAAAATGATTGAGGCCATTCGTGGCAGTAAGGAGGGCAAGACCGTGGGTGTCTTCAGCAAGGACAAATTCCCTGGCGAGTACATGAAGAGTTGGAACGACACCATCACAGCCGAGGGACTGGAAAAGGTGAGAACGGAGATGGAGACAGTGGGCAAGAAAAGTGTGTGTGTGGTGTGTGGTGTGTGGTGTGTGTGTGTGGGGAGGTGCAGTGTGGGAACTAGAAATGGAGGTGGCAGAAGAAGACACCTGACCGACAGAAAACAAGCCTTTAATTGCAACTGTATTGTCAGTAAGTTTGTATGCAGATACATGTGTTCCTGCTTTTTTTATGCAAACAAGATTGTTGTGTTTGTGGCAGTGTTGAGCTCTGACATGTCGGTATGCTTATGTACATGTATGTCATATAGTTATACATTTCCTTACATTGTATTTCGGAAATGTACATAATGCATATCTACACAGATTACACAAACTACAGCATAAACATGTTTTGTGTGTGTTAGGTTGACATCAGTACTGTAGTGGCGTACACCATGGCAGTGAAGGAGGATGGCGAGTTGGCTCTGATGAAGAAGGCAGCTGCCATCACTAGTGATGTCTTCTCCAAGTTCTTTAAGGAGCGCGTCATGGAGATTGTGGATGCAGATGATGTAAGGATGTGTGTGTGTGTGTGTGTGTGTGTGTGTGCGCGCCTGTGCATATACACCAAACATAAGAAAATGGGTTTTATTTGTTGGTTATGTATATACATCCATGCCTACAACTACACATTTTTGGATGACAACTCCACCTGCTATATACAGTATTGTGTATAGATGTATTACTCGGTATGACCTCATGGCTCTTTCTTGTCTTGTCAAATCCGGTCTGGCCCATTAGAAAGTGCGTCACAGCAAGCTGGCGGAGTCTGTGGAGAAGGCAATCGAAGATAAGAAGTACCTTGGCGGTGTGGACCCCTCCACTGTAGAGATGTGCTACCCGCCCATCATCCAGAGCGGAGGCAACTACAGTCTCAAGTTCAGCGTAGTTAGGTAAGGTCTTTCTGTGAGTGCATTGGTCACAGCTTGTCTTTTCAATACTCGTCTGTCCATCTGTATCCCTTTCACCCTCTCTATCTTTATCTCGAGGCTTAAAGTCCTCAGGCACCGTGCCTGAATTCAGGCGTGGGCCTTAGACTGTAACATTTGAAAAGAGCTATTTGTGCTTTTTAACTGTATTAAAAGCTACAATGTGAAGTGGTGTAATGTTATTTGTAAGAGTATATGTGGAATAGTAAACATCATGTACAGAGCCTGTTTGGGCCTCAGGTCTGAGTGGCTCTGAGTCAGGTCTTTAAGTGTGTGTGTGTGTGTGTGTGTGTGTGTGTGTGTGTGTGTGTGTGTGTGTGTTTCTCCCCTTAGCGACAAGAACCACATGCATTTTGGGGCCATCACCTGTGCCATGGGCATCCGTTACAAGTCGTACTGCTCCAACCTGGTGCGCACGCTCATGGTGGACCCCACACAGGAGATGCAGGAGAACTACAACTTCCTGCTGCAAGTGGAGGAGAACCTGCTCAAAGAGCTCAAACATGGTGAGGACTGGGAGAGTTAGGTGTGTGTGTGTGCGTGTTGTTTACTTGTGCATAAGTGAGTACATGATGTGCAGTATAAAATGAAATATACCTTTATAACTGTTGCATTGGGAGTAAGTGAGTGTGAGGGGGTGAGCGAAGGGGGTTAATGGTATAAGTCTGTTCTTGTCCCTTACAGGAGTGAAGCTGTGTGACGTCTACAATACAGTGATGGAGTTTGTCAAGAAAGAGAAGCCAGACCTAGTGAGCAAGCTCACCAAAAACCTGGGGTGAGTAGAGTACACAGTAAACCCTTTTCTTTCTTGCATTATAGAATTTCTATTGCACAATTACATAGAAGATAGAAGACACATACATAGAGGCATAGAAAAAGAGCACAAAGTTTCGTTTTGAAAAGTCAAATTAATGAGTTTCTATCACATGCACTCACCCACACGCACTTCCTGTACACCATTTCTGACTCTTGCAGGTGTGCTCAAATGGCACTCTTTAACACATACACACACTTCCTTTACCTCGTCCTTCTGGTGTGTGTGTGTTCTCCAAATTCACACACGTAAGCAAGCCTTCAGTGGTATTCTGTCATCTGTTGCAGGTTTGCCATGGGAATTGAGTTTAGAGAAGGCTCTCTGGTCCTCAATGCAAAGAACCAGTTCAAGCTGAAGAAAGGTAACAAGGGCAACACACCCCATTCTAATGCAGGAGCCCATTTTCTCTTATACATTTTTGATTTTTGTCATGCAACTGGTTTTCTTGTAGAGCCATGCTGTCACAACACAAGGTTTTAATTTATTACGTCTTAATGCATGATTGCAAAATATTTATTTGTGCGTTTCCAATAATTCTTCCAAAGTGCGCGTTCGGTTCGAATCACCCTTTTAACAACTCTGTGTGTGTATGTGTGTGTAGGTATGGTTCTCAGTGTGAGCCTGGGCTTTGCTGATCTCATCAATAAGGAGGGCAAGAAGGAGGAGCAGAAGAAATATGCCCTTTTTGTTGGAGACAGTGTTCAGATCAACGAGGTGAAAAGCCACACATGCATCCAATATAGATACTTTTACATATGCATGCATGCATATGTATGTACGTACGTACGTACGTACATATGCATAGTTTTTCTTCAGTTTTGTGGTTTATGCGCTAATTTTATTTAGCACATTGTAGGTTAAGTTCAGAAATAATTGGTTTGTGCATTTGTGTGCATGTGCATGGCTTGTGTTTGTTGCTCAGGAGGATGCTGCTACTGTTCTTACTCCAGTGAAGAAGAAGATAAAGAACATCGGAATCTTCCTCAAGGTAAGGCCCACGTATCGCACTATTCCCCTTCCCAGCCACCAAATTGTTAGGCTGGCGATACGCTTGTTTTGAACAACACAAACGCATCAGGGCGGCCACTTGTAGCCTGCGTCTGTTAAATCCATATGCAAAAATGAACGCAACACATCCACGAGATGCAATATTTACATGAAGCGAGGGCCAGTAGTATAAGTGCAGTACCTACCAGTACATGAGCACGCTGGGCCAGGTTTATTTGCGACTCTGTGTCTGAATTCTGAGGTCTGCCCTCTAGCAGAATCCTCCAGTACGACGTGTAGTGCCCTCGTGGAACATGGGCACCACAACGCAGACAGTTGTGTGCGCAAACGTGCGTGAATGCTTGGTCAAAAAGCAAGTATATCCCCAGCTTTAGTCATTTATTTTATTATTATTACTAATAAAATTATTACTAAATGATTGTTATGTCTAAATTGTTTCATTTGTCTCTGCCGGTCTCTCAATGTCTCTGCCTGTGTCTTTCTTTAATTCTTTCATGCCCCCCCCCCCCCGTACTCTTTCGCCAGTGTGTAATGTTGTACTCTCCTCTGAAATGTTCTAGGCTGACGATGAGGAGGACGAAGAGGAAGACGTAGACGACGCCGAAGAACTTCTGGGCAAGGGCGCTCGTGCCAGCCTGCTTCCCGACAGGACCAGGGTACGTGTAAGTTAGGGTGACTGCGAGAGTGCGTGGGTTTGCATGTGCATGCATGTTGTGCCGTGCCGCGCCCACGTACACTCAGTGGTTTGATAGAGATTTAAAGGTGGGGTCCTCCAAGAGGTTTCGAGAACTTCGCTTTGCTGACAGTCAGGTGGTTGTTGTGCTAAAGCTAAGTGTTAATACTATCGGCTGCAGCAATTAATCAACTAGTCAATTATTTGACAACTGTTGAATTAAAGGTGCAGTCAGCGATTTGTACACTATTTCAAGACCTTAACATTTGTCACATTAAAGAGATCTCCTCACAACCCGCTAGCTGCCCATTCAGTGAGAAAAAAAGATCCGGTCTGTGATGTAGGCAGCCCAGGATCCGAAAACTGGAATTAAAATGGGGGTAGCCTGTCCCCCAAACAAAAACAAAACCTTAGCCTTTTGTTGAGTTTCTATAGGAATACTGAAGGGACAGGTGAGCTATCTCCCTGGTGTATTTTGACTATTCTTTGGTTAAAGTACATTCTTTTGGAAAGAAGTGTCTGCTAGTAAATTTAAGCAGAGTAAATATAAACATGAATAAATGTGACTTTCTGCGCAATCACTGATTGCACCTTTTAATAGCCAACCATCGGTTTTGTCAATTCTGATTGCAGCTTGTTAAACTTTTAATATTTGTGTCTTTACTCACCTCTTAATGACTCCTCAAATACCTTGCTTTGTCCACATGTGAAATCTGTTTGGTTTACAATATTGGGTTTTGGGAGACATTTGATTGGCTTTTTTTTTTTTTCCTCTCACCGTTTTGTGATTGTTGTGACTAATTAAGTAATTGAGAAAATGGAGATTCATCATCATGAAAACAATTGATAGATGCAGCCATAGATCGTACACATTCTTGGCTGTAGAAATGGAATACAAACAAGAGAACTTGGAATGGGCGATTTCAACCAATCAACTATGTTGTTGTCCTGTTCCCTTAAAAGGAATGGGATGGTGTATTGGCTGATCAGTGCAAATATCAAATAGCACATCTTATATCCTTAGCTAAGTTCAAGGACTCACCTTTAAAGTTAATGTTAACTGTTAAATGTTATCTATTCAATTTATTAGTGAAAGTTGTACATTTATGTGTTATGTGGCAACTTTTGGGGCAATGTAACTCTAGTAACACTACCATTTTGAAAATAGTTTGAGGGAACTGTCATTTTCTCCACCACTGGTGTACAGTCTGCATGCTGGACTGGGGAGGGCTATGGGTTAGGGCATGTGCATGTGGTGTGGAGAATGATGAAATTGGGGTACGTGTTGACTGCTCGTCTGATTGGTCAGAATGAGATGACTGCAGAGGAGAAGAGGCGGGCTCACCAGCGGGAGCTGGCCGAACAGGTCAACGAGGAGGCCAAGCGCCGTCTCACCGAGCAGAAGGGAGAGCAGCAGATTCAGAAGTAAGTCATGAAGGAGGGATGGATGGGTGGATGAATGAAAGGGGATGAGTGGATGAAGGGGGATGAGTGGATGAAGGGGGATGAGTGGATGAAGGGGGATGAGTGGATGAAGGGGGATGAGTAGATGAAGGGGGATGAGTGGATGAAAAAGGGAATGGATGGAGATACTGGTAGACTGTGGGAAGCTAGTTGTCACCATTGTTGCCTATGTGACTGTAAGAATGTATGTAGAAAGTTTTGGAAGGAGAGTTAATTGTGCTTCAAAATGTATCAATCAATATGAATACAGTTGAAATGAGTGTCTGTTCACCCACCCAGGGCCCGAAAGTCGAACGTGTCGTACAAGAACACGTCTCAGATGCCGCGGGAGAAAGACATCAGGGACATGAAGATCTTCATCGACAAGAAGTACGAGACGGTGGTCATGCCTGTTTTTGGCATCGCCACGCCCTTTCACATCGCCACCATCAAGGTAGGCCTCCACACGTACACATTGTAATTTATTTACATATAACAGGAACAGTGCACAAAAAAACATTATTAGATGTCTTGTCCCAGGTTGTAGCAAACTGCTAGTTTCCTCCCGTAGTCCCTGGGCATGTAGACGGTGCAATAAAATGCAAAGTATTTACAGTATACAGTACAGATACAAAGTTATACAAATCTACAGACATTATTGTCCCCCCATCCCATCTGAAGCTAAAACTAGACCCCCCCCCCACACACACACACACACACACACACACACACACACTTAAACTCAGATATAGGCATGTTCAAATGATTCATAGATGTGCACAACTGTCTCATTTTCTCTCCTACCCTCTCTCTCTCTTGCGTGTAGAACATCAGTATGTCCGTGGAGGGCGACTACACGTACCTGAGAATAAACTTCTACGTGCCAGGCAGCTCTCTCGGACGACAGGAGGGCAACATCTTCCCCAACCCAGACGCCACCTTCGTCAAAGAGATGTGAGCCTGCTCACCTTTTTCATCTTTCTTTCTTTCTTTCTTTCTTTCTTTCTTTCTTTCTCTTTCTCCATCCTCCTCTCCCTCTTCTTCCCTCCATCTCTTTATTTTTGTTTCTCTATCTTGTCTCGCTCGCCCTCTTCTTTCTCCTTTCTTTCTTTCTTTCTTTCTCTTCCCTCATTCCCTCTTTCTTTCTGTTGCTATTCTCCTGTTCTCTTTCTTTCTTTCTCTTCCCTCATTCCCTCTTTCTTTCTGTTGCTATTCTCTTGTTCTCTTTCTTTCTTTCTCTTCCCTCATTCCCTCTTTCTTTCTGTTGCTATTCTCCTGTTCTCTTTCTTTCTTTCTCTTCCCTCATTCCCTCTTTCTTTCTGTTGCTATTCTCCTGTTCTCCTTCATTTCTGTTTTCTCCAGCTCTCATCCTCCTCTTCTCTCCTCATGCCCTCCTCCACTGCACTTCTTCTCCAACACACTTCTCTTTTCTTCTGCTCTTTTCCCCACCTCTTCATTTCTCATCCACTGTGAGTCTGGTGAAAATATGAAGAAGCTCTTTTTTTTTTCTATAGCGAAACAAACACTGAAATATCTTAATTAAAGAAGATCTCTAAATCTGCCATTCACACTTCTTTGCTTGCATGTGGCAAGTTGAGCCTTCTCATTGGCCATCCCCATATGTCCATCTCTCACCGTGTCCAATCCCTGTCCTCCAGCACGTACCGCGCGTCCAACCTGAAGACCCCCGGCGACCCGTCGGTGCCCTCCACCAACTTGCAGAACGCCTTCCGCATCATCAAGGAGGTGCAGAAGCGCTACAAGACGCGCGAGGCCGAGGAGAAGGAGAAAGAGGGCATCGTCAAACAGGACTCGCTGGTCATCAACCTCAACCGCAGCAACCCCAAGCTCAAGGACCTCTACATCCGGCCCAACATCGCCCAGAAAAGGATGCAGGGCTCGCTGGAGGCCCACACCAATGGTGAGTTGGTGGATGGTGTTGGCGGGTCGTCATTCTCATCTGAGGGCGGGAGTGTGTGTGTGTGGGGTTCCGTTCCGATTGTTGTCAACATTGCCCAGAAGAGTGTGCAGGGCTCACTCAAGGCCCACACTGACATTGAGTCTGTGGGTGGATGGTGTTGGCTGTGAGTAGAACCAAAGTGTGTGTGTGTTGGGAGGGGGGGGGGTGTAGTAGACTAGGCAGTGCTTATCTGACCAACTGTGTGGTGCACTTGACTCTTTCTCCTAGGATTCCGTTTTACATCGGTACGTGGGGACAAAGTGGACATCCTGTACAACAACATCAAGCACGCAGTCTTCCAGCCCTGTGACGGAGAGATGATCATTGTGTTGCACTTCCACCTAAAGGTGTGTGTGTGTGTGTGTGTGTGTGTGTGTGTGAGAGAGAGATTTTGATATACTTGGAAAGCAATCTTTGAAACATTGTATCCACCCAGACATTTTTATGTGTGTGTGTGTAACCTTGCATGCTACCTCTGCAAAATAATTGCCCTTCTGGGACAAATAAAGTGTTACTACTACTACATGTCTGACAAGCAAGTTTTGTATCATTTATCGTGTTGGTGTACAAATGCGCAGGCATGATTTTGTGCACTTGCCTGATTTTCTTCTCCATTTCTCTACCATTCTTCCCCCCCACCCCAAACCCCCACTGTCTGCCTCCTCCCCTTTGCTCCCACTCCCACTCCCACTCCCCCCTCCGTCCAGAACGCCATCATGTTTGGCAAGAAGCGCCACACGGACGTGCAGTTCTACACGGAGGTGGGCGAGATCACCACGGACCTGGGCAAGCACCAGCACATGCACGACCGCGACGACCTGTACGCCGAGCAGCTGGAGCGCGAGATGCGCCACAAGCTCAAGTCCGCCTTCAAGAACTTCATCGAGAAGGTCGAGGCGCTCACCAAGGAGGAGCTTGAGTTTGAGGTGCCCTTCCGAGACCTCGGGTGAGTGTGTCTCTCTCTCACACACACACACACACACACACACTCACACTCACACACACGCGCTAACATTCTCAAACAGCCCAACAAAGTACAACAAATGCATTAGCACACATAATAGCTCCAATATACACACCCAGATGCTGAGGCCCTACCTACAGAAATGTAGATTTAACCCATTTAGGCCGGGAAAGCGTATATGTCGATTTCCGCGTATAAGGTTTTTTTTGCACCAATTATCGGCCTCTGGGCCAATGAAATGCATCAGAATAGACACGAGGGAGTGTCGTCATGTTCCTCGTGACATTGTTTTGAAATTTCTTCGAGCAAGCATGGAGGACTTTGATAACGAGGAGATTTCGGAAGGTATGATTTTGAGGAGATTCTTGGCTTCGATGACATTATTGCTGATGACTTTGAACGCGCTCTCCCCTCCCTAATGTTGCCTGCTTTTGACATAGCCCTGGTAGGCTACAAAACTTGTACCCTACTGATTCTGTTTGTCTAATTGATGGATTTAACCCCGATTCGGATTAGGCTACACCTGCTTTTAAAAGGCGGAACATCACTGCAAAACGTGCGCTGTATTATGTAGCCACTCTGCGTCTTTTTATGTGCACGTTCACATTAAATCCATTTCACCAACGTTATCAAGAGAATACCGTAACGTTTTATTTTGAGCACTTTCTAGGTCTCACTCATTGGATCAAAATAACAGAAATAGCGAACTCCAAGTTATGGTAGGGTAAGTTAAGATATAAGCACATAGCCCGTTAAACATGACCAAGGAAAAAGTCAATGGGACAACACACAATGCCACGGTAACCTACCTAGGCTATGGAATTGAGAATGAAAGCTAATTACTTTCACGTTTTTTCTCAAAGTGACAGGCACTCAATTAGACCTACATATCACCACTGTAATGTCATTAAAGACAAGTGCAATAGTTTAAAAATCAATATGTATTCAAATGACTGAATATTTTTTCAGTTTTTTATGCAGATCATAAAATACTAACAAAATATATAAAGTTTATGAATTCAAAATATGAAATAGAAACATGACAAGCCATCATTTTGTGTGTGTATGGAGGGTTGAGCAGAGACTAGGATCACCACTACTGTGAATAATCACACGGTATTCATTATTACTGATAAGTGTCAAGGTGGTGGTGGCCCCAATTTGCCTATGTTCTTGTAATATAATAAACACAGTTACACTTTTTGAAACTATTTCAGCTTGTGTAGGCCTATCAGTAATTTCTGAACATACCAATAATACATATAACCAGGCAGTAGATGTCAACCAGAATGACAAGCTGTAGAAAATTCACTGGTTTCTGATAAAATAGTGCTGTTCCTGCACTGACACATTACCCGTTTTATTTTTGTGAATGTGTAACTAAATAAACCCAATTTCTTAGCAAAGCCACAGGTATAAGCTCTCAAATACTTTTTAAATGTTGTTCCTATCTGCTACAGAGGCTGAGAAATCAATCATTAAGTAGGCGTTGACACAATTGCTGAATTTCCAGAAAAACTTCAGGTTTTAGGGGGTTTTCTGAAATCACCCTTAGGTTTTACAGGCATTTTTTCCAGGCGTTTTAGGCCTAAATGGGCCAGCCTTAACAAGTGTGTACACACACACACACACACACACACACACACACACACACACACACACACACACACACACTTTAAGCTTGCATTTCAAAGAAGCAAAGCTTCAAAACCATACCTTAGCATACTGTTAAAACCATTCCTAAGCATACCGTTAATGTGTTTTTTGTGTTGTATTTGTGCAGGTTCCAAGGTGCCCCCTACAGAAGCACTTGTCTCCTGCAACCCACATCGAGTTCCCTCTGCAACACTACTGAGTGGGTTAGTCTCTCTTTCTCTAGCTCTATCGTGTTCGTGTGTGTGTGTGTGTTCGTGTGTGTGTTCGTGTGTGTGCAGGGGTAGGCTGGAGTATAGTGATTGTGGTTTCCGTCCCTCTTTAATATTGCTCCTCATTAGTGCATCGCTGATTCTAACGTTATCGCTCCCAGCCTCCATTTGTGGTCACTCTGGATGAGGTGGAGCTTGTGCACTTTGAGCGCGTGCAGTTCCACTTGAAGAACTTTGACGTGGTCATCGTGTACAAGGACTACACCAAGAAGGTCACCATGATCAACGCCGTCCCAGTCAACTCGCTGGACCCCATTAAGGAGTGGCTCAAGTAAGACTATCTCAAAGCTTTCTTCTTTCTATCTCAAAGCTTTCTTCTTTCTATCTCAAAGCTTTCTTCTTTCTATCTCAAAGCTTTCTTCTTTCTATCTCAAAGCTTTCTTCTTTCTACCTCAAAGCTTTCTTCTTTCTATCTCAAAGCTTTCTTTCTTTCTTTCTTTCTTTCTTTCTTTCGCCTAGATTTGAAGGGCGGGTCTACTTTTCAAGTTGTTATATTTTGATTTTGTATGAAACAAAACAGTTAAGTGGGTCTTTTTTTAAAGATTGTCTCAATTTTTTCCCATTTATCCTTCATCTGACTGGTCGGTGTCTCTCCCCCCCCCCAGCTCTTGTGACATTAAATACACAGAGGGGGTGCAGTCTCTCAACTGGACGAAGATCATGAAGACCATTGTGGACGACCCGGAGGGCTTCTTTGAACAGGGTGGCTGGTCTTTCCTGGAGCCTGAAAGCGAGGTGTGTGTGTGTGTGTGTGTGTGTGTGTGTGTGTGTGTCTGTGTCTTTACTTTGTCCCTGTGGGAAAGATGCTCAAAGAAAATCAATGTATTCGTGTTTGTGATTTGATTTGTTTGTACGTTGATTACTATGATTAATATTGACCAAAAATGACTTGTCCTGAAAATAGGAAATTCTACATTTGTGTATGATCTTTTAGGGTAGTGGAGCGGAGGACGACTCTGAGTCCGAGATGGAGGATGAGACCTTCAACCCCTCCGCTGACGAAGAGGAGGAAGAGGAAGAGGACAGTGATGAAGATTACTCCTCCGAGACCGAGGACTCAGGTAAAAATCAAATCACAAATACACCCACACCCTCAAGTCGTGCTTTCTTTTCTTTTCCAGCTGCCTAGCTCTAAGGTAGCGCTGAAAATACATTGGCTGAAAAACAACCCTGGGATTGTGTGTATATACTCTACTTTAATGGTATTGTGTTTGTAAATGTTTTTTTTTATGATATGTTTATTGTCTAAAGTGACTTACAATATAAATAGTGTCTGCAAGGAAGCATACATGTAATTTAATAGTGGTGTGTGTCTGCAAGGAAGCATACATGTAATTTAATAGTGGTGTTTGTCAGGTAGTATTTATTGTTATACTTCCAACATACTTTTCCAACATGGCTTGAGTGCCCTCATTTGTAAGTAGTGTTAGATAAAAAGCATCATCTTAATAAATAAATGTAAGAATAAATGGTTACTCAATTTGAATTTGTGTGTGTGTGTGTCTCAGACTACAGCGCGTCTCTGGGCAGCGAGGAGGAGAGTGGCAAGGACTGGGACGAGCTGGAGGAAGAGGCCAGGAAAGGTCACTACCACTCACTCTGTCCATACTGCTGTTGCTTGCGCTTTCACTCCCATTCTAGATTTTATTTATGTATTTCTTGGTCCTCTAGTCGATACCCCTTGCATACATAACTTATAGTTCTATATTGATCCCCTTTGTTTCCCTGGTGCATGTATTTTTCTGCTTAAAGTATTATTATTATTATTATTATTATTATTATTATTTTAACTTTGTTTTTCCCTTTCTCGTTCTGTCTCAGCGGACAAAGAGAGTGTCTATGAGGACGAGGAAACCGCCAACAGAGGCAAGAGGAAGGGTCGATCGTCAGCTCCTCCACCTAGGCCACCTAGCAAGAAACGACGGCACTAGATCTTTCTCTCTCTCTCACACACACACACACACACACACACACACACACACACACACACACACACACACACACACACACACACACACACACACACACACACACACACACACACACACACGAAAACACACTGCCAAATTTCAGCCCCCTCCCTGTACAGGCACACTGAGACACATTGTGTACATAGCTATGGGCGCCCCCCTGTGGCAGACAGTTGCATTACTCAATACTGATTTTTGTAACTGCTGCTGGTCCAAGATTCTGGTCATCTCTTGTCTCCTCTCTCTTCATTCCTTCAGATCATCTCTCAGGTGTGTGTGTGTAAGTAAGAGAGTGTGTGTGTGTGTGTGTGTGTGTGTGTGTGCATGAGTGTATCAAACAGGGTTTTATCAAGAACTTTGTCCCAGGTGGCTCTTTTTTTCTAAACCAGTAGGACTAGAATTATTTCTCTTCTTTATTTTTTCATGTGTTTTTTTTTTTTTCTGCCAACAATTTTATGAGGTGTAGTAAGCGTCCTGTCTGCAGCACTCCCGCCTGGCGCCCTCTTGCCCTGCTAGTGGTTGAGAGTGGAGCATTGTGGATGTGGAGTGGGGAGAGAGGGGGTCCACTATGTGTTGATCAGGTTTGTTATTGTTTCTTTTTGTAATGGGGGAGAGGAATTGGGGCGAGGATATTAAACACACTCACATACATGCGGATCAGAAACACACACACACACACACACACGCTCACATTCAATATAAACACACTTTTCCCCATCTTTTTGTGTCTGTTCATTCTGGAGTGTTAGACTCATATGTTTAATTAAAAGGAGAACTTTTTTTCTGTTTGATTTTTTAAGAAAAAAATAAATACAATTTAAAGGAACAAAGTTGTGGATTTTTCATTTATTTATGTAGTAGTATGTTTTTACGTGCCTAATCCAAATTGTATTTCAGAAATGAAGTAGTGCATAAAAGGAAGAATTTCTTATTTAAATAACCCCCAGTAATCCAATATTAATACATTTATATTAGATTAAATTCAACTTAATTGTCATTTTGCAAGTACAAAGACTGCCTTTACTATCCAAAAGGCATTGAATGAGCAGTCTCCAAACAGGTCTCTGATTTCCTTTCACAGAACAACCTTCTGGATCCAAATCAGTCAGGGTTTAAAAGCGGCCACTCTACCGAAACGTCTCTGCTGTCTGAAGCCTTAAAGGAAGCCAGGGCGACCGCTTTGTCATCAGTACTCATTCTGCTTGACTTATCGGCTGCCTTTGACACGGTTAATCACCGCGTCCTTCTCTCTATACTCTCTAACTTTGGAATCTCCGGCTCTGCTCTCTCCTGGTTTGAATCCTACCTCACAGGACGCTCGTTTTACGTATCATGGCTTGGACAGCTATCTGCACCTCACTATCTCAGCCCAGGGCTCAGTGATGTAGCTATCTACACCACCTCCTTGGGACAGATTATCCGTTCGCATGGCTTCTCATACCACTGCTATGCAGACGACAGACAGCTCTGTCTGTCCTTTCCACCTGATGACCCCTTGGTCTCGGCACGGATCTCGATTGCCTCTCATAGCTACATGGATGAAGACACACCACCTCCAGCTAAACCTCTCAAAAACTGAACTGCTGGTCCACCCAGCTAAACCTACCATACACCATGACATCAACATCAAATTTGACTCCATCTGTTTCACCTACCAGGGCTGCAAGGAGTTGTTCTTGACAACCAACTAACCTTCTCGGATCATGTTGCCTCGGTCGCCCGGTCGTGCCGTTTCATAATCTACAACATACGGAAAATCAGGACTTACTTGAAGATGCTACCCAACTCCTGGTTTAGGCAATAGTCATCTCACGATTTGACTACTGCAACGCCCTCCTGACAGGTCTCCCAGCCTGCACAGTGAAACCCCTTCAGATGATCCAGAACGTGGCAGCACGCCTGGTCTACAACCAACCCAAAAGGGCACGTTACCCCGCTGCTCATCCAGCTACACTGGCTACCTATGGCGGCCCGCATCAAATTCAAGGCTCTAACGCTTGGCAACAAAGTAGTCTCCGGTTCTGCTCCCACCTACTTGAATGCCCTCATACAGACATATGCTACCTCCAGACTGTTGCGCTCCTCAGGCGAACAATGTCTAGCTCTGCCTCCGGTACGCTCAGGCCAATCTAAACTTTTCTCATCTGTTATTCCTCGTTGGTGGAACGCACTGCCAGTTCCTCGAGGGCAGGGACATCCCTCTCCATTTCATGAAGACCCAGCTCTTCAGAGAACATCTCTTGTAGCACTACTTACAACTAGTCTTGCTGATCCTAGCACTTACCACCTGTCTTGAACTGACACTCAACTGCTTTAAAACAGCACTCACTGATGCACTTATTCTTACTGTACTTGAGAGAGAGAATTGCTTTAAAACTTAAACTGTTTACCATGTTGTTAGTCGCTTTGGTTAAAAATGCATCAGCCAAATGTAATGTAATGTAATGTAAAATGCAGTTTGCGTCTAACCAGAAATGTAAAAGGCAGAAAAGTGCAATGTGATATACAAAGTATAGATGGATGGTGCATACACAGGACATCAAATATAGTACGGTGTGGACAGTTAGTATACAGTTGGTTTACAGAGACTGTTTAACAGTAATATAAATTAAATATAAATATGTCTGCAAAATGTTTGTCCCTGTCAAGGTTGCCATGGTCATGGACACCTTAACCCTTGTGTTGTGTTCGTTTCCTGTTTATAGTTTTGTGTTAAATGACCACTGCATTATAACTTGTTATAAATCCATAGTAACACATATAGTATCATCTAATGTTGGGATAGACCTTTGTATCACTATCAACTTATGATAGTACCAGTTTTGAAACACAGAAACACATACAGTCCACCTGATCAATAGGTATGTTATACACTGACCATTTTCTCACCCATTAATTTCTAATGGCCGGTCATTTTTTGGTTGGTTGTCACCGGGATGCAGAGTTCAGTAGGGTGACAGTGGCAGGGAAGAAGCTTCCTCTGAACCTGCTGGTTCGGGTGCGGAGAGACCTAACGCCTCCCAGAGGCGAGTGGGGTGAACAACAGCATGTGGTTGGGGTGAGAAAGGTCTTTGATGATGCTGCACGCCTTACACGGGCATCGCTTACCCTGGATGGCCTCGATGTGAGGGAGTGAGGAACCGGTGATGCAGTTTTTACTACCCTCTGCAGTGCTTTCCGGATGGAGGCAGAGCAGTTGCCATACCAATCTGACAGTTGATGAGGATGCTCTTGATGGTGCAGCGGTAGAAGTTTACCAAGTACAAGCACCATGTAGGCCTACATGTCGTAGGTGAAGCTGACTACTAAATGTATTTTTCGCTAAACTAAGTTTTGTGTTCTGAATGCCTTTTTCCGATAGGCCTACCGCATGGCATAGTCCACCTTACCGTGATCACGGAATTCATAGTTTACCCACCTCTTATTTTACCACTACATCCCTGGCTGTGAGGTTACAGCTTTTCTTCATACAAAATATCAGGAAATACTGACCCAACTCTAATTTTCACAACTAAGTTAAAGTTCAGTTTATTGTTTTCAGCAGTGCGCGGCTGCGCGCCATTAGCTCTGGCACGCAAGTTGTCACTGGCGCTTCTCTGCCCTGAAAAGAAAAAGATGATTAGAGACCAATAGTCCAGTCATTTTAGGAGAAAGGGTTGAACAAATTGCAACACAAGCAAACTTAACTGATTTTGTATCCTCAATATGTTCTGAGTAAGGGAAAAAAAGCCCCGACGAATCCCAATAGGGGGAAGTTTAGAAAAAGACCTAAATATACCCTATTCATGCGCCTATACAGAATTTTTCTCACGGAAATAGGGGAAAAAAATTAACCTTCACATATCACCATGAAAATTACTGAGTTGATTACTTACATCAAGACAAACAAAAAATGTATTATAAGATTTTTGAAATTGTTTGTTAACATGGGCAAACAGGGCATAATGTAATTATGTATAGCTAAGCGACCCAAAACAAATTGCAACATTTGACAAACAAATTGTCCAAGGCATGGAGGAAGATAATACATGTCTTAACTGGTATTATATCTCATCTAGAGGGTATATTCTTATAGAAAATATATAGTTTATGGTGTTTAATTTGTTTTCCCTGGACAGTATAGGCAAAAATGTATCCACTTTACACTAGATTCGCCTTTACAGAATAGAGGGCAATGTATTGTGCATGGCATAGAGGAAGATGGGAAATGTCTTAAATGGTGTTATATCTCCTCCGGAGGGTATATGCTTTCAGAAAATATATAGTTTATGGTGTTTAATTTGTTTTCCCTGGACAGTATAGGCCAAAATGTATCCACTTAACACTAGATTCGCCTTTACAGAATAGAGGGCAATGTATTGTGCATGGCATGGAGGAAGATGGGAAATGTCTTAAATGGTGTTATATCTCCTCTGGAGGGTATATGCTTTCAGAAAATATATAGTTTAGGGTGTTTAATTTGTTTCCCTTAATAGTGCAGGCCAAAATGTATCAGCTGTTCACTTGATTTGCCTATACAGAATAGAGGAGTATGTGTTATGCATGGTATGGAGGAAGATGGGACATAAGTTGATTGATGCTATATTTCATATACAGTGCATATACATTTAGAATATGTATAGTTTTGACTGTTCTATGACTTTGGTAAAACCATGACCCATGCATAGGCATGCATTGTTAATTATTAATTTTAAACTATATTTATTAGTATAGCATTTTTGCCAGATGTCACAACAATAGAGTCACTTGGAGGCTAACTGCAGTTATCCCATCTGCACCCTTCTGTCGAATTAGGACATGATCATGTCCATCTTCAACTTTGCCTTCACAATTTTCCTGCATTCATAAACATACTGTGCTGTCCGATTATTGTTTTAGACAAAAATTGTGCAAAGTAAAGGGGCATCATACAGGCCCCTCTGATTGGACAGACAGTATATCAGTCAACCCCTGGGCAAGGGGTCAATAACTATAAGACTTGAAAAATGATGGACTGATACTTTAATGTGATATACTGTATGTTTCAACGACCTCTAAATCAGATTACGTAAACACCAAAACCAATTTCCTAGGCTGAATAATGCTTAACTATGTGTTTGTACAGATTACACATTGTGGAACACTTACATGCAAAAACACACTTGATGCACAAGATTCAACAACCATTTCTATTGATTCAAAGGGCCACAATGTAAAAATAGACACCAATTTTGCAACAAACCAGTCTGAAATAAGCCAAAGAAATTCACTCTTTGAAAATAAAAGAATGTTCCTCAACAATGCAAGATTCTAAAATTCCATGTATAGTTAGATGGGGTCAGATATTCTTTAGAATGTGTATTCTACAACATTCTAATTACAGTTTTGTCAGTATTTGCTGAAGAATAATGCATAAAACAACCCTCATTTTAACATATTTCCACCAACTGGATTTTCATGGTCTTTTACTATGGTGTAAAGATCACCAATTGAAATATAAAAATGTGAAAATAAATTCTGTTGCAATTAGTTTTGGGTCAGACCTTTGCCTGGACTATTAGCTCCGTTGTGGTATTTATACAAATTAACTATACGTAATTACATTATGCCCTGTTTGCCCATGTTAACAAACAATTTCAAAAAACTTATAATACATTTTTTGTTTGTCTTGATGTAAGTAATCAACTCAGTAATTTTCATGGTGATATGTGAAGGTTAATTTTTTTCCCCTATTCACGTGAGAAAAATACTGAATGGGCGCATGAATAGGGTATATTTGGGTCTTTTTCTAAACTTTCCCCTATCGGGATTCTTTGGGGCTTTTTTCCCTTACTCAGGACAAATTGAGGATTCAAAATCAGTTAAGTTTGCCTGTGTTGCAATTTGTTCAACCTTGACCCCTATTTTGGCTTAAAATGACTGGACTACAAGGTACTTTCCAATCTCGCCAGCACATCTGGATGTTTATTGTTTGGCGCAGTAGGCTATTCAACGGTTAATAAAACGATACAGAAATGAAAATGAAAAGAGAAGAAATGTGGGGGAAGTCCTGACATGTTTGCCCTTAGACAACAACCATGTATAAAGATCATCAGATCTACTCCTTCCAGTCAATTCAAGAGATAAAGAGGATGGATAATCAAGAAGTATTTGGGCTTATTGAGTGCTTTAGGAACCGTTTGAGGAAGCTGATTATTGTTGAACCCCTTATGGATCATTTGCATTTTCTTAAAGATGACGAAAAAGAATTGATCAGAGCCAAGATGACCACCAAAGGGAACTTGTGTGCCGTTGACCAGCTCTTGGAGACCATCACGAAAGGGGTTCGCCCACTGGGTTGGTTCATGGAATTCATAGATGCACTTGAAGCAGTGGGGTGTAAGCATGCCGCCAGCTATATCATAAACAGCCCCCCTAGCCCTTCTGCGGAGGCCGAAAATGAAATTGCTAAATCTCCTCCGATTGAGCCTGGTGAGGAGGATGAAGACGCGAGATGTTTGCGTCAGCTGCTACTCTCTTGATATTTTAACGGAAGAAGATCGTGTAAATGTAAGTAGCCTTACATAAGCCACTTTTTTATTATTATTATTTCCATTATTGCTGCTTTGGGTCTGTCCTAGCACGCGCGTGCCTTTTGGTGCGTCAATGCGAATCGTTCTTCCGACTGCAGTTAGTTTAATTGCGGTTCGTGTGGACTTTGATGTCCAGTGAATTTAATGTATACTTTTGACCCCCTCCTCCCCATTATCCCCACCCAGAAATCACCCAGTTCACCTTTTTAGCTAGTTTCACTTTCATCTGGGTGTCTTAGCAGTGAGCACAATGATTCCTTGCAGAGAGGTGGTCTGTAGGCTAGTGTTTTGTGTTTTGTTGTTATTGTAGATTCTCACAGAAATTGAAAATAAAGGAAATATCAGCGGTGCCCGTTTACTTCTCGGAAGAGTTGTGCGGAATGAGACGGGATGGTTTTCCACCTTCCTCAGGGCATTACAGAAGACCGGCCACCCCGACCTGGTCAAGGAACTCTTAGGGGAGGATCTGGTTGACAACGAGGGTAAAAGCCTGTGCAAAAAGGCCACACGTTATTAGAATCCTGTTGATTCCAGAGTCATATAGAGCTTTATAAGGCTCTAGTTTATTCTATTCAAGCTATTCAAGGATTCATAGGGGGGAATAAACTCAATTCTTATTGTATTATACTACAATTTAATGAAAATATATGCCTTGAATCTTTCTCTAATGATGGTGACAATCCCTGTGGTCAAACAGATGCCCAGGAAGCGACACAGGACCCTGACACAAAAATCAGAGCTACCCAGTCAGAGAGATGCACTAGTGCCCTTGGTTTATCCCAAAGCAGCAGCACAAAGAGTGTTACAAGGCTGCTCTATGACTATCTGGATGACACTGGTGAGATAAGCCACATCAGTCTACCCCTTGGCACCCAACACTTGTTCTTTCTTTTTCTGTTTTGTAATGCAGTGTTGACGTTTAGCTATTTTGGAAAAAAAATCCTATTTTTCTCTGTTGACTCAGAAATGGATCTTTATACTGATCCTGGTGAGCAAATTCAGCAGGCCAGTGGTAATGGAAATAAGGATGCCCGCATAATAGGTAAAACTCTCTCTCACACACACATACACACACACACTATTTTCAATTCTTGTTGATCTCCTGCACACAGCCACAATTAGTTTTCAAGATTAAAAACAAAACAAAAACTGAAAGTCCACAACTGAACTGAAAATCACAGGTGTTTTTGACAAATGATCAAATGTAGCTGACACTAGATACTTGGCACCATACTATTGTTCCTCCATTAACAAAACATGCCAAACCCCCATTTTTACACACAAACATAGAAAATAATGGTAAACTCTATATACGGTCTGAAAACTTTCTGTACACTGTAGAGGACATGTAGCCTATAGCCATTGCTTGTATAAAACTTAGTGTAACACTAAGGGCCCTAATTTGAATGAGCAAAGTGAAGTCTTAATTCCATCTAAAGCTATTTAATAAATCAAATGGCTAATTTAACACCATAGGCCAGACCGCAAGTTACCGCAAACACTGATGAGTCAGCTTCGTGCTCCCTCATGCCACATGATAGCTATTCATACATTAGAAGTTTGCTTGTTTATAGACTTTGTACTTTTCCCACTATTTGAATTTGTGCCCGGTGTGTAAGGCAGTTTTGCCTGTTTCAGATGCCCCTGTGGAAGCCCCAGGTGCAGCGCTGAAGTGCCCACGAGTAGATGGTGGATTCATACCACCTGTAGACAGCCACGCACAGCCACCTGGCACACGCTGTGTGGTCAATCGTTTAGCCGCTTTGGGGGTGGGGCGGCATTCATCAACCCGCTATTACTATCACCAGCACCATCATCATCACCATGCATCATCGGCCAGTGAGGCGCTCGCTGGTGACGACCGGGAGGCAGACAGCGATACGGATACGGATACGGATGCTGATAGAGATGAGGATGCTGAAGAAGATGTGGATGCTGATGCTGATAGAGATGAGGATGCTGAAAGAAATGAGGAAGCTGTTGAATGGGATGATGATGGCCAAGGCAATAATGACAGGGGTTCATTTTCTGGTTCGGACCAAGACTCACCTGGCTACCAATCGTATGATGATGATGATGATGATGATTATGATTAAAAATAAAAGAAAACAAAAAATTTTCTTAAAATCTCTCAAAATTAGAGGTGCACCATGTAGGTTTTTCCCAAATATAAATAATACCAAAGATTTAACCATTAAAATGTATTCAGCTGCAATACTGAAATGTAACTACAGTAATGACCCAAAAAAGGTTCCACTGTTGTATTGTGAGATTAGATAAATCACCCAAATATGTTTTTTATTCCTCTTTTTACCCAACCAAGGGAGCCAATAAATGTGGAGGGTGCTGTAGTTGTTTGGTCTTGGTGCATTTTTCTCTTCTTTCCCTTGTTTGTCTTTCTGACAACCTTTGTATTTTTTTCCTTTTTGAATAAAAAAAAAACACATTTGTGGATTTTTCATGTATTTGTGTGTGATGCACTTTTTGCAGGATAAAATCTGGGAATAACTCACTCTGGTAACAGAGAAGGTCCGCACACTTGCTCTCCGTTTATTTTCTTTTATTTGACTTATGAATAACTTTGAATTGAATTAAATAACTCACTCTGGGCCATATTTTGAACCCTGACACATGGCGCAAAACTCGTTTTCCACCCGGCGCAAAGTATATTTTCTTATTTTGCACGTTTATTTTTTAAACAATGCGCACAGGGGTGTGGCAATTAACAACTTAGGGAGTGGCTTAGCCATAGTCTACAAATCCCTATTGTACACCTGGTCAGAAGTCTATGGCGAGTTGTTTATATGTTATTATGACCGCCGCGCATGTCCAAATGTTTTGCATGTTTTTCGCATGTCCAAATTTCCGTCAAGGATTCCCGGGACACTGAAAGACCGGGGTAGACGAAACTTGGTGGGCATGTAGCCCCACATGGATAGCATGGAACCATCGCTTTTCGTTTTGATCTGTAGCCCCCCCACCGCTGGACCCCCTGAAAGGAGGGTAGGGCAGACACAGTTTTCTGTGAATATCTCGAGAACCGTAGGGTTTAGGAGGACCAATTTTTTTCCGTATGTTTGCCTCCAGGGGTCATGTTAACCCATTCCATGTGCACACATGTGCATAAACAGATACACACGCACACACATACATTCACAGTAATCATACGTATGACACATACTCACACAGTAGACATATGTACGCATGCATGCATATGCACAAACACACATACGCAGACAAACACACAAGCACGCACACACACACACACACACACATAAACATAAACGTGTGCACGCACACATGCACACAATTCAAGAATTTCTCAGAATTATGAATAGGCAAGATGGGGGTGGGGTTGTATAAAATGAATTTTACATGTGAAATCTATGAACTAATCATGTTTTGGTACTTGTTGTCTAGCAGATACCAGTGAGAATTGAGTGTGGATAATGCAATTTAGTGAGACAGTTAGAATCATATAGGCCTTTCAGCGTGATTTATTTTTGTGGAAAAAATGTGCTGGACTGGGCGGTAGAGATGCGCGGTTCGCGGTTACAGCCGCGGACTCCGCGGTTAAACCGCGGATCGGGCGGATGACGTGAAGAAATATAATATTTTAATTCAATTCGGGCGGGTGGCGGTTGAACCAATCAAACGCATCACCCATATACATTAAAACAACCAGCGGATGGCGGGCGGGTGCGGTTTTGAAAATTGGTCAAAAAACGTTGGTGAGGATGGATGGCGGATGGATGATAAGTTTTGCTATGCGGTTACGGTTAAAATAATAGCCCATCCGCGCATCTCTACTGGGCGGCGGTCATATTTTGTACCGCTCTGCGGTACATCTAGTTTTAAGAGTGCATTGTCAACAGTCATATTGGCGGGTGCACAATGCACCATCCTTCTATCATCCATGAACACACACCAGCGCATGTCCATGCAAAACATTACAAATTGCACGATTACAATGGGAAACATAATTAGAATAAAGATATTACGAAATACTGCATATCTCATGATGAGTAGTTATTCACCATGATTTGCAAATTGGTAATGACGGTTAAAAGTGATTAGGGGAGAGGCAAGAGACACGTATGGAGCACAGTAGAAGATGCACTGTCACAAGATATAAGCAACTCCTCTGCAGGATAAATGTTTTTTTTATTCAGTCATATGAGCAATATTAGGGTGTGTTGCTTTTTCCAGCCTATGTTTTCGATGGTAACCCATTGTCAGTCAATAGTGAAAGTAACTGCATATAACTGTCTTGTCGTTGACTGACACCATGGTGAAGTTAGTTTCACTTTGCCAATGAGTTCAAATAATAGAGGAGTGCAAATGCGTGAAGGCTATGCTAGGTTTTAGTAAAGCATGGTTTAAGAATGACTATTCCATACGGTCTCGCAAGCAGCCTCCTTCAAATGCGCCGTTGAATGTCAAAATACCGATGCATGTATTTGACATTGCGCTTTGCGCCATTAAAGGGAATGACAGATGTCATTCTCATTGGTTTAAATGATGTTACGCCCCAAACACACCCATGACTGATTAAAAAAACCTAGGAACACCTTGTTGCGCTATGCGCTCGACGTTTGATAACGAAAACCCTCTGGACTGAACATCCTACTAAATTTGAATAAGCTTTTGACGAGTGACGATGCGCTTTTGACTGTCATGATAGGGCCCTCTGTCACCCAACAAAGAGTTATTTTCATATTAGGCTAGTGTAGGCCTAAAAGTACTTTATTTGTGTGCCTATGCCTGCATTGTAGTTCATAATTCTGTGATTCATTTAATTGTTAAGTAGTGCATGAAATAAATAGATTTTTATTTACATTGTAATCCAGGTATGCCAACTGCTTAAATCAGGGTTTGTACACCTATTCCAAGATCAAATTCAAGCACTTTTCAAGGTCAATTTTCAAGTTTTTCTAGCACTTTACAGCGGTGGCAAATGACATATTATACGAATATACTAACTCAAAATTATTTTTACTTTTTATCATTTAGAGATGGTTTTAACAGACAAAATTGTGTTTCTTAATAGCAGAAAAAGAAATGAAAGGAAAGCTTAAAAATGTGTCACCTGTCTGGAAGTAGACTTTGCTTGCTATCTAACTGGCTGAGTAAATATACAAAAAAAAAACATTAAATGAATAAATAAAAAAAGAAAATAATCACTCAACAAATAACTATTCTTTGCTGAATATGTAAACTCAAACTAATGTTAAAGGAAAATTCCGTTTTTTAGCACTTTAAGGCCCTTTTCTGGTTTGTTTTGGATGAACTAGAGTGGTGGACACCGAAATTTTGACGATTGGTCCTGTCTCGACTTTTCTGACTCGTTTTGAATCGCCTTTGACTTCTCAGGGTGGCTGGCAATGGGCATACTGTAGTAGGCTACTCAAACATGTCCTAAAACAACCCTTAACGTTCGTTTTCAAAACTGTGCAACTCACCGAGTGGTTAGTGGAGTTCGTTGACTATTAAAAGCAAATATATCGGCGCAATGTATGATTTCCAGCCGTCTTATTTGCTAGGCCTATTGTGGAACTATTTATTCAGACACCTCACAACCGTGTATGAACTTCCGCTCAATATTTGAACCTGAAGCATAGACGGTGGCGCAGTAATATCAACGTGCAATGAGTCTTCCAACAGAAATCAATGGGATTTTACAAAATGCCAAATAAAACACGACAGAAACTGTATTTCGATACGCTACTTGTTTTGGAACATCAACGAACACCACTAACCACTCGGTGAGTTGCACAGTTTTGAAAACGAACGTTAAGGGTTGTTTTAGGACATGTTTGAGTAGCCTACTACAGTATGCCCATTGCCAGCCACCCTGAGAAGTCAAAGTATATATATATATATATATATATATAAGTATTAAGTATACATACTTTTTTGATCCCGTGAGGAAAATTTGGTCTCTGCATTTAACCCAATCGGTGAATTAGTGAAACACAAACAGCACACAGTGAACACACAGTGAGGTGAAGCACACACTAATCCCGGCGCAGTGAGCGGCGCTCGGGGAGCAGTGAGGGGTTAGGTGCCTTGCTCAAGGGCACTTCAGCCGTGGCCCACCGGTCGGGGCTCGAACCGGCAACCCTCCGGTTACAAGTCCAGAGTGCTAACCAGTGGGCCACGGCTGCTCACCAAAGGCGATTCAAAACGAGTCAGAAAAGTCGAGACAGGACCAATCGTCAAAATTTCGGTGTCCACCACTCTAGTTCATCCAAAACAAACCAGAAAAGAGCCTTAAAGTGCTAGGAATTTTCCTTTAATTTATAGACTATTAGCAATACATAACTAAGAATAAGATAATAATATATTTTTTTTATAGTGTCTGTTTCTCTTCTCTAAATATGATATGTAAATGTTTTTACTTTATTTCAATCACATTAATTTCCAGTCCACTACACTACAAAAGCTCAAGCCTATGTGCTGGATAGTTGGCCTGGCTCCGACTGAGGGATTTGCTGGCGAATGCTATAGGTCTGGCTCTCTCTTCACCATCTTAAACCTGAGATAAAACAGTAGAAGGGGGTCACTTGCGCTTCAGCCTGATAGGTGTTCACGGAAAAGGACGCAGAAGTCAAAAGAGGAAACCCAAGGAGAACTAGCTAAAAGGAGCAGGACCCGAGCACACAATGCTTTAAGTGATTTTTATTAGCCTAGTGCAAACCGACTAACGTTTCGACGACCATGCATCTTCTTCAGAGTCGGAACAACAGCTCCTAAGCCATCAAGGGAAGCGTCTGTGCACAGGACGAATGGTTTGTTGAAGTTCAGATGAGCCAAAACTACACTGGCCATCAGTGCTCTCTTGAGGTCTTCAAAAGCTGTCTCACAGGCTGAATTCCAGTCCCCTAGTCAGCTCACAGTAGATGCCAGGTCTCCTGAACTTCCTGTAATGCCTACCTCTACGCTTCTGGGCAGCAGTCAGCGAAAACAGTGGCTTGGCGATGGACGAACAGCCAGGGATAAAATCACCATTCCCAAGAAGGAGCAAAATCTCTTCTGAAAAGGCGTGCAGCCGTCCTCAGGTCCCATGAGCGTAGATTTGCATGGGGTCCGAAGGACGTGTCCACACCAATATCAAATAATGACTGAATGTCCCCACCAACATTCAGGTTAGGGTTGCCACATTTGATTTGTGAAAATCCGGGACATTCATTGCCGACCCCCCCCCCAAAAAAGTTTTTGATTAATGTTAAATGCCTATAATTCATAGTTATACGAGGCCTATTACTGGTTTTAAATAGCCTAATAACTTATTAACAAATGCTGCAAATGTTATACAGTAGGCCTACTATTTAAATGGTGCATTAATTGTCACTTTAGGGTTGCTGAGTCTAAACCAGGGGTCTCAAACACCCGGCCCGCGGGCCAAATCCGGCCCGCGTCCTGCCCAATTCCGGCCCGCGACGTATGACAAAATAATAATGTAATCCGGCCCTTGAGGCTATTAATTGCGACAAACAACGATACTGATTAAAATAGACGATAGATCCAGGTACGGTGACAAATCTCATTTGTAGACCTACTCTGCTCCACTATGTGCAAGACATCCAGAGCTTGATTCAAACCCAAAATCGCTGCGCAAAGTTTTCAGGAAATAGGCTACTTGTATTACACGCGAGAAACACAAAGACGTGCATTTGTAATGACGCGGAAGCGATGCAGGCCATAGTGTTGCAGAAATTGAAGCAGAAATTAAGCAGAAATAGGCCTACACCAAATGTTGAAAAACGTTCACGTGTGATGAAGTCTTAGGTAAGATATGTTATTCACCTATTCTAATTCTGAAGGAGAATATCCTTTTGGAGATTATGATCGATCGTCTATGACAGTGATAGTCACGGTGCGTCTGTGAATGGAGGTGCGTGTATACAACGGTGTCCACTAAGCATACCATGCTTGTTTCGACCCTCTGCCCAACATAGCTTGGAGGTTGCAGTGGTAATCGTGATGATAGTGTCCGTAATGGATGTGGTACAGACAGCAGGGCTAGTAGAAATAGGGCTCTAAAGAACTACAAAGTCACCCGCAATATGATGCGAACTTCTGGGTACTGCAGATTACCCGCGATAGGAACTGTTTGACCAGAATACTTTATTGTAGGCCTATATTGTAGTAATCTATTACTAAACCACAACATCTTAGGTGTTGGTATACATCTTAGGTGTTTTCCTGTTAATTTGTTATGTGGGTAATATGAAAAAAGGAAAGTAAACCTGCTTAAATATGTTAATCCAGTATTTACTGAAAGGTGCATAATTTGAGGTGCTTGCCATCCAGTGACAAATTAGATGGGTAAATTTACCCCCTTCATAAACTTTTGTTTTACTCAAAGATTTTTACATTTACAGTAGGACTTTATCTCTGACCACTTTCAAGCCACGGCCTTTTGAAATTTTGATATAAAAATCCAGTGGTGTTGCTTTCTTAACCCTGATGCCTAGTTTGCCAGGTTTAAAAAAGTTATGAGAGGAAATAGTTTTATTTGGTGTGAAACACACACACATACCTGTTTTTATGTTTTTCATTTATTTTATAATTTGTATTAATATTTATTTTATCATTATTTTATTTATAAGCTAAGGTTGCTAGCACAGGTGTCTAAAACTAGATAAAAACACTTGCACTTTCTGTTTGCAGTTTTGTGTGGTATTTGAAAAAAAGAACATTGCATTTTCAGAAATAGCCGGCCCTCCAATCAGATGACGTTGGCAGAATTGGCCCCCAGCTCATTTGAGTTTGAGACCCCTGCCCTAGTGGAAGCTCAGTTTGGGAATCCCTGCCATAGACTGTATGAAATAAAACATGAATTCCCTCTTTTTATATCCTTCACATCCTTGTGCTGCCTCTACTTTTAAGCCTAGGTGTGGTCATCAAATAGACTATGCTATGTTTACTTACTGTCATGTTACTTGTATCGACTAAAGTTTAACAACATGACAGAAAAACAAACTTTTGATTAAAGAACACAGTGTCATCCATTATCACTTATCATGAACACATCAAAATCGGTCATGGTAGAACTGTTAATAAATACTTCATGGTTGAACTGTAAAAGATCCATAAGTTGACAGTGTTACTATGAACTATCATAGTGCATTTTACAGTAAAACCATCAAATTACCACAAACAAATTAATGAGTATGTAGCTATGACACCATGTGCGCAGGAAGACCATCTTACTCAATTTAGCTCAAATATTCTCAGGGTCCTTGAATCTATATGTGGCAAGCATGTTTGATATTGTCGCAAGTCTTTCTAGTCGTGGCTCATGCAAATAGTGACGTGAACAATATAAAAACCAATAGTGACCTCTCTCCAACACCAAACAGGAAGGGGCAAAGTAGGCGACAGCTGTAGCAAGAGACCTGATGAAACCCATGAATATGATAATTTGTTATTTCGTTTCTTATACATCATTAGTCGGCTCTTCCATGTGACAGAACAACTCTATATCGGTTAGGGATGTCACGCATGAAACAATGCTGCAGAAACACGAAAATATGACTGAGTTTAGTAGGCTATCATTTCAGTTCCTGTTTATCTATTGCACGATGGGTAATAATTTAAAGGAATCTAGTTGCAGTCTTGTAAATAGTGACCCTGCAAGATCCCTAGTCATTGCAAAATCATAGTCTGTGACTTAAAACTCTATTATGGCCACCTTACACCAAACAACTTTGACAAGATTTGGGAAAGATTCTTGAAAGATTGTAGTCTTTCAACTAATGCCCCCCATTCATTCTTGCAGGGGCACTATTTACAAGACTGCAACTAGATTCCTTTAAATTATTACCCATCGTGCAATAGATATCAACAGGAACTGAAATGATAGCCTACTAAACTCAAAGTAATATTTTCGTGTTTCTGCAGCATTGTTTCATGCGTGACATCTCTAACAGATATAGAGTTGTTCTGTCACATGGAAGAGCCGACTAATGATGTATAAGAAACAAAATAACATTATCATGAGTTTCATCAGGTCCCTTGCTACAGCTGTCGCCTACTTTGTCCCTTCCTGTTTGGTGTTTGAGAAGTCACTATTGGTTTTTATTGTTCACGTCACTATTTACATGAGCCACGACTAGAAAGACTTGCGATAATATCAAACATGTTTGATATTGTTGTAACGGCAAAACTAGAAAAAGACTGACTCCGACTGACTTAAAACCGCTAAGATTGGCACCTTACACTTAACGATCTAGTTGACAGGAGTACTTTTAGTTTTGTTCACTAAAAGTAATTCACGAAGCATTTTAGACCTAAAAGTAACACCTAAGTCTGGGACAGCTTAAAAGAAGTGGAGAGGACTCCTAACCAGGTAGGAATTTCACGGCGGCCACGACGGCCATGGCCGTGACGCCCCTTTGAAAATCAGAGGTTTACAGGCCACGGTGGCCTTGGTGCCCCCTTCTTTAAATATTCTGCTTTGCGTCCTACTAATAGCGATATATATTTAGCCTATGGCCTGTCAAAATAATCTTAGCATTCACAGCGCAAATTACAGTGGAGAAAGTGACAGCGCAAGAAAGAAAGTGCGTCCAAATTAACCCATTCTTCTCAGTTGAACTACTCGCGAAGTAGCCTACTCATCACACAGTAAGCGCTTTCAGATATAACCTCCGGAGTACATGCGGAGGTTTGTCAAACGGAGGTCCTACCCTTCGGATGATTCAGATATGATGCTAACCTGCGGACCTAATACTGACCTTATACGGACGTATGTGTGAACGACATACACGCACATTACAGAATCTCCGTGTGGTTGTCGAGTGAGGGGTGGGGGCTTAGAGTTCACAAGATGCGAGATTATGACGCAGAAAATATGCGGCAGCTGCCTGTCACAGCTGCTTTTTGTTTACAAAGTGTAGCCTATGTATTATAGGCTAAAGAAGAGAAATCTATTGTGCGTAGGCTAATACTTGAAGTAGGATAGTCATGTAAGTGCGCACATACAGTATTTGTATGTGTGCTTCGAGTAAACACATTTATCTGTTTTCAACGTAATCCCCACTAACACAAAACGTTAAGGGAACGTTCGGGAACGTTAGTGTATGGTTCCCTAAAGGGTAGTTCGAACCAAACCAAAAACTAACGGTTAGGGAACGTTACCTAAGGGTTCCTTAACGTTCCTAAACGTTAAGGGAACCAACCAACCAAAACGTTCTCCTATGGTTGCACAGTACCTTCACACAACGTTCCCGTTTGGTTGTTATTGGTTGTTTTTGGTTGTTCTGAGTGCTGTTTTGACATGTTTATTTTAACCAGCTCCGTTTAAGTTTTTGAAGTAGGCCTAGCATATACAAGGTTTGCAGTCACTTGAAATTCACTAAAAATGATTGGCCTTATGTAATCAAATTAAGATAAGGAGTAAGAGAATATATTTATTTTTAGGCTGATATCAATTTTGCTATAAACAATACTTTTGTGCTTGATTTCAGTTTTGTAACCGTATGAAGTGAAAATGCTTAAAACACGAATCTATCAATAAAACAATTTTCACTTCTACATTTCACATTTCACTTAGCTCAATATAAAAGTCCAACCGTTACACCCCCACGCCAGTAGGGGGAAGACAACGCCTGGTCTGCATTCAGAACCGATTGCAGTTTCACGTTGGATTAAACAAACAATAATACTTCGGTAAATAAAATATAAAATATTTTTATAATAGTTTTCTGCTATCACTAGAATACATTCAGAACATGTTTCATTTGTTCCTGTAGCCTACCATTACCATTTTACATTCACACATGTTACATTATTTGCATTCGAGGCTTCTGATTAGGTGGCAATGACGTCAATGGTAATGCGTCTCTATTCATTCCAATTCCATGCCGTGTTAAATGTGTTATATAGCATTGTGTGATTGATTGCGCCTCTATCAGCGTTAGAAACTGGAGACAATAACAACACAAGCTCCATTTCAGTTTTTGAAGTAACATACAAAATGTTTGCAGTCACTTGATTTAGATCCACTCAAATGATTGGTCTTATAAAATCTAAGTAAGGTAAACATCATATCAAGATAATATTTATTTTAGGCTAATATCAATTTTACTAAATAAAAAATATATACTTTTGTGCTTTTTTTTACGTATTAGGTGAACTTTAAACAAAAATCTATCAATAGAACACTTTTCACAACTAAGAAAATTCACTTATTTCATTTCACAATTCACTTCAGTTCAATCAGACAGGCTCTCCCTTACACGTAGGCCTACCCCCACGCCAGTAGGGGGAAGACAGCGCCTCTGCTTTCAGGTGATCGATTGAAGTCTTGTCCTGACTTCCGTAAACGGTCTCTGTTTGAATTCCGTGATTCTTCAACACCGCTGGAAGAAGTCTTGGAATGGATTACACTCGTCTTGAATTCGATCTCACGAAAGTAAGTGAAATATGTTACAGTTTCATGATGTAGGCCTAGTGGTTGTAATGCAAGGGTTTGAGGTTTAACCTTAAGTCCTTTCACTTGTAGGGCTTTGTTATATTCCGATTCTGCCAAGTTTGTAATTTACCAGAGCACATTGCTCGTTCGTCTTTGTTTGAGCTGTTCTCAACGTGTTATGTTTTGCAGCATTGTATGTTTTGTGTCATCGTGTTAACCTGCTCACGTTGATGTTACAAATAATAGCACTAGGCTACCGTTTCTTTTAATTAGTTTTAGTGTACAGTCAGTCCTTTTAGGCAAGTCACTCGGCAGCAGTGGTGTAGGCTAGTGGATATAGGCCTACTGTATGTAGCTGGATCTAGGCTACTGTGATGTAGGCTAGTTAGCTGTAGTGGGTAGGCTATACTGTGATCAACCCCAAATGTATCCTAGTCTATTTTAAGTGGGTATACTGAGATGGTGAGGCTTTTTAAGTTGGTATAACCTACTGAACAGTCCTGCATATGTAGGCTACACTAGAGCCATAGAGATGGCTATAGTAGGCTACACTGTCGGCGGCCATTTTGCAACACAGTTGATCGGATAGACGATTCAAGTGAATAGACCTCTGAATTTTGCCTTCAAAAAGCTGAGATCCGGTAGCCTATCTTGCAATTTTTGCTATGGGAAAATAACATGGGGAGAGAATTATTGCACTCTCCCGTGGACGAAGAAGTCTGAAATGCAGACATTTTGCTCAACACACGTTTGTCCTCTGCCTTCGAGTGGTAGGCTAACTGTGATCTTCAACAGGCCTACGTTAAGACAGCAACTTAGATTTTTGCTACCCCAGACCTAACTTGCAATGTAACTTGTCATAGGTAGTTAGGTTAAATTAACACCCTGATCTCCTTATAGGCAAAGATGGCAGTTTTGGTTCCTTTTTGTAGGCGAACTTCAGAGGTCTGAGGTCTACGCCCATGCATTTCTATGGATGCTGTGTCTCCCCATTAGAAATTCTCTGGGCTACAATACAAAAATCAAGTCAAAAGCTGGGCCAAATATCCAGTTAAGAAAATCTGGTTGTGTACAGATGACTGATTGCTGCAATACTATCAATAATAGTTTTCTCTATATGGAAATACTGCTTTGCTCTACTACTGGCTCACAAAAACGTTGTTCTCTTAACGTAGATTCATACACCAAAGCTATGGAAAAATGTCAGCGGCTGATGGACACTTCTAGCATTGAGGCGGAAGAAGATGCGAGCGTCCACAAAAGGCAGTGCATGGTCACGTGATGGTAAGACCTCTTAAATACAGACTACATTATTTGCACAATTCAAATATTCTTTTTGCAATCAGTGCAGATTGCATGGTCTTTTATTTCAGATGAATCCGTTCCGCAAGCAAGAAAGCATTCCAGGATGGTGCGTGTGCCTGGAAGCCCTGTCTGTAAGTTAACATTTATACATGTATTATTTAAGAAAACCAGTTGAGTCATATTTCCTACCATGGAACTACTGACATTCATGTTTATTAACCTAGTGCATATCATGTTACTGTTCTGATGTATTTGTCTCTTCCTGCCTTTTATTAGGTCAGCAGATGTCACTGCCTCCACCACCTGCATGTGAGTTTTTCTTTTTAGCGATTGTTTAATGTAACAGCATAGGTTTATCTTTTGCAAATGTCATGTGCAAGAAACCTACCATAAATTAACTGACCAATATTCATATTTAATTTCTTTTTAGATGAGTCAACACCACACAGGCAACCAGCTCATTGCCCAGAGCTGGATGGGTCTATTATAACGCCTGCCACTTCATCTTGGGACCCAGTTGAAGGTACAGTGTCTTTGAATTTTCCATTTCCAAGTAAATACAATTTCATGACAAGGAACTTGAGAGTAAGTAACTTTTTTGTTGTTGTAAACAGCACAAGTGACTCATCACACAGAGGGAGGTGGCTTGGCCATGGAGACGGAAATAAGAGGTAAGAACACTCACTTAATTTGTTCACATATGCAGGTATATAATGTATTTAACAACTAAAACGAACACCATCCATTTTCCATAGCAATAAGGACAACCATTACCGCATGGCACAGCGAATGGACGCATTTGAGGAGAAGATGGATGAGCTGCTCGTGCTCTTAAGGAGCTCCCAGTCACCTCCCTCTGCTCCAGTCGATGACATATTGCTGTCGTCCTGATCGACAGTCACTGAGCTGATACTTTATCATTCCAATATACGTCTTGCACTCTACATTTGCACTATTACTTTGCACTCAACAGCCCACTCCATGTGTACTTGTATTGGTATTATGTCTTTGTATATTGTGTTGGTATCTGCCACAATGTATATTGTTGTCTATTGTACAGTGTGTCTATTTGTTGAATGTAGCACCTACCAAAGTCAAATGCCTTATGTTAATATACTTAGCTAACACTAAGTCTAATTTATATATATATATATATATATATATATATATATATATATATATATATATATATATACAGTGAGGCCTTTTATATTGTTTTTTTTGTCTTTTGATAATTTTATATTAAAGTTATAAGTTCCATCGATTTTGCCTGTTCATTCTTTCCTGCTAATATATAATAATGCATTCCTGCTCGTGCTGTTTAAAGTAATTGGTATGCAAAGGTTGCAATGTTAGGGGAGGGTTCCCTAAAGGTTGCAATATTTAGGGAAGGGAACGTTCCCTAAATGTTAGGGAACGTTAGGGGAAGGTTTCTAAAGTTTGCAACGGTTAGGGAACGTTAGGGGAAGGTTCTCTAAAGTTTGCAACCTTTAGATAACGTTAGGGGAACGTTCAGGGAACGTTTTATATAACCAAGAACTGACGTTTCCGGAACGTTCAGCAAACTTTCCATGGGAACCAAAACTTGCTCAAAAACTAACCTTAGGGTAACGTTTGGGAACCAAAAACTAACGTTTCCGAAACCAAAAACTATGGTTCCCAGAACGTTTTGGAAACCATAAATTGTTAGCTGGGATGCAGGCGCGCGGGAACATATTTTTGACCATGGGTGCTGAATAGCAAAATAATGGATGTCCCACGATTTCTCCCCTAGCATGATATGATTTGAATTTATACAGCTACGCCATTTCAACGCGGTGTATGAGTAGGCCTAAGAGCGAGAAGTTTTATAATGCCCTTGCCACTCCGACTCATCAATAAAAACTGCGTGCACACACACCAGACCAGCACTTGACTTTACATCATTAAACTATTTCAGTATAGCCTATTGCTTTTCTGATTGTCAAAACCACACCTAACTTATGGCGTCTCCACTCCACAGCAAAAGTGTCCTAACCACGTTACAGCTGTTTCTATCTGAGCGACTCCAATAGTGAGAGGATTTCAGTGTCATATTTCGGTGGCACTAGCTAAGCTGTCGTGGAACTCGAGATGACATGTCTACTGATAGGCAACAGGTCTCACCAACACGAAATTCTAATTGCAAAAGATGCATCCTACCTCATCTGTTGTACTGTAGTTATTCGAAATTGGGCTTTTCACAATCCAACGATATATCCAAAGTGCGAACTAGTTGGTGATGGTTTTGAAAACTGCCAGTATGCATGCTACACGGAGTTCTGACAGGGCTGTGCATGGCCTAATAAACAGGCAAGATATAACCCACGATCGCCATGGTTTCGTTGTCAATTCGTGTTTGTGGTAATAATGACAGCAACAATAAAACCATCTGTATCTTACGATCTTCATCATTCTTGACAGATCACCAGCCTCCTCTGGATGGTCATATGCATAATTAGCCTATAGCCTACCTTTAGTTTTCATTTAATTTTAAACACGAATCTACTGTCTTTACTGCCGGGAGAGAAAAAAAATCCTGTATTCTTTTCTGTAGCCTAATTCTGCCTAAGGCTATCAATGAACAGAAAACCGTGTTGGCTAACAATTTATTAAATACTCCTGTTATTGTCGTCAACGACGTCGCTGTAGGCTACTGCCTTTTCAGCGCCTTCTGCTTATGATGATTCAGTCTTTTGAATTCGTTTGGCCTTGCCATGCAGTTGTAGGCTACAACGTGCCATTCCCTTCATGTGTTTTATCAAAATGTTGTATGCCCTCATGGACAGTAGCTCCGTGATGTCTGCATCTTTCCATGTCGGAGATTTTCTGGACAGCACTATGCCACTCCATCATAACACTGGCATTAAAGTCAGATTTAACCACATGGACGCACGAAAGAAACGTCACCAACACGCCCTCTCACTAGGTGTGAATTTTAACCGCATGTTCTACGCCTCGTTCAGACACAGCACATTTACATAATGTCCGGAGGAAATACTAGGTCGGGGGTAGTATAAACACCGGGTGAATTCGGACTTCCATATGACCGGTTATGTCGTTCAGATATACGGCCCCACCGTTTAACATCGGCAGAACCTCCGGTCTTACACGTAGGCCTATGTCTGAAAGCGCTTAGTATCAGTATCACATGAAAGAGCTTTTTCTCAGCTTTTAAATGATGTTAGCCGCTAATTGCTGTGGTGAACGGTTCGCGAGAAAAGTAAATAATATCATTCAATTTAATCATAAATCATACAAATCAAAACCATATATCAGAATAAACAGCAGACCTTACCGAACAGAAAGGTGTAAAGCAGTCCCCTGTAGGCTACAGTTAGCCGTTCCAGACTAATCCCGTTTTGAATTTGCAGTACATTTCAACATACATGGATGTCTCCAAATATGGGATTTAAATTTTACACTGTGTTTAAATTGTTCCACATTATTTCATAACGGGCCAAATACAAAATAAATATTACAAATGTCGCCTAGATATCGGTAAATCAGAGGACAGCTGATAAGAGTTTGTGAAAGTAGCCTTAATGATCACAAAATGCTAAGCATGCATCTAGGCTATTTGCGTTTCTTAAAGCTGAGCTGTGCTTAAATTGTTCAATACATGATTTCATAACAGGCCAAATATAAAATAAATGTTAAATATAGCCTAGATATCTGAAAATATTAGATGATCAGATGATTTACAGTTATATGTAATATGTCATGTTTTATGTTTTTGTAATGTTTCATACAGTGATGCAGGTCTATTGCAGTGAATACAACTTTGATCATTTTTATAGCATACTACTGTATAGTTAACTTTGGCCTTGGTGCCCTGACATGTGGCCTTTGTGCCCCCCACCAAATATGCCCAACTGAAGGCCAAGTGGCCTTGCCCCTAAAATGGTGAAATTCCAAGCCTGCTCCTAACTCACTAAGACCTATTCACAAACCGCTTTTTGTGGCATAGACTTTGACTTAGACTTAGATTTTGTATTTTTTTGTAAATCATGTCTTCAGTCTCTTGATGTATGCGAACCTGTGTCATTGGTTGAGAGTAACAACCCTTTAAAACTAAACTTCTTGGGGCGCATCCCCTAGGAGTGAGACGCCCATTATTTTTAGGAGTTGCTCCTAAATTCGCCAGTTAGGAGCTACTTTTAGCATTAAAATTCTTTGTGAATACGGCCCCTAATTTGCTCCAACAGTTGCTGGTTTTAAAAATAAATTCAAATCTCTAATATTTTCTACCGCCTTTGATTAATCCGATGTCTTTTGGTTGAGTTATAAAGTGAGTTTATTATTGGGGCTCAAGCAGAGAAGCTGCATAGGCACCCATTGTGTTTGTTAGTTTTCTTATTGGGGGCCTAGCAGCGAAGCTGCTTAGGTGCTGTTGCATGCGTCTCGCGAGCGAACCTGTCATTGTAGCCTACCAAGTGACGCGACGCGACAGACCAACAGCAAGTAGGCTACCAGATCAAATGAGACAGACTGAGGTAGGCTAACTTGCAAATATGGAAGGCTCTAGTCTACGTTTATACCAAAACATAATCATGTTTGGCTTCACAGATTGATGTATCTGACAAGTCAAAGGAGAAATGAACAGCAGTCTGCAAATGTGCAAAATAGCGACATAACCACCACCACGTTGATTTTCATCCGAAGTTAGTCGTGTTAGAAACCTAACGTCAAATTTGAGGCATGTTAAGAGTTGGCTTTGAATATATTATGCTTTTTAGTTAACGCCATATTAGGTTAAAATGTGTGAAATGGCAAAGTGAAACATTTTCTTGTCTAAATTTAATCTTGATATATAGCGAAAATGTTGCCAACGTAACCTAAAGTAAGCGCCTCTCTTTCTCCCTCCCTCTTAAACACGTCCCTGTTCCATACAGCCTAGTAGTAGGCTAACAACAGTAAGTAGGCCAAGCTAACTGCCAGCAATCAGCATAGAAAGGTAGCTTATTTCACATGTTAGTCTTATGTATAATATGATAGCATTGACGGTCCTAAACCCTCCTAACCCATTGCGCTGTCGCGCTTGTCAAAGTTTGGCAGTGACGTCGGCGGCAGCGTTTGATTGATTGATTAGTTCACTTTTTCAACATTATTGGTTCCCTGGAGATGTGACGGGTCAGAACAGGTGTAACTCGAACTGTTTGAATATATTTTCATGATTTGATGTAGCCTAGGCTACCTAATATTTGAGGCATAATGAAACAATAATAGGCTATTTTATAATAGGTCTACTTGAAATACATTTATTTTTATTCGTATATGTCATCTTATTCTATAAACCGTTCAGATGTAGGCTATGTGGCTTGAATGAATGCAATGTCTGTTTGTTACAAATAAAACTCCAGCAGTTCATAACTAGCCTATTGTAGCTTATTTTAAAATGAAAACATGGGTAAATCATCATGAATTTCAATGATTTGGCTATGACTTGACTTGCTTGACCCAAGCTATGACTTGACTTGACTTGCTTGACTGTCACAAAAAATGACTTGGACTTGCTTGAGACTTGAAGGTTAAGACTTGAGACTTGCTTGTGACTTGCACATGTGTGACTTACTCCCACCTCTGGGTAACAGGGGCGAGGAAAAACTCCCTAGAATTGGAGATACATATAGGAAGAAACCTCGAGCAGATCCACGACTTAAAGGAACACGCCACCCAATGTCAGTAGTAATATATGTTCTTACCTTAACTTTCACGAGTTGAGTCATACCTCTCCCGTGTCCTTACGTGCACTCAAACGCTCTGGTGCGCGGCTGGACTGTGTTAGCATGTTGCTATGCTAGCGGGCTTTGACGGCAACTAAGCGTAGAAGTAATCAAAAACATCCACGTTTTACCGACTTAAATACAGTTGCACGAGTAGTTAATAGAAATGCTACGGCCACGCAACGTGAAACGTGGCGATTTTCCAAGCGAATAAACCGGAGAACTACAATGTGTGGCGCAATAGCACTTGGGAGTACTTCGACCTAGCGTAGTAGTATTGTTAACACCTAATTGTAGATCCTATCCACCACAGAGTTTAGAATCCATGCTGGATAGACCCTCAGCCTCTCCCTCCCCTCTGAGCGAGAGAGAGGCACACACACTAGAGATGCGCTGATGGGCTATTATTTCAACCATAACAAAACTTATCATCCATCAGCCATCCATCAACACCAAAGTTTTTTGACCAATTTTCGAAACGGCACCCGCCCACCATCCGCTGGTTGTTTTAATGTAGGCTATATGGGTGATGCAGCGCTGCTGACGTGAGGCTAGAAAGCCCTTGCCTGTTCTAGGAAGACTGATCCAATGCAGCAAATATATTAAAAGGCTAAAGTCGTACATTGGCTATGTTGTAGCCTATCCCCACAATATCAGCAGCAAACTCAGTCTCTGTCTCGCAAAACAGTCTCCAAATAAAACGCACATCGGCCTGTTGCCTTTTCTGCCAGCTTGTGAAAATATATCGTCCAAAATGCTTGATTGCATTGCATTCTCCACATTTTTAGCTACATTTTCATGTACCACATCAGCATTTTTGTTCAGTGAATCTTTTGTAAATTGCTTTACAATTACCGTCGGGCCTATAGGCCTATTGCCTGGCTTGCCTCAGCTTCGGTCACGTCCTTTTACAATTTTATCATTGTAATAAAAAACGCAATTTGCCACATAATTTCAACATGCTCCTGGCCTACTAATTAATGCCTATTGTACTTTATTTTTTGCAAAAAGAAAGAAATCCTTGATAAAATAACAAGTCATTCACATTATAGGCTACTTTACACACTGTTATGTCAGGGTGACTGAAAGCCTGTTCTGAAGACTCCCATTCATTTTGACTGCACGAGCGTGTCTTTTTCAGACAGACAGCGCAATTCATTTTAAAGCAATTTACAAAAGATTCACTGAACAAAAATGCTGATGTGGTACATGAAAATGTAACTAAAAATGTGGAGAATGCAATGCAATCAAGCATTTTGGACGATATATTGTCACAAGCAGGCAGTATAGGCAACAGGCCGATGTGCGTTTTATTTGGAGACTGTTTTGCGAGACAGAGACTGAGTTTGCTGCTGATATTCTGGGGATAGGCTACAACATAGCCAATGTACGACTTTAGCCTTTTAATATATTTGCTGCATTGGATCAGTCTTCCTAGAACAGGCAAGGGCTTTCTAGCCTCACGTCAGCAGCGCTGCATCACCCATATAGCCTAGGCTACATTAAAACAACCAGCGGATGGTGGGCGGGTGCCGTTTCGAAGATTGGTCAAAAAACTATGGTGTTGATGGATGGCTGATGGATGATAAGTTTTGCTATGCAGTTATGGTTGAAATAATAGCCCATCAGCGCATCTCTAGTGTGTGTGCCTCTCTCTCGCTCAGAGGGGAGGGAGAGGCTGAGGGTCGATCCAGCATGGATTCTAAACTCTGTGGTGGATAGGATCTACAATTAGGTGTTAACAATACTACTACGCTAGGTCGAAGTACTCCCAAGTGCTATTGCGCCACACATTGTAGTTCTCCGGTTTATTCGCTTGGAAAATCGCCACGTTTCATGTTGCGTGGCCGTAGCATTTCTATCAACTACTCGTGCAACTGTATTTAAGTCGGTAAAACGTGGATGTTTTTGATTACTTCTACGCTTAGTTGCCGTCAAAGCCCGCTAGCATAGCAACATGCTAACACAGTCTATGTGAATAGAAGTACATTTTCCTGTTGAATTAAAATATCCAATCGGATCAGACGTATCTTGTATACTTTCCCCTCTGCAAAGCTCTGAAAATGGCTATAAATTCATAATGTGAAAAGACATCATCACCTTTGAGGGCTTCTCATTCAAAAAGTATGTGACACAAATTCATCAGATTTTTTTCCTACAAATATATGTATTATAAGGTCCTGTCCATGCAATAACTTTGGTTGTTATCATTTTCATATTTTCAGAGCATTTTTTTTAAATTGGGCTTGATTTTCAAAAAGCCTGTTTTCATCTTCTCATTTCACCACGTGGACAGTTAACAGGATTTTTTTTAATTTTACCATATATCATTCTGTATGTGAGGATCTGCCCAAAATTTGGGCTTGTTGCTGAGTTTCTTCATTGAGATAAGATTTGTTTTAAATATTTTCTATAAATCCACTGAATTTGTACTGGATCTGCAGTACCACTTTGCACCACATGTGGTGCTCTTTTAATACAATGGAAGTCAATGGAAGAGTAAGAGAGTCACTTGTTTGCTGCACATATCCAATCTAAACACACAGTTTATGGTTCATAGTTGAATTGGTCCAAATAATTATTGCAATATGAACAACATACTACTCATACATAAATCTTATTTAGAGAAAATAAACTGATCAAGTAAATTATACACACATAAGACTGACTGGTCATCATACATGCAGCAAGTGCAGCATTTAGCATAATTACCATCTTTGTAATGAGTTTTCTACACCAGCTTCAACCTATCAGTGCCTATGTGAGCACTTTAATAATTTCTAGCCAGCTGGTTAGGCAAAGTCTATATTCATCGTCATGCTTGGGATGCAGTCCTCTGTGATACATAGACAAAGAGCATCAAGATGGAGATCAGTGCTTTAACAAACAATCAAACAATGGGTTTCTAAAATTCAGTTCATCAAGGTATTTCACTTGATGAAGATGACCATGTGTGTTTCCATCACAAGTATTCATAACAAGGTTTGAGGACTCGTGGATCCAAGAGGCATTTGTAAAAAGATGATAAATCTTTAGTATTGATTTTTCTGCATCTGACAATGCACTGAATTTTAGAAAGCCCTTTTTACTTGAACCATATGAACCATAAACTGTGTGTTTAGATTGGATATATGCAGCAAACAAGTGACTCTTACTCTTCCATTGACTTCCATTGTATTAAAAGAGCACCACATGTGGTGAGACAAGTGGTACTGCAGATAAAGTACAAATTCAGTGGATTTATAGACAATATTTGTAAAAAATCTTATCTCAATGAAGAAACTCAGCAACAAGCCCAAATTTTGGGCAGATGATCCTCACATAAAGAATGATATATGGTAAAATTAAAAAAATCCTGTTAACTGTCCACGTGGTGAAATTAGAAGATGAAAACGGGCTTTTTGAAAATCAAGCCCAATTTAATAAAAATGCTCTGACAATATGATAAAGTTAACAACCAAAGTTAATGCATGGACATGACCTAATAATCCATACATGAGTGGGAAAAAAATCTGATGAATTTGTGTCACATACTTTTTGAATGACAAGCCCTCAAAGGTGGTGATGTTTTTTCACATAATGAATTTATAGCCATTTTCAGAGCTTTGCAGAGGGGAAATTACACGAGATACACCTGATTTGATTGGATTGTTTAATTCAACAGGAAAATGTACTTCTATTCACATAGTTTCACTAATGTGTGTGAAATACCAAAAGAGCCAATAATGTTGGAAGTTGAACAAAAAGGATTGTTCACCACGATGCTTAAAATGACATGAAACTTCAAAGGGCTGTAGTTTTGGAACCATTAGTGATACAGATATACTATTTAAGATTTATGCATAGGTTTGGTCTACAAACACCTGTGATTTTTTTCAGATTTTTTGGGAGAGGGTGACCTGCCCGCCACTGGGTGATTTGACACGGAATGACCCATGGTGTTTAAAGCACCTGAGGTGAAAGTTACAAGAGGTGGGATGATTATGTATCCGGTATGATAAAGCATTAATCCTGATTTAGTGACAGAAAGTTCAAATAGTCCAGCGTTGGAATTGCCCAGGGGAAAGGAGTTGTCAAGGGGCATGTGGTGGGTCGGCAGACGGGCCAGGAATCCGGGCAGAGTTGTCATAGGCAGGTGATGGGTCGCTAGGCTGTACGGGCCAGGAATCCAGATAAGGGGGCAGGAATAGGGCAGTCAAGGATGGGACTTCAGGTGAGATGGGTGAGAGGAGGGCCAAGCGCACGGATGACTGGTGATGATATACCTCACAAGTGAGATACAGTAAGGGGGAAGAAAGAGAGATGTAGAGTGGGTTAGTATTACTGAAAATCAAAATGGTTAATGTCAATAAGTAGTCAGTGGTACTATATATTGTTACAGTATAGAATAGGCAAGAGAGGGAGAGTTGAGAGAGAGAGAGAAGGGGAGAGGGGGGGGGGGGTTGTACGGCGTGGCACATGAAAAGTCCATGACAGCACTATGCTATAGCAGCATAACTAAGGCATGGTGAGGGGTAGTCGACACCAGCGCAGGTATGGTCAGTGACCACCATCGCACGCGTGACCGGGGTGCCAGTCACACGAGGACTCAGCAGGGTGGTCCATTCCAAAAATCCTTGAGGTGGGTGAAGTTCCACACCGCACCATACCTAACTATGGGAGGCAGTAAAGAGGTATGTTTTAAGTCTAGACTTAAAAATAGGGAGGGTGTCTGCTAGTCGAATTGAGGAAGGGAGATTATTCCAGAGGAGGGGTGCGCAATAGCTGAAAGCTCTGCCTCCTACTGTAGTTTTTGAGATTCTTGGAATTACAAGAAGGCCAGTATTCTGTGATCTTAGCGGTTTGGGTGGGTTATATGGGACTAGGAGATCTTTAATATATTCTGGTGGCTGGCCATTAATGGCTTTGTATGTTAGAAGTAATATTTTTAAGTACATTTTTTTAACAGGCAGCCAGTGAAGAGATGCCAGGATTGGAGAAATATGTTCATATTTTTTAGTTCTACTGAGTGTGCGAGCAGCTGCATTTTGTATAAACTGTAAGCTCTTTAGACAGGTGTTATTGCAATAATCAATCCTTGAGGTGACAAAAGCATGGATTAATTTCTCAGCGTCTGGTAAGGATAAAGACTTCCTTATCTTTGAAATGTTCCTTAAATGATAAAATGAAGTTTTTGTAATCTGTTTTATGTGATTATTTAGTGATAGGCCTTGGTCAATTGCAACTCCTAGATTTTTAATTCAATTTAATTTAAGATTTGAAATTGAATGCCATGTTTCCTAATTTCAGGGCCTAGGGGAAGCATCCTGATAAAGTCCCCTTGGCCCATGGGGCTTTAAGGAAATACCCCCACATCATCACATAGCCTTCACCATATCTCACAAATGGGGTACTTTCCATAAGATCATCTCTCAATGCAAATCAAACCAGCTATTAGGCTAACTGAAATAAAACCATGCCAATCTCTAGGTATTGTGAAGGATATGTGATGATGTGGGGCTATTGTAATTGCAAAGGCCAAGGGGACTTTATCAGGATGCATAATATCCTGGATCCATGAAATAACTGGCCTTTAAAAATAAAAATCTGCCTGCCTCTATGGGAATTTAACATAGGGTTATGTATACTTATGAGCCTCTGAATTTTAAGGAAGAACATTTATTTATTTATGATACATTATTCATTCACAAAGAAAATTGGTGTCCTTAAAGGTAGGATTTTTCCTCATTTTTTTTAAATTAAGGCATTAAAGGAACACGCCACCCAATGTCAGTAGTAATATATGTTCTTACCTTAACTTTCACGAGTTGAGTCATACCTCTCCCGTGTCCGTACGTGCACTCAAACGCTCTGGTGCGCGGCTGGACTGTGTTAGCATGTTGCTATGCTAGCGGGCTTTGACGGCAACTAAGCGTAGAAGTAATCAAAAACATCCACGTTTTACCGACTTAAATACAGTTGCACGAGTAGTTGATAGAAATGCTACGGCCACGCAACGTGAAACGTGGCGATTTTCCAAGCGAATAAACCGGAGAACTACAATGTGTGGCGCAATAGCACTTGGGAGTACTTCGACCTAGCGTAGTAGTATTGTTAACACCTAATTGTAGATCCTATCCACCACAGAGTTTAGAATCCATGCTGGATCGACCCTCAGCCTCTCCCTCCCCTCTGAGCGAGAGAGAGGCACACACACTAGAGATGCGCTGATGGGCTATTATTTCAAACATAACTGCATAGCAAAACTTATCATCCATCAGCCATCCATCAACACCAAAGTTTTTTGACCAATTTTCGAAACGGCACCCGCCGACCATCCGCTGGTTGTTTTAATGTAGGCTATATGGGTGATACAGCGCTGCTGACGTGAGGCTAGAAAGCCCTTGCCTGTTCTAGGAAGACTGATCCAATGCAGCAAATATATTAAAAGGCTAAAGTCGTACATTGGCTATGTTGTAGCCTATCCCCAGAATATCAGCAGCAAACTCAGTCTCTGTCTCGCAAAACAGTCTCCAAATAAAACGCACATCGGCCTGTTGCCTATACTGCCAGCTTGTGAAAATATATCGTCCAAAATGCTTGATTGCATTGCATTCTCCACATTTTTAGCTACATTTTCATGTACCACATCAGCATTTTTGTTCAGTGAATCTTTTGTAAATTGCTTTAAAATGAATTGCGCTGTCTGTCTGAAAAAGACGCGCTCGTGCAGTCAAAATGAATCAGAACAGGCTTTCAGTCACCCTGACATAACAGTGTGTAAAGTAGCCTATAATGTGAATGACTTGTTATTTTATCAAGGATTTCTTTCTTTTTGCAAAAAATAAAGTACAATAGGCTTTAATTAGTAGGCCAGGAGCATGTTGAAATTATGTGGCAAATTGCGTTTTTTATTACAATGATAAAATTGTAAAAGGACGTGACCGAAGCTGAGGCAAGCCAGGCAATAGGCCTATGGGCCCGACGGTAATTGTAAAGCAATTTACAAAAGATTCACTGAACAAAAATGCTGATGTGGTACATGAAAATGTAGCTAAAAATGTGGAGAATGCAATGCAATCAAGCATTTTGGACAATATATTTTCACAAGCTGGCAGAAAAGGCAACAGGGCGATGTGCGTTTTATTTGGAGACTGTTTCGCGAGACAGAGACTGAGTTTGCTGCTGATATTCTGGGGATAGGCTACAACATAGCCAATGTACGACTTTAGCCTTTTAATATATTTGCTGCATTGGATCAGTCTTCCTAGAACAGGCAAGGGCTTTCTAGCCTCACGTCAGCAGCGCTGTATCACCCATATAGCCTACATTAAAACAACCAGCGGATGGTCGGCGGGTGCCGTTTCGAAAATTGGTCAAAAAACTTTGGTGTTGATGGATGGCTGATTGATGATAAGTTTTGCTATGCAGTTATGTTTGAAATAATAGCCCATCAGCGCATCTCTAGTGTGTGTGCCTCTCTCTCGCTCAGAGGGGAGGGAGAGGCTGAGGGTCGATCCAGCATGGATTCTAAACTCTGTGGTGGATAGGATCTACAATTAGGTGTTAACAATACTACTACGCTAGGTCGAAGTACTCCCAAGTGCTATTGCGCCACACATTGTAGTTCTCCGGTTTATTCGCTTGGAAAATCGCCACGTTTCACGTTGCGTGGCCGTAGCATTTCTATCAACTACTCGTGCAACTGTATTTAAGTCGGTAAAACGTGGATGTTTTTGATTACTCCTACGCTTAGTTGCCGTCAAAGCCCGCTAGCATAGCAACATGCTAACACAGTCCAGCCGCGCACCAGAGCGTTTGAGTGCACGTACGGACACGGGAGAGGTATGACTCAACTCGTGAAAGTTAAGGTAAGAACATATATTACTACTGACATTGGGTGGCGTGTTCCTTTAAGATCAATTTCCAAAAGATGATTTTTTATTCCTCTTTTTATTTAACTTTAGCATGTGTATGTACAGCATATGTAAACTTATGAACACAACTGTATATGATTGTCAGTAATAATTTCATCAACCAAGGCAGTTTAATTTGACAGTGATCGGATATTAAGTAAAGCAAGTGTAAGTTGCGTTTTTGGAGGAATTTGCTTAACCGAAGAAGTTTTTATCATAATAAGATTGCTACGAATAATTCCCCTAGTGGGTCGAGTAAGAGTTGACAGTCTTGGTACAGACATCCTCTCTATTTGACCTTGTATGCCCTGTAGGCCTATACCTGGGTGACTGTTAGGACGACAGAGATCTGTGTAAGACATTATCTCTGCTTCCTGGATTTTCCTATAGGCCTTCCCGTGTTTATGGGATTTCTTTGACAGTTGCAAAGGGTACCAGTGTACAAGTACGACGTTCCAACCAGGTCTTCGTCAGATAGGCCTACTACACCATTAGGCTACCTGTTGCAATCTATATTTCTTTAACTTTATTTGCTACCACGTAACAATAAGCCGCTATTATTATTAGGACTCAACACGCTTCAGTGCATTATATGCTGTGGGCTTTAATTAGCGCATTTCGGGTAGCCAGTCTGCATGCCATATGACAAACATTACCAGTAGTACTGACCGAATATAAAAAATAGATTGTTTGCAAGTTATGGTAATGTTATACTGGCGTGAACATTGCTTTCATCACGTTAGCATATGATCAGTCGTTATGTCTCGTCAAAATTCCCTGATGAATGAAGGTTCGCTTTATCAAAGAAAACCATACTCGTTTCAGTTAGACTAGACTAAAACTGAAGTAAAGAGATGAACTTGGCACTAATCATGTAGTGGTGTTTTCTATAGCCTTTTTCTTTAACCTGACGTTCTTTGAACTCTTTAAAAATGTTGGGATATGTCTGCGAGGTGCTGAGCCAAGTTCTACGGGCCTCTGTGTACCTGATGGCTTGCCTTCACTATCCGTGATGTATCCGAAATAGTTCCAGAATTCACTTCACCTTTTGTTTTATCCACAAGCGGAGGACAGTCGGCAAATAACTATGTTGAAGTTGGCTGCGCACTCACTTAGCGTTGTCTGATTGACACGCCCACTTGCTTAGATGCGTGCAAGGAGTATGGTGGGAGCAGTCCACACAGACACAGAACGTTATTATTTGAATAAAGTATCGATTCTAAAAATGTCAGAAATTGTATCGTTTTTGGATACACCGTGCAACACTAGTACCCCTCGATGTGGGATGGATACCGTCTCTTTTCAACAGTCCAGGTTTCCCCCAGAAGGAGCTAAAGTTATATTTGAAGCCCACATTGTTATTGGCACACCACTTTGACAGCCATCGGTTGAGGTCCGAAATTCTGCTGAGCATTTCATCACCTCTTCTAATGGGTATGGGTCCAGAGAAAGTTACAGAGTCAGACATCTGTTGCGCAAACCTGCACACAGAGATAAAGTTTTGTATGGTGATCTCTGATTGACGCAATCGGACATTATTAGTGCCGGTGTGAATGATGGTTGATTCGATGTCGTTAGCTCTGGTCCCAGATTTCGATTTTACTATAGCCGATGGAGTCGCTAGCATCACGTTTCATATAGTAGAAGCGCCAATGACCAGAGTAGCAGGTTTCTCGGGGCTAGGTAAGGGGTTGGATCTATTAGAACATGAATAGGTTGGTGGTTAGCAGTGGGCTTCCTTCGTTTGGATTTAGATCCAGGCGAAATAGGCCCAACGGGCTGCTTCCTGGAGCTAGTCCAAACTTAATACAGGGACAAAGTAGCTGATTGTGAGGACATGCAAGGAAAGTGGTATCATTTGGCCTCTAGGGGTGCTGTAATAAAGAAAGTGAGCTTGTATCTCAGCAACACTTTGGTGTATGAAGTCCAAACTTGGTACAGGGACATGGTAGCTGATTGTGAGAAAGCACATGGATATTGGTGCAATTTGGCCTCTAGGGGCACTGTAACAAACTTGGGACCCAATCCTGAGGACACTCAATAAAATTAGTGACCTTTGACCACTAGGGGGGTGCTAGAGTTACAGAAAATGAGCTCATATCTCTGCAATGCGTTCACATATTAAAACCAAAATTGGTTCATGGACTCAAGATCACATTCTGAGGACGCACAATAAATATATTGACCTTTGACCACTAAGGCTGCTATAATTAGAAACACTTTCTCGTATTGACACCCAAATTAGTACGTGGACTCTTGACCACAACCTGAGGACGCACAATAAATTTGATGACGTTTGACCACTAGGGGTGCCATAATTAGCAACACTTTCTTCTATCAAAACCAAAGTTGGTATGAGGACATGGGATCAAATCCTGAGGATGCACAAAAAATATGTTGACTTGTGACCACAAGTGTGTGTGGGGTGTGTGTGTGTGTGTGTGTGGGGGGGGGGAATGGGGTGGGGGTGTTATTGGTGTGTGTGTGTGGGGGGTTGACAGTTTCTGCCAAGATGGTGCAAGTCTTTATATTGAGAAGCTCTCATCTCAAAGTGTGTTTGTGTGTGTGTATGTGTGTCTGTGTGAGTGCACGTGAGTGTGTGTGTCTTTACAGAGAACATGGACATGCTATCAGAAGAAAGCTATGAATCTGTGGATACATAGACTTGTTTGCTCTTAACTGTCTGTAATTCAGCATGGCATTATTACACATTTCAAGTGTCAGCCATCGTTTTAGCGTTTGAGACTAATACTCCCTCTGTGGATCTAAAGTTGTTAGGTTTTTTATCCCAACTCTCGGCACAGTAGTTATCTCATTCTCTGACTACTGTAATGTTCCTCCAAACCTTAAGAGGTCCAAATGCCTTATTTAAAATTGATACATTTAAAATTAAGGTTTATTGTTCATACAGGGTTTTTGCAATTCAATCTGACTCAATACCTGAACCTCAATACCTCAAAAAGACTTCAACAGAATGATGGCAGGAGTTTTATCATACAGAATAGGCCTACTTCAGGAAATGAGTTTGCCTAACAATAACGCTCCAACTTGATATTTCACACACAAGGACGTCAAATCTGGTGACTGGCCCCAGCCACAAAGTGATCTTTCATCAGGTGAGTATCATTTCATGAGAATTCTAAAGCCTGGTTTCTTTTAGAACTTTTAAGATATGAATTGTGATGAGGCTGCCAAACACCAGGAATGTTTATCGAGACCTGTTTTGCGTCAGGCATTCAATCACAGATTATATTATGACTGTGAATCAAACCTAACAGCCACAATGTATTTGTGGCAATTGCAGGTCAGGCATGGTTGAAACAACACACAAGGTTACTTAAAAATAACGCTCCAACTCAATATGTCTACAGAGGCTTTGGCACACACCAGGAAGTCAAACTTGGTTACTGGCCCCAGGCACCGAGTGTTCTTATTTATTTTCTCTCTCTAATCTCTAGGAAAACATAGCTATATAATGGTTGAGCTCTGTGGTGTCCCGGTGGTTTTGGCTAAGTATACAAACGTGTTGTATTTACTGAAATATTGATCAGCTAGGGACTCTGGTCCAATGGTCAATAACGTTACGTATGTTTATTTTTGTATGTTTTTTTAATTGAACAATGGAGCAGGCACACTCAACTCAATAGAATAAATCCCTCTTAATGCAATTATAAGGTGTGTTTCAACAAACACTTTAGTTTGGTGCAACAAATGAGTGATTCGATCTACATCTCGTGACACATTGACAATGACAAGGCCAGGCTCTGTCCAAATAACAAAGTTGCACTGAGTACAGTTGGTCACTAGCATTTGTGTTTGTACCTGATCATAATACTGGTGTGCCTTCTTCAGATTACCATGGGTATAACGTAGTAAAACGTTGGATCTTGGATTTGTAGGATCTCCATAGAGCACAAGTCCTTGTATTTGAAAGGGCATTTAATTTCCAGAACTGCGTCTCCATGACAGTCACATGTTGAGATCCCGTCAGGTGATGCTGCAAGGAATGGGTAAGGCTGGTAGATGACAAAGTTTGTGCGCACTGATGTCATGTGCCGATAAAATTCATCTCTTGCAGTGTCTTCGTGCTCAGCACCCCATTTTACTGAGGGGATGTGGGAGATGCTCTTGGTATCATACTGCATGATGGTCCTTACAGCTGAAGCTCCGTCTGCTTTGCGATTGATGACCCTGTGGATGTTGCTGGCAGTCACTCTTCCTCTTCTCTGAGCACTCCAAAGGTGTGACTGAGACTGAGCAACCGTTGCTTGAGACAGATTGTCAATCTGTGCCTTGGTGGGAATGGCATCCTCGATTATAGTCTGTGGAGAGCAATTGTCAACATTAGTCAGTCTCGCTAATCTGTATGGGAGTTGAGGGTAGTCTACAGCATCCTCAGATTCTGAAGCGGTATCGGTGTCGCTGCTGTCCCTGACTAAAACTGCTGCAGTGGGCAGGATCTCTCTCAGCTCTGCAAAGGCTTGCTGTTGCTCCTGGATAGATAACCCTGGTACCTCCTTTCTTTTTTTCCTCTGTCTGCCGTTCAGTGTCTTACCATGCTTTGGATGGGACATGTCAAGATTTTCAGCTGTACAGTTAGCTATGCTTTGCTTTTCACATTTCTTCAATTGACATGGGATATCACTACATGACACTTCAGTTCTGTCTCTGCTTTGTGTAATGCTTTCAATGGCAAACAGTAGAGCAGCAATGTGACTGCAGGCCTCTCCTAAACCTGCTGCACAAGTGCAATGAGTTGCAACAATACAGCCATTTCTACGAACACAAACCCAGGGTTTGTATTTTTCTTCTTTGATCCGCTGTCCTGGAGCCACTGTGGCAGCGACAAAAGCAACAGGACTTGTTTCTGATCGATCATGCTGCTTGATGTTTTGGACATGATCACAAACAAAATAGTTATAAGCCTCTAGTGACCTATAGGCTCGCAAGGCCTCACCTGTACAAGGGCCTGGAGTGTTAATCAGGTAGTTATACAGGTCAAGATACTGAACAGGGGGCAATTTATCAGCATCAGCAGCATACCAGCCATCATCTAGATTGTATGGATCTGGCAAAGACAGAAACTGATCTTCAAACGAGAACTTCAGTTTACTAATATACCTATTGGAATCAGATTGGTCCAACTGAAGCACATATGCAGAAAGAGACATATTTCAGGTGAACTTTCTGTCTCTCCCTCAGTCTGTATCTGAAAGCTCCTGCCTGCCTTCTTCCTTTATGGACTGGATGCTCCTGCCTGCCTGGTCTCGCTCTCACTTCTCTACTCAAAAAAAATCTGTTCAATGTCAAAAAATGGTTCTGTTAAATTGCAGAGTGACTGGAAGAATGTACAAACAACCAGTATTAAAATGCTAAGAGGAAATCTTAACGATACCCGGCCTAAAATATATTTCATCCAACATTTATATAATTTACCCTAAATTATATTCCATCCAACATTTACCTTTCTGCTGCCAACCCTGCTTGCTCTTCAACTCTGCTTCTTGTGTTCTCAACTCTCCCTCTACAAAATCATAGCAGAGCATAATTTTCTTCAACTGGGGAAATTCGAGACTAATTAAGTAAACTTAAGTCTCTTTTGAAGATCAGACTCATTACCAGTCACTGCCTGAAGTAAAAGTATTACAAGGAAGAGACAGAGCTTCTAGTTCATAGGCTAGGCCTACTGATCAAATGGAATAAATAGGAAAAGCAAAACATAATTGTAGGCTACAGCTGATGGATAATTGATATGTGTAGTAGGCTAACACATTGTTTTCATCACCGCGAGTTTAGTTTAGCGAATGCCTAACTGAGTAGCGCGAGGCTACAGCGCTCGATCCATTTCACCGTCAAAAGCTCACGTCTGTGCCATCCGATCCGAGCAACAGAAAACGATCATAGTCTTTTTAGTTAGACAACAGGGAAATAGACCATCTACCATAGCCTAACAGATTGTAAGTCAAACAGCAAGAGTCACTAAAAGAACTACTCAATGGTAGGCTAAGGCTCATTCACAAATTATGGTAGTAGACTAGACTTTAGGCTAGGATATTACGAGGTAGTCATTTCATTGATTGTTATCTCCTTAGTCAGTCCCTCAATGATCATGTTAACTATGTCTGTTATTTTCCACCAAGTCTGTTTTTGAATCAACTTACCTGTTGAATTGTAGATTAGGCTACGGCCGACGGTGGGTCTCCTTCCTTTCAAGTAATTTACCTCACGTAGCATGTTTTCGTCCACTGACACTGACACTTCACGTCATTCGAACTACGGCGGTGTAGAGTGGACGCAGCATGGCTAGCCAATAAGAGACACGTATATGACTCATGAGACTTCCCATAGGCCTACCCGTATGAATATTAATGAGACGTCCCGTAGCAAAATCATTCATTCAAGCCATTTAGACTACTCTGTTTTCTCAATCGCTCTGCCCTGGTTAAATGACATGGAAGGGGTTGTTTACTAGTAGTGCCATCGAAGAATGTTTCGCCTTTTGCCACCCGAAAGAACGTTGTTGTTGTGACGTCACGGTAAATTCTCGTATGGGGGTCTCTGTGTGTGTGTGTGTGTGTGGAGGGGGGGTGGGTGGGTAATGGGGTGGGGGTGTTATCGATGTGTGTGTGTGTGTGGGGGGGGGCTGTGTGTGTCTCTACAGAGAACATGGACATGCTATCAGAAGAAAGCTATGAATCTGTGGATACATAGACTTGTTTGCTCTTAACTGTCTGTAATTCAGCATGGCATTATGACACATTTCAAGTGTCAGCCATCGTTTTAGCGTTTGAGACTAATACTCCCTCTGTGGATCTAAAGTTGTTAGGTTTTTTATCCCAACTCTCGGCACAGTAGTTATCTCATTCTCTGACTACTGTAAATGTCCCTCCAAACCTTAAGAGGTCCAAATGCCTTATTTAAAATTGATACATTTAAAATTAAGGTTTATTGTTCATACAGGGTTTTTGCGATTCAATCTGACTCAATACCTGAACCTCAATACCTCAAAAAGACTTCAACAGAATGATGGCAGGAGTTTTATCATACAGAATAGGCCTACTTCAGGAAATGAGTTTGCCTAACAATAACGCTCCAACTTGATATTTCACACACAAGGACGTCAAACCTGGTGACTGGCCCCAGCCACAAAGTGATCTTTCATCAGGTGAGTATCATTTCATGAGAATTCTAAAGCCTGGTTTCTTTTAGAACTTTTAAGATATGAATTGTGATGAGGCTGCCAAACACCAGGAATGTTTATTGTGACCTGTTTTGCGTCAGGCATTCAATCACAGATTATATTATGACTGAATCAAACCTAACAGCCACAATGTATTTGTGGCAATTGCAGGTCAGGCATGGTTGAAACTAACAACAACACACAAGTTTGCTTAAAAATAACGCTCCAACTCAATATGTCTACAGAGGCTTTGGCACACACCAGGAAGTCAAACTTGGTTACTGGCCCCAGGCACAGAGTGTTCTTATTTATTTTCTCTCTCTAATCTCCAAGCAAGGAGAACTGGTTTTGAAAAGGTGTGTTTGGAAACGATATGTAATATCGATATGTGATATGTAATTAACACAGCACAACATATTCTACTCTTGACATTTCTCGTATTCCTCTGCCAAGTAATGTCACAAGGAAAACATAGTTATATAATGGTTGAGCTCTGTGGTGTCCCGGTGGTTTTGGCTAAGTATACAAACGTGTTGTATTTACTGAAATATTGATCATTGCTAAAACTGCAATTAATTGTGCAGCTAGGGACTCTGGTCCAATGGTCAATAACGTCACGTATGTTTGTTTTTGTATGTTTTTTTTAATTGAACAATGGAGCAGGCACACCCAACTCAATAGAATAAATCCCTCATAATGCAAGTTGGGGAGAGACTTTAAAAAAAGTAGAAAACTCTCACTTGGCAACGGTTGTAGGCAGAGGAAACTGTTGGCAGGAGTCATAGTTGATGACAAATGACAGTTGGAATGGCTGAACAGTTAAATTGTTGGGTAGTTTAAATGGTTAAATTATTTAATAGGGAATTTTTGTGGTGATGACTTATTTTGAAAAAGTTGTGGGCAGAGGAAACAGTTGAGCAGTATCTGTAGTCAGAGCCAGATTGTATGCTTAAAGCCTAAGACAGTGCAGATCGTTTAAAAGTTGAATGTAGATAGTGTAATGGATGTTGATAGACTGAAAGTTTAATGGATGTTGATAGGCAGATTGTTTAATGGGCGTTGATAGTTTATTGGGTGGATGAGTGAATGGTTTGAAGAAGATGGATGGATAGAAACTTGGATGGAATCTGCCTTATATCCTTGTAGAATGGATGATGTCATAGTGCCAATGCAAAGTCTATGGATAAAAATAAGTTAGATTTTTGGTAATATCTCAAAAAGTATGAAGTTTACAAAAGCGAAAAAATACATTGCTTAGACCTACGTTACAAAGTTTGAACGAAGTTTTGTTTCTACGTTAAATGGTTGAAGTTGAATTAGATGCAGAAATTTTGAATAATAAAAAGAAGAAGACTTTGAATTACAGAACAGAACATTTTCATGCACTGTAATAATATAAAAACAGGGTTTCCGCAGCTGCGCTGCTTAGACCTATAATGTGAACAAAAACAATAAGGTTCCTGAAACTGCTCTGCTTGGACCCTTACTAAGAAGGAGGGGTTAGGACAGGAGGAAGGAAGGAAGGAACAGTGTGATCTGCACCCTATGTTTCAGTCCGTTGCTTAACGTGACATGTTTCTAACTCGCAAGGACTGAGGATGTATCAAATCCAAGTCGACCAACAGGAATTGGATTCAAATAGGCTCCACATGTCTCTATTGAAGTCTATGGGGTGGCTGTGTCCATTTATTTTACTGTTTTTTCCCCTTTGTGCTGATGTCGCATTCTCTGTGATAACAACAAAAAGCATTCCACACGTGGCTACATTTCACCAGCTCTCTAGCAGCACTGGGCTGTTTCTGTTGAAAAAATAAAACAGGAAACAAATAGGCTAGTTAGACATTCTTCTCTGGTGATAAGTACAAACAATTAGGTTTCCTGTAGTTTTTTTTTATATAATAGTTTTTTATTTGTCTTTGTGAATGTCGAAACTTCATATTTAATCTAATTTTAAATCAGTTAAGTCGAATTAGGCGTAAAATCCATAAAACATGTTTTGACTGCAAGTGGCAAAATGATGGGATGTCTGTATTTGCCAGATTCCAACAACTTTGAACATAAACAAATTTTCCTCTGTGGACTGCCCTCAGTGGTCCAGGTGTCTTGCTATCTGGGACTGTGCAAAATATATATATGGAAAATTCAGTTAAAGTTCTACAGTTACTAGGGCTGTCAAAATAACTGATTCATTTCAATTCATTAATTTGAGAAAAAATAACTGATTAAAAAAATTAGTGCAGATTAATCGATGCCGTATGACCTTTGACCCCGAGCCGTTCTAGTCAGTAAAATTTAGACTGTAATTTGAAGGAGAGAGAAGAAAACGTGCTGCCTGGATCATTGATTGGAACATTTACTTTTAAAAAACGGCCTGATGGTGTTGATAAAAAATAAAGTGTTGACAATAAAGTCCTCTGCAATGAAATGCCTTGTATGTGAAAAAAAAACTTCTTCCCGAAGCACTTTTGAATTTATTTCCTTAGCATATTAGGTCATATCATAGATTATTATGGCAATTATTTGAACAGTGAAAATAATAATAAAAGAGTTTTTGAACTTTAATGTCACAAATGCTGATTATTCAATGATTCATTAGAATTTAAATATTTAAAATACTTTCACAGCAAAAAATATATATGCGATTAATTTAGATTAATTAATCACAGAGTATGTAATTAATTAGATTATTTTTTTTAATCGATTGACAGCCCTAACTGTTACCCTTGGTTAGTGATAAAATAGGAAGTAGCCTATCGACAAACCAATATTACACCACCAGGGACAACCGCTTCTGAAATATGTGACCCGCCATATGAAAACCAGCAGCAAGTCGGCCTACACGAAATAGCGCAAAACAATGTAACTTTTTTTTTTCAAATTAGTGATTTTTTTTTTTTTTTGCAGAATGTGCAAGTTGAAGTCATGAAGAAGCCACTCCATGTTTCACATAACAGCCTATTGGTTGCCTTAAAAGTATACATTTTGTCGTTGAAATTGGGTATAGTGTTGGCAAAAATCTGCCCCGCTCTCTTTGTGCTGGGGCATGTTAGCTATCCATACTGAACTGCAGTTGGCCATTGATGTGCTTTTGTTATTTTTTCGGCCAATCAGCTGCACGTTACAAGCGATACACATGGCTACTTAATATACAGCGACCCTGGAACTCTCTCCCAGTGTTGCCAACTTAGCGACTTTGTCGCCATATTTAGCGAGATTTCAGACCCCCCAAGCGACTTTTTTTGTAAAAAGCGACTAGCGACAAATCTAGCTACTTTTTATGGCATTCTTGGAGACTTTTTTAGACTCTGATGTGATGGCATGTAACGTCCCTTTTTACTCTTATGAGTGAGCAGTGAGTTCGGCTGTGCTGTGTAAGAGTCTCATGCCTGTTTCGTTTGTGAATTAGCCTAAATCGAGTTCGCCCAAAGCGTTGCCCCATGATTATAAAAGTAATGACTGACCTATGTAGTATCAGCCCATGTTATCCACGGAAGTAGATGTTCTATAGATCTAACAGCTCAGACAACTTTATTGGAAGGTGCAGCAACTTCGGGTGAGATTACAGCCAGAGTCAACGAAACGAGAGCAATGACATGATGACAGGGAAACAGGGACACGCTTTCCAGCACCGTTCAACAAAGGAAAGTAGGCTACAACTTCATTCACAAGCAGATAGTTCAGAATCGAGCATACAAGTTAGAAAAACCTAAAGCATTCGTTTAGGCTATGTCGCCTCAATGTTGTCAATGCAGGACAGACTGTCGGCTGAGGGGAAAAATATGTCGGTCTGTCTGAGTGACAAAATATAGCCATTGTTGTAAGGTTAAATTGTGTGTAGCCTATGGTGAAGTTCAGACTTCAAGCTGTGCAAAGCAAAGACAGCAGTTGGGAATAGGTTGGAAATGACTTGATTTTCAGCCACTTAATGCTCATTCTGGTGTATACTATGACAAGATGTACAGAAGTGTATCAATTACCCTAATATACAAGTATGTTAAATTAAATATTTAAATTAGGCTCTTAAAGTTGCCTATTTCAGTAGGCCTAGGAGAAAAGCAAACCACGAATTTCATCGGAGGCAATGAAGTCTGCAGGAATTCTTTTCAGTTTCTCATGGCGTAAGTACCTAGTCCCTGTTACATTGCAGTCCCTGCTACATTGCTTGCTAGCTAGCTACATTGTTATTAGCTTGCTCAGTACTGTCGTTTAAAGTGATATGCACATCGAAACTAAGCTGTAATGGGAGGTTTTTGGCTAGTAATGTGAGAATCTGCTATTAATTTGAATAATGATTTTGAATTGCTTGAATGGACTGATGCTAATGATTTAGCACCTAGCCTACTGGAGGATAGTTTGTATGAATAGCCTACATCCAGAGTAAGGTGCAAAGGGGCCTGTTAGCATTGGCTGAATTGAATGTGACGCTAATGGTTTAGCAACTAGTCTACTTGAACATTAATGACTTCAGTGCTGCTCTCTGTTCTGCTTCAATGAAACATTTAATTTAAGATATTTTTTTCTTCTTCTGTTCTTTTTTTTTTACATTGCGGCCCTTGCTGTCATCAAGTAGTGGAAAACAGCTCTAGAGTCACCTCAATATCCCACAGCTTGTTGGAACGGCAGATGGCAGAGTGTTTGTCAAGAACTTCGACTGGCAGAAGCATCTGAGTCCCTACTTCAGAAGGCTTCCAAAGATCAAGCTTTATCAGCACTTCAGGTATTTATATTGAAACTTTCACATTGTGTTCATATAAAAAATAATTGGTTAATGATGATGTTTTATGAGAAATAATTAGCCATTTTTAAAATGTCCTGTTATTAGCTTACAGCTTTGATGCCAAGAGACCAGGTGTGGTGCTTGCAAAAAGTCACTGTGATGCAGAACCTGTGGAATTTCAGCTACTGCGCAATTCAGCGGTTCTGCTTTGGTTGACAGTCTTCCTGTCCTGGTCCCACCTGGACTGAACATTGACAGGCAGACCTATCTGCATGAAAAAAATCAGGCCTTTCTGTGCTGATGAGGCAAAAGACATCACATGCCCAGTGCCAAGGGTCACAGCACAGAAGAGTGCACAGAAGAGGATGCGGATGTGATCTCACCAAATAATTGGACTCTCCTTCACAGCCTATTGCTTGCTCTGTTAGCCTTTATGCATAGCCTCTCCCTCCCTCCAACAGCCTGGACTAAATTCACTTAACTCTAGTTCTGACTTATTGTGTAATTTTTACTCTAGATTGATAAAAATTAATAAAATGTGACCAGTAGGGATGTAACGGTATGAAAATTTAACCTCATGGTTATAGTGACCAAAATTATCACGGTTTTCGGTATTATCACGGTATTTCTAAAAGTGTGTTCAATATGTTCAGAAAGCACTGATAGGCCTACACAAGCTGAAAAAGTGTCCCGTTCACTTTTTTCTTCATGTTTAATTGGCTATGTGCTTATAGCTTAACTTACCCTACCACAGTGTTTCTCAAACTTTTTTTCTGGGGACCCACTTTTTAAAAATGACAGACTATAGCGACCCAACTCGTGACTGTGGTAGTTAACAAACTAGATCAGTGGTTCTCAAACTTTTTCTTTCATTCCCCACTTTGATCAAGGGGGCATTCTCGAGCCCCACCTGTCCCTTATCGCTCTAAGAAAGTGGTAGGTCAAGCTTAAAATTGTCAAATTTATTGAAATGACAAGTTCTAAATATATCCTCTTCAACAGAGTTAAAATCAGCTGGTGCTGCAGATATAATAATAAATAAATACATAATAACACACATATTTCTGTTTTCCAGCAACATATTAGGAAGCATACACTGTAGGCCATTTTACAGCATTGTACAATATATTCAATGAAAACATGCTGCATTAAATGGATCCATAATCCAGTCATACTGAGCACTGATGGTTGGGAAATATTTTTGAAATAAACTTTGCAGGGATGTGATGTAGGCCTACTGTTTAATACATGGGATCACAAGAGTGGCTCCCGAATCAGACGTTTCAGCGATTTCGCTCAGAAATCTCAAAGGCATAATACTGTCGCGATCGAGGCGCCTGTCCCATACCTCAAGTTTTTTTGGTGAATGCAGTAATCTTATTTGCTAGGTGAGGTAGGTGCTTGTCTTTGCCTTGTAACTGGACATTTAACTCAAATGTACCTATCGCTAAGATATATCAAATATATCGCTAAGGTAGGCCAGCTTCGTCAAGAAATGTTCATTAGTGAATGTGCTTGCAGATTCAAACATGCGCTCTTCCTCCAAGCCACCTTGCCTCGCTGTGAAACAGTACAGCCTTTTGGTCAGCTACCATCTCTTCGCAAAGTGCGGAGAATAGACGCGCTTTTAAGGGCCGGGTTTTGATGAAATTCACCACTCTCACAACAATGTTCAAAATCTCATGTAGGTCGGGACTAACTAAGCTGCCTTGACACGAGCGCTTCCCTATGAATAACACAGTGCGTCCATTGCGCATCGGGTGCTACCTGGGCCCAGGCTACAGATAAAAAAACTAATAAAAAAACACATGTTTTTCACGTAAGTTCGTGCCCCACCTGGCATGTCTCCCACAGTTTGAAAAAACGCTGCCCTACCATAACTTAGAGTTTGCTATTTCTGTTATTTGGAATGGATGCAATGAGTGAGACCAAAGTAAGCGTTCAAAATAAAACTTTAGGCTACTCTCCTGATAACGTGAGTGGAATGGATTTAATGTGGATACGAACATAAAAAGATGGCGAGTGGCTACATGATACAGTGCACATTTTGCGGTGAAAAAGTTCCGCCTTTTAAAATCAGTTGTAGCCTAATCTGAATCGTAGTTAAAACCATCAATTAGACAACAGAATCAGTAGGGTACCAGTTTTGTTTCATTGTACCAGGCCTACTATATGTCAACAGCAGGCTCGGATGAAGCTGGGAAGGATTAAACACACGGTTTCCACACTGCGGTAATCAACCGTGATAAATCATGTTATTTGACATGAAAATGGTAATTGTTATCGTCAACATTTTTATCGCGGTTTACCATTATACCGGTAATCGTTACCTCCCTAGTGACCAGGCGTGGAATTGAGGGTCGCAAGTGCGTTTTGAGGCATTTTGAGTTATTTACAGATTCTGAAAGTGTAGAAGTGTACAAGCTGAGAAATCAGGCAACAAAGGGCGGTTTACCATTATACCGGTAATCGTTACCTCCCTAGTGACCAGGCGTGGAATTGAGGGTCGCAAGTGCGTTTTGAGGCATTTTGAGTTATTTACAGATTCTGAAAGTGTAGAAGTGTACAAGCTGAGAAATCAGGCAACAAAGGGCGGTTTACCATTATACCGGTAATCGTTACCTCCCTAGTGACCAGGCGTGGAATTGAGGGTCGCAAGTGCGTTTCGAGGCATTTTGAATTATTCACAGATTCTGAAAGTGTAGAAGTGTACAAGCTGAGAAATCAGGCAACAAAGGTTGGCTACTTTCTCCCTGAAACCATAGGAGGGGAACACAATGGTCCTCATTTGCATGACATTAAAGCGATGGTTCGGAGTAATTTCACCCTAGGGTCCTTTGCACCATGACCCCGAGCCAAACACCCTCCCAGAACCTTTTTTCCCTTGGTCGAACCCTGGTCGAGTAGCGCTGTCAGAAACTAATGACGTTCTGCAGTCGTGATGGAACCAACTTTTTTCTCGTAAATTACCCCACTAATAATGCCCTGAATGGTACGAAACTTCTGCAGTAGTACAACTATGACCTTTAGTCCAATAACGAGGCATTAGAAAGTTTGTAAGTGCACCAGGAGTTTATTTAAATAAGACTTGCCTGATTATCTGCTACTATACCGCTGCGTCAACGTTTCTTCTGTGATTTGGAAAAAGCCCGTAAAAGTCCTGGCAGGAAGCATGCATAAGGATGTAGATCCAGGAATGCACTAATATTTTGTTCGTAGTCCGGTTTGCAACAATTATTAGTTAACACGAAGTTGTAAACACTTCGGAAAAAAAATATTTAAAACTGGATATACCAAAAAACATTGATGTAATCGCTTCCTGCAAGGACTTTTACAGGCAAGTCACATACAAACACTAAACTACATTTCTAACTCTGTTACACCCACCTCCCCTGAATTTCGCCAAATTCGAGCAGCAACCACACAGTACTTCCAAAAAGTACACTACATCTAACACTAGACAGAGGGTCACCAATTACAGGACAGCCAACCACAAAAGTATCCAATAAGGATAAGTGGAAGAAGGGGTGCGCAAACTCTTCAACCAACCACTGGCAGTATACACCCCACAAGTCCCATTTACACTGTGTACTAAAGCCACTAGAAAAAGAGAAGAAAACAAAACAAAAACAGAAAAATTCCCCCATAAAGCTAATCAGAAAAGCTTGGACCACATAACATGTCACCAAACGTGTGTATGACCTCAACTCTATCTTTGTCTAATCATGAAAAACCTGAAACACTGCATATACCCTGCATATAGCCTGCATGGACGGATGTGTGTGAACAATATCTTGCCTAGACATAGATTGAATCAGTCTGTCAACTGGCTTGAGAATGCGACCAAATCTAGACCTCACCTGTCTGTCCATCAGTCTCTGTGTGTGTGTCCGTCTATGTCACAACTAGGGTTGGGTATCGTTTGGGTTTTATCCGATACCGGTGCTAAATCGATACTTTTAAAACGGTGCCGGTGCCGAAACGGTGCCTGAAGCGGTACTTTGTTTTAAAAATGTTTTAAATTAAAATGGTCTAAAGCATGAATTGCTTTTTTTTTTTTATTGATAAGACAAATTTGAACATGAAATTGAACGGTTATATTCAATTTACTATCAATATCTCATTGCTCCTACGAATAATACATTTAAATGTTAAAACAGCTTGCCATGCATGCACACTCTGCTTTCAAGTTTACCCAGTGTAGGCGGTTTGCCATAAGGTATGTTAAAACCGCTTGCCATAAAACTGCCAGGTCATGGACAACGGCATTTGCGAGCAAGCAAATCTAACAGGGACTTTCCAGTTAATTCAGTGTGTTCCCAAATGCTTCAAGCAATTTCATGTCTTAACCCATAACACGCAGTAGTTTTGAACATGTTAGGCTACATGTCGGTGTTGAAGTGTTTAGATTCCCAGCGCTAGCCTAGTAGACATTTTAACAGCAACTATGGCTATGCGCTAACACCAGTCAGCTGATTAATTAGCGATAACGTACGGAGATGGTTTCGTAGCCTCTGACAGCTCAGTGACATCAGGTATGTAACCTACATATTTATGTTTTTGCCAGCTTACTTTTAACATTATCTTCATATTCATTGTGATGGTATATGGGCCTCATGCACATGAAATATTAATATGCTATTATGTTGTTTAACACACCGTGAAATAAAGTTTTCACCTTACAACTTTGCTGATAACATTTCAAATAAATGTCAGTTAGTGCATTAGCAAGGATATTGTGTAACGTATAGGCTAGCCTACTGTTGATGTTGTTCCATAGCCTTTTGCTTGTGTGTAGTTAGGCCCACTGCTAGATTTTGACAGGAGCTCGCGATATCGCTTTAAAGTAAGCTACTTGGGCTCACGCAAACTGTCAAACACTGTCCACTCGCCTATGTGGTGCACCCCTCTGGTTTACACATCCAGTGTTTATCATGTTAGCTAACTGTATCTGGATGTGTTGCTATCAGAGCAAGACGTTAGAGATGGCGCATGATGACATGCAGTGATGCCTCGGGGAAAAAAAAAAAAACCGCTATTTAAGCACCGAAATGAGGCACCGAAATCCACGTTGTTATTTGATGCAGTTACTACCGTTTGCGTCGGCACCGGTGCCATATTAGAACCGTGTTTCGGTGCCCAACCCTAGTCACAACTGATAGTCTGCCATCCATGTTTCTGGCAACATCTGTACTAACGTCAGTGTTAGTCACAGGTCTAGAGTCAGAGGCTATGGACTGGTCTCCTGTCATCTCCTCTGGGTCACTCTGACAGACAAGGGGAGCTAATCCTGTTCCTCTATTGTCAGCTGACTCAGTTTGTGAGTGTTCAGGGAATGGCGATTGCGCAATCCACTCTACAGTTCGTCCCTCAGAATCCACTTGCTCTGGAACAGTTGTGGAATCAGATCCAAATCTCTCTCTCTGTGGTCGTCCCATCTGTGCTCCCTGAGATTCCGGGATAGAAATCAGATCATCGCAGTCCTCAGTCATGCCATCGTGCAAAGAACTTTGTCTCACTACTGATGCAGAGTTGTCACTTGGGTTTGACCGCTGAACGGAAGACAAAGACGAAACTGAGCCAGAGATCACACTTGTGTTTTCCACAGGCAGGAAATTCACCAACATTAACAGATTACGGTGGACGACATTCTCCTGTCCAGTGACTGTGTCACGTATCCTGTAAGTGTGTGTTTCAGTGAATAACCTGTCAAGCTTACCACATAGGTTACCTCACTTTATCAGTTGGCTTGAACGCTAAAAAAAATATGCGTCGCACCTTGATTGTTGAGATCACGGGCGGCGGCAAGTTCGTTTTAATGTTTTTTTGTATGAGTGAATTACAGTAATGACACGCCTTTGCATTGTCAACGGGAGACACTCTTCACTTCATTCATTTCAATTTCTACAATACTATATTAGTCAGAGTCTGGACTAGCGTAACCTACTAGCTTAGCTCCCCCCACTTAGCTCTGCCTAATAATGAATTGCGCTGAAAGCAGGCAGGCACGTAACAGGCGTTAACAGTTTGCGTGCATAGCGGGGTTTAAAACATGACTGCCAAAGTCTTAGTAGCCTGTTTAACATCCAAAGACAGTCATTGTACTTTTCAAGAGTTAATAACATAGAGTTTATATAACATTACAGTGAGCCGTTTCAGACCAAAAATAAATAGGCGGTCAATAGTAAAACGACTCTTCGACTAAAACAATTGCTGTTGACTAATTTTCATGGTCGATTAGGTCGACTAAGTGCGGCAGCACTACCAACAAACAATGTTTAATGCATTAACTCAAGACGTCAAACGTTTTCTAAACAATAAAAACAGAAAGGATGCAGCAGGCAGCAAATGTAGAAGAGTAATTTCCAGTGGAAGAACAAAATGCTGAATGAAGTCCAAAGCTATGAAGGCATATCTGGCAAGTTGTTATTTTATGAAGACGTAAATGGTTGCGCTATAGGCCTAGTCAAGTTTGCAAGAAGGAGACATAACGCGTGAGCATGCCACACTATCCACAGCTGTGGTAGCGGGGGCAGGAGGATTACTGTTAGTGCAGGCTTTATATAAAATTCTTCAACAGAAGGCCTGCCTCGAATGCAGGCTTGCCCAAAATAAAGGCCTGTGGTTTGCGCAGCCTACAGTAAGTAGGCTAAATAACAGACACCAGGGGCCATATTCACAAAGCATTTTATCTTACCACTAGGAGTACTCCTAAATAGCAATAAAATATTTCAGCTAGGAGTTTCTCTTATTAAGTTATTCACAAAGCCTTTCAGACCTACTCTTAGTTTAGGAGTTGTCATTTTTCCTTACTAAGAGTGAGTCTTCATTGCTATGGATGACGTTATTACTCATGCACGAGCTTGACTTTACACTGACACAATGTAACAATGCTCTGAAGTCGCCACAAATAATTCCGATTCTTTTTAATATCATCCAATAACTAATTCAATGTTTATTTAGGCCTATAACACCACTTAAAAGTTCAACGAAGAGTTGCCATTGCTGCTGCGCTGAAGAGATGTCGACAGCACGGCAGGGCATGCTCAATGAAAATAAATTAACGCAACGCAACGCAACACAACACAGACCCCGCTTCTCTCGCGTCAGTCACTGAAATGAACGCAACACAGAACCCGCTTGTGAAAAATATGGACCTTCATCTTGAATTTTTAAAAGATTAAACACTGTCCAGCTATGTGTTTGTAGAAAACAGTCTTTTTTAATTTAACAAACTGTTTTAAAATGGCTGTTACACATACAACTTGCACATCTACATCGGTCTGCCTCCACACACCAAAATCCTGGACCTTTTGTAAGGCACCAGAGTGGGTGTAGCCCAATTAACCCATTACCCCACCTGCAGACAATTAGCAGTTAATAGTCCAACAGGCCATGTGCAAAAGCGCATTCAATTAAAACAGTGTCCTAAAACAGGGAAGATGTAGTCAGCATCTTCACATTACCTTCCCCTTCTTTTAAGCTTACAAACACAGTTTGAAGCGTAAAAAAAACAGAACGTGCAAGTCAACAGTGCTTAAAACATCAGTTCAAAAAGTCTCAGGTGACTGCCAGTCTTCATTCCAAGATCACTCCTTCTTGGCTCAACACTGCACTCTTTACAGCATACACAGCCCATCTGAAACTTCCTCATCCAGGCCTCCAGACTGCCTGCCACACCGATCAGCCCTCTGCAATCCCAGCAGATAACAGGCTCTCTGAGCACCGGCCTACTCCCAAGGCCACAGGCCAGTCTGCCACTGGATATGTTCAGGAAATCTTCAGCCACTACTGCTCTGCCAGGCTTGGCAATAGCTCCCCACAAGGCTCACGTCAGCAACAAGGAGTTTCCAAGCTATTCCTCCTTCAGGCTTCGGCCAACCCAACAGGACAGCAATGCAACTTCTCCAGTGATCTCTTTACCCAGCAGGTCTCTTCATCGGCCTGCCATCTCCGCAGTACACCTTCGTATTCCAAATTAATTGAAATGTGGGTCCCCTCCACACAACTAGAGGAATAATCCCACCACTGCCACCAAATGTGAAAAATATGGACCTTCATCTTGAATTTTTAAAAGATTAAACACTGTCCAACTATGTGTTTGTAGAAAACAGTCTTTTTTAATTTAACAAACTGTTTTAAAATGGCTGTTACACATACAACTTGCACATCTACATCGGTCTGCCTCCACACACCAAAATCCTGGACCTTTTGTAAGGCACCAGAGTGGGTGTCGCCCAATTAACCCATTACCCCACCTGCAGACAATTAGCAGTTAATAGTCCAACAGGCCATGTGCAAAAGCGCATTCAATTAAAACAGTGTCCTAAAACAGGGAAGATGTAGTCAGCATCTTCACACCGCTTCTCTCGCGGCAGTCACTGACAGTAGCCTAGAATAAATGCATGGGGAAAAACACTTAAATGATAAGCGCCGCGCAGCAGCAGTTTGTGACGTTGTTTATTAGTGTAACCTCATGTATTAAAACTAGCCAGGCAATACTAGCCTACTTTGAAAAGTAGTATTGCCGTGGAAATACTGGTGACGGCGGCCATGTCCTGAAGTAGCCTAAAGCAGAGGTCCCCAACAACCGGGCCGTGGGACATTCCTAACCGGGCCGTAGCCTACGACATGAGTTTTTAAAAAATGCATGCAAACTAAACTCAATTTAATTCGCAATAATGTCACGTTTTTACATGGCATAGGCCTATATGCAGTTGTTTGATTGCACGCATGTTTGCATTTTGCAAGGTCTATTTTCTTATGTCTGTCTGTCCCGCCTTCAACACTTTACATATTGCCTTCAGCGTTGCGCAGCCTTAGGTCAGCTCACTTCACTTGATTAGTTCTTGGCGAACGGTAGTGTCACACGAAGTTAGCTAAACTGCTAAAAAGAGCAACAAAAAACAAGCATCTTTAGCAGGTCACTGGCCAGAGTGTTCGAGAGCCGCTGCAGAGATTTCTTACAGAAAAAAAGTCACCGTTAGCTGCACATTTTAGTGATGAGGACTGGGTGTCAAAACTCGCTTACCTGTGTGGCATATTCGGGTTGCTTAATGACCTCAACCTGTCACTCCAGGGGAGAATGACGACTGTTTAAACTGGCAGATAAAGTCGCTGCATTTAAAGCCAAGCTTGATTTGTGAGGATGAATGGGGACGGGGTGTATTTGATATGTTCCAAACAGTAGTGGGGGTTTTGGGAGAGACTGAGGCAGGGCCCTTTCTCTCGCAGCTGGTGCGCGATCACCTTGTTGGGCTTTCAAATGAGTTTGAGCGTTAGGCTACTTCCCATCCTCCAAAGATCCACGGCAAACCAATGAGTGGGTCTGCAACCCATTTGTCAATATCCCGAATAGTCCTAACTTGTCAGCGCAGGAGGAAGAGCAGTTGATCGAAATTGCAAATGACGGTGGTCTTAAGAGTGTGTATGAGGAAACCTCTCTGGCGGATTTTTGGATCAAAACCAAAGCAGAATATCCCGAGATAGCCGTAAAAGCGCTGAAAACGTTGCTACCATTTCCCACCACGTATCTATGCGAGGCCGGGTTTTCTGCAATGACTGCAACTAAGGCCAAATTGCGCAATCGACTGGACATTTCAAACACACTGAGGGTGTCACTGTCTTCCATCACCCCCAGATGGAACCTTCTTGTTGCAGGGAAACAAGCACAGGGCTCCCACTGATTATATTCGTAATGCACGTTTAGTTCCCATGTTTGTTCCCATATTTTGTTAAGCATGTTCACACTTGATAGATGTAGCTTCAAGTTGTTCAATTTTCATAGTTCATATTCAATTTTCACTTCAAGTTCACGTTTTTCACATTTTTAAGAGTTCGTTACCTTCACTGTTCATACATAACTGGAGCTAGTTCTTTTCAAGTAGGCTAATGCATGCACAACACATATGGAACATGGAACCCCCTCCCCCCCGCCCCTCTCCCCCGGTCCGTGAAAAAAAAATGGGAATCAAACCGGTCCATGGTACATAAAAGGTTGGGGACCCCAGGCCTAAAGCATGTAGGCTAATGATTCCTAAAACATATACGAAGTCCATTCTGTGGCTATTCTGTGGCTATTTGGGTATATTGTGGCAAGCCAGGCAATAGGCCTATAGGCCCGACGGTAATTGTAAAGCAATTTACAAAAGATTCACTGAACAAAAATGCTGATGTGGTACATGAAAATGTAGCTAAAAATGTGGAGAATGCAATGCAATCAAGCATTTTGGACGATATATTGTCACAAGCTGGCAGTATAGGCAACAGGCCGATGTGCGTTTTATTTGGAGACTGTTTTGCGAGACAGAGACTGAGTTTGCTGCTGATATTCTGGGGATAGGCTACAACATAGCCAATGTACGACTTTAGCCTTTTAATATATTTGCTGCATTGGATCAGTCTTCCTAGAACAGGCAAGGGCTTTCTAGCCTCACGTCAGCAGCGCTGCATCACCCATATAGCCTACATTAAAACAACCAGAGGATGGTGGGCGGGTGCCGTTTCGAAAATTGGTCAAAAAACTTTGGTGTTGATGGATGGCTGATGGATGATAAGTTTTGCTATGCAGTTATGGTTGAAAAATAATAGCCCATCAGCGCATCTCTAGTGTGTGTGCCTCTCTCTCGCTCAGAGGGGAGGGAGAGGCTGAGGGTCGATCCAGCATGGATTCTAAACTCTGTGGTGGATAGGATCTACAATTAGGTGTTAACAATACTACTACGCTAGGTCGAAGTACTCCCAAGTGCTATTGCGCCACACATTGTAGTTCTCCGGTTTATTCGCTTGGAAAATAGCCACGTTTCACGTTGCGTGGCCGTAGCATTTCTATCAACTACTCGTGCAACTGTATTTAAGTCGGTAAAACGTGGATGTTTTTGATTACTTCTACGCTTAGTTGCCGTCAAAGCCCGCTAGCATAGCAACATGCTAACACAGTCCAGCCGCGCACCAGAGCGTTTGAGTGCACGTACGGACACGGAAGAGGTATGACTCAACTCGTGAAAGTTAAGGTAAGAACATATATTACTACTGACATTGGGTGGCGTGTTCCTTTAACTGTAACCCACCCTCTGAAGCCTTTCGTGACACATAGAAAATATTTTTTAATGAACCTGACGTGTTCTTCATTCTCTGATTCTAAAAATGTCATTTTTGAGTCTTTAAAACTTAATACAAAGTGGTTTTGAGCCATTTTAATTCGCTGAGCTGCTGCATCGGGTGTTCGTAGACTGTGCACTCCTCCTCCGTCTACTGACAGCCAGGGCATATACATTTCTTTTATGGCTGCAAACGGGATTCACTCGCAGTTAACCAAATATTTCTTTATTAGGGCATGGCAGGCATATTTCTGGCTATTAAATTATTTTTAAACCAGTCTGCTAAAGTCTGTAGTGAAGTCTGTGTAGGGTTTTCCAGGCTCCATTTCTTTTTACGAGACACCTTGTTCACAAGAGCCATCTGCCGGTTGTTTGGGTTGTTGCAGCGTCGTTGCAGCGTCACTGGAGAAATACAAATTAAAGTCGGGTGATCCCGCGTGATGTCACGTGCGAACCTCGAGGGAAGCTGGCCAATTTCAAGTAATGCCTACTGTAAGCAGGCAGTGAATCCTGACCAACTGTGGCACATGGTGCAAAGCGGCAACAACACGGGTTCTTGCTCCAGTCTCCCACTCACTGTGCGACAGCAGGACAGCAGATATATCGTCCATAGCAATGGACTGAGCGTGAACACACAAAGGAGCAGACATATTCCTAACACGATCCTGACCTTGCCGTGGATTCCCATCACGGGCGCTGGAGCAGCGAAAGGTGTCTTGAACAGAGTCACTTGTCAAACCTTGGACCTCAGAGAGAAGTGTGGTATAAGGCTCCTGAAGTAATCTGAGACTAACTCTCTCCTTCACAAAAGGCACACGGCAACAACATTCTGTGGACCTGGAACATACTTGATATCAAAGTTGTAGCCGGCTAGCTTGGCCACCCAACGTTGCTCACAGCAATCCAACTTGGGCTTCATCATGATGTGAGTCAACGGATTGTTGTCTGTCTAGACGGTGAATACATGACCCTTCAACCAGTGGCTGAACTTGTCCCAAATGACCCACTTCAATGCCAAGAATTCTAAACGGTGTGCTGGGTAATTCTTCTGAGACTGAGAAAGTGACTTGCTGGCAAATGCGATGGGCCTTGCCCTGGTTTCTCCCTCTTTGATCTGCGATAAAACGGCACCAATACCGCCAAGAGAAGCATATACAGACAGCATGAAAGGGCGGGTAAAATCAGGGTGAGCAAGGACAACTGTTTCGGCCAGTGACGATCTCAGTTTCTGGAAAGCTCCATGTCAGGGGTCCAGTCAGCAGCACTCAACTTCCTGCTCTGAGACCAGGCTTAGCGATGGCTGAGTAAATGGGTACAAAGTGTTGGTAGTAATTGATAATTCCCAAGAAAGACCTGACCCGTTTCGCTGAGGGAGTCACACCGTCTGCTTCCATTAGGTCAGCACTTGTCATTTTCATGATGCCCTCGACCTTACTAGGATCAGTTGACACACCAGTTTCATCGACTATGTGCCCAAGGAACTTCACAGACATTCGGAGGAAAAAACACTTCTTGGGGGCTAACTTCAGGTTGTGGCTACACAATCTGCTAAACACCACCTCCAAACGTTGCAGAGCAGTCTCTTCATCAGGAGCAAAGACAAGCAAATCATCCAAGTAGCAAAGCAAACAAGACTATTGCAGAGACCTTGTGGTAAACGATTGTACTCATACAAACCCAGTGGTGAAGGCAGAGTACTTTTTGTCATCTTCGTACAACGGCATGTTATAGAACCCGGAAGTCAAATCCATAGTACTGAAAAGAGCATTTCCTCCAAGCGGCGCTAGACAGTCGGCCTGGTGAGGGAGAGGATGAGCATCTTTAAAAGTTTGCTTGTTCAACCATATCTTCGAGCGCAATGCAGGGAAAAACATCAGCTAACTTAGCATTGCGTTTTACCAAGACGGGTTTATCAGAAGTGTTGATCAGCTTTAACGGAAGCCATCTGTCTCCCCACAAAGACGTCACCATTCTCACTACCAGGATTCCCCTTGGAGCTGAGCGGCATGATGTGGGTTCAGCCATCACAGTGCTACCAGGAGATACAGCAGCAGACTTGGGTAGCTTTTCCCACATCAAGTACTCACGACCAGGTTCAAGGCACACAGCTGAGTTGCTTCTCACAGTGCCTATCTTGCAGGGAACTTCCTCACCTCTCCAACGGTCCACACCAGCAAGCATGGAGAGGAACTGTTCAGATTCTAGATCACCAGCAGGACAAGGGGCAGACACAGCTTTCCAATAGGCATCACACTGCTTATACTGACGAAGAACATGCTTGATAACTTTAGTGCCTAATATCATTTCATCATGCTGGCCCTGGACAACAAGAGTAGGAACTATGATCTTGCAGCCATACACCTCCATCTTCAGATAGACAGCTGACGGCCACCACTGCCAATGAGGACAACATCTGTACTGAACTGATCATGTTCTGTGAAAGCTCCAGCTTCTCTAAGCTTCATTTCGGCAGTTTCACTGATAGTACAAGCCATAGAGCCAGGGCCTAAATTTCATTGCGGGTATTGCGCATAATTTGTTCAAGTCCCGCAAATCTAGCCATCATAATGCGAGAAATTCCCGCATACACTTTACAGCCTGTCTGATGACGTTAATCTAATCATGAAGTGGCGTGAATGCGGTGCTATTGACCGGACGGATCAACTACCGAGTTGAATTAAACATAGCCTCATGCAGATGCAGACATACAAAGAGAGAGAGAGAGAGAGAGAGAACCACTTGCCCTTACGCAAATAGGCTACGCAACCATGGCAAACTTTTACATCTGGAGATAGCTCCTTGGTAACTATCCTGCTAGCTCAGGTCACGTCTGCCAGTAATGCTCACTAAAATCATTAGTGAACATTGCAAAACACTTGATCCCAGAAAGATTGAATTCGACTTGTTAGTTTTTTGAACATTTATTTTATCTAATGACATAGAAAACATAATGAATTGCATCCACATATCCTTATGCACTATGCATAACTTTTATTCACTAGCCTAAAACCGTCAGGCTGGAGGCTAATTACTCTCACATATTTTTTAAAGTGACAGGCACTCAATTACACCTACAGTACACATCACCAATGTGCAGTCAATTAGACCTACACACCACATTAAAGATATGCCTAAGTGTAATAGTTTAAAAATCAATATAAAGCATTCAAATTACTAAATGTTTAGCTACTAGTAATTACTAGTAAAATACCATACATTATTAACTAAATACACTCTATATGAATTAAAAAATATATGTAATCCCACTAGACTGAGGCTCAGGAGAAGACCTGGTGGGACATCCCACCCGTGTGTCGCCCGGGGCAAGGCAGATAAAACACAACTTCTCTGACATGCAATGGGTGATGGTGGTGTGTTTGCTGTCACCACAGACACCACAAGCTTTCTCACGATTACCACCCTGGAATCTACTGCCACGAGCACTGCTGCGCTGCGGCACTTTACCCATCATCTGCTCTAACATGGCCATCATACGAGACAGAATCCTATCCTCAGCCTCTCGAGTATTCTGTGATACAGCTGGCGTAGAGGCACATGAGAGGGGGGCATGGAGTCTGATGTGAGGCGTGGCTCTGACTAGGGCTGTGCAATTAATTTAATTTTTATCACGATTTCGATTCTTGGGTCAAACGATCTTCAAATGAATAAAATCGAGTTGGAACAATTCTTTTGGCATTTTCCGTTGTCTATGAGGGTTTTCGGAAAGAAACGCGCATGTGCAATTCAGTCGTTCCCCGGAGCATTCAACGTGGCCCTGCGAGCTGTGTGTCTGTGTGTGTGGTGACCTGCAGCACCAGCATCTTATTCAGAAAACAGCGCGAGCGAGATGGCAGAGGGAGGACAGCCCCGTTTGCTCGATTAAAAGGGTAAAACAAGTTCTCTTGTATGGCAACACTTCGGATTTGAAGAGGCACAGGCTCACATGTGCAAAAGGTGCTACAACGTGATATCTGCACCCCTTGGCAACGCAACAATCTTGTTAAATCACCTTAGACCAGGCTCAAAAAGAATCGTTTGAAGAATCATGATTTCAATCTTGACCAAAAAAATCGTGATTCTCATTTTTTCCATAATCGAGCAGCCCTAGCTCTGACTTGAAACTGTGACAGAGGGGGGACACTGCGGGTGACACACTGGACTAGGGACTGGAGCAGTAGTGAGGGGGGTGGGGCATTGAGTGCGACACTGCTCAGGCACAGGCTGACTGTATGCCGCTGGGTTAGACTGCATGTTGGCAAGGGTGGTGGTGTGGGTCTTTACCCGCACATCTGCACAGGCTCTTCCAGAGGCCCTTAGCTCTCATTGATAATCATCAATTCTCAACTGTATGTCACATGCACTCCACTCATGAATGGGCTTACACTTAAAGATAGAGGAGAGTTCTGGGTCGGGACAAACATAGGCGCCACCTCTTCACCAGAATTCTCCATCCGCCTACCTTGCCTGCGGAGACCTTCATCAGCCAGATCAGCTGCTCTGTTTACTCTCAACCAGTAATCAACTGGGCTCTCACCAAGTCTGGGCAGGGTGGAGTAAAAATCTGCTAGTGGGGGACATGAGGACATATCACTGAAATACTGGAGGAGAATATCATAAATGAGGCCAGGGTTTCGTTTCACATTGAGAGTCTGATTGCTACGCAGGGCAACCTTCACAACATCTCTCGCTTTGCCCATCAATTTCCCCATGATCTCTTCTGCCTGCTCATCCACAGGACACCACTCCTTTCTCAGATAAGCTTTAGTCGTGTCAATCCAGTCCTGGACTGGATATTTGTCAGAACTGTGACCTCTGAACAACTTAGGCTCTTTGTCTGATTTTACATGTACAGTAACGTGTGAGTCTGTCTGTCTTACAGTGCTAGAGTCAGTGCCTGTATGTGTAGGTGATGTGTTCTGCATGTGTGTGATGTGATGTGCAGGGGATGAGCCGCCCTGGTGTTCACTGCTAGTATTCACTACGCCAGCAGACATTAACTTGGCTACAATAGACTCACCAATCTGGGCACCTACTGTAACTGTCCCACCACACTCGTGAGGTGGTTAATAGCGGCAGAATCAATACTGCTGGGTGTGGATGTGAGAGGACCCTCCCCCATAGACTGGCCAACAGGAGTACAACCTGGGTTCTGACCTAACCCTGTACCCCTACCGCTGTCAGCTAATGACTGGGAATAACCTACGCCCCCACTGTCCAACCCATGTCCAACAGCACCGCTATCAGAACCCTCCCCCCCCCCCCCCCCCCCCCCATTTAGGAAGAACTGGACTAGCAAAATTATCTCCTACATTACTGTAACTATATTTCTCAGCCATAATGGCAAGTATCTGCGTTGTGTATTATCAAATGCAAAATATATATACATATATATGATTATAGAAGAGATAACAGTATTAGAGAAAAATAACTGTAGCACACTGTAAATCAAGAATAACATATTAATTCCCCACACTGAAATAATATAAACACAGCCCTATACTGCCTAACCATATACAAAAACAACTCTAACCACACTTGATCTCGCACACTTGCGATGGACTTCAACGCAGCATCCACGGCGATCGGCGTCGGGCTGATCTGGGAGATCGACAGGTCACAGCACCACCAGTGTAAGTGGTCAGGCGGTGAAGGGACTGAGACCAAAACTGGCTTTTCTCACATTTATTCCTTTTGGAAAACCAAAACAAAACATGCCTTCAGGCACTGGTGTACATAACACGGCATCCAATGCAAAGCATACTGCTTCTGCGAATTCTCTTTTTTTTTAAATAACAGACAATTCTAATAAAATAGATTGATATAAAATGAATAAAATACATATGAAAATCTTTACATATTTACATTCTACATATGGAGCAACATACCTTTTGGAAAATCAAAACAAAACATGCCTTCAGGCACTGGTGTACATAACACGGCATCTGCACATACAAAATAAAAGAAATACACTGAATGCATGGGCTATATTACATGAATTGTTCATATACCCTCACTGTCAGCCCTACTAGCAAGGGAGACATGCAACATGGACTGTTCAGGTGCGTGCACAGAACGAATTAATTAATATTCCAAGAGACTCGCTAAACATTCACAGACAAAATACGGAGATAATGCTTACACACAATGCTAAACTAACTGTACATTCATTGCCTACTAGATTGAATTGTACTTTCCATGCACACTAAACTACACTGAATGCATGGAAAGTTGCTAGTGTGTAACTCAGTGTGTATGAACTCGAGGTCATAATGAAAACATAAATAAACATTCTTTAAGTTGCTAGAATTGCACCCAAATCCTAAGAATACATAGCCTGGGTTTTCCCATGCTGCCTTACGCGTGCAATTTTATTCACGCTGCTAGGCAGCCTGGATTCTATGGACTTCGTTTTCACCAAAATTATAAGGTGTCTGAACATGGCATTAAGAAACAGACATGAACTTTGCGTAAGCAGATCAAACGTACCAGGAAATTATGTTACAGTAAAGTCTGCCAGTCCATCATCTTGGCTGAAGAGGCAGGTCCACCGGCCGGCTCAGTCTCACACAAAAGCCCCGCCCTTTTACCCATATATGGATTGGTGAGGAGGTGGGCGGAGTTAGGATTTTCCCAGATGGCACTGCCCATTAAACGGCCTCAAAAGTCTATGAATGGCACTGAATGGTGTGTGTGTCTGTCATTGAAACGAGGTTTCATCATTTGACGGTAACGTTAACACTGTTGATGAATGATGCAGGCCATTCTTATCTAATAAGTTCTTAAGTGAGAATATAAAGAAGTTCCTAAGAAATATGACAGTTCTTAAGAAAAGTGAACATGTAACGTTAAACTTGGTGAATAGCATTTAAGAACATTCTTAAGGACTTTTCTTTTTCTTAAGACATTTTTCTGAATCCAGCCAGAGCACTCTGGACAGTCTGAAGATTCTTATCCTCAATCATGGCTTCAGTTGGAACTCATCTTCTCATTCTAGCAGGTCAGTGTCATTTCAATTTCTCAAAAAATGTGAGAAATTAAGCAGTTTATAAAATACATATTTTTCAATACATTTTAATAAATACAATTTTATTATTTTCACCCAAATATACCTTTGTCTTTCTTCTGGCTTTTTTCATGCTTGTGTTTGTAGATCTCTGGACATTATCATCTTGCTTTCTGGACCAGTAGCAATTTGTGACTGAAAGCATGAACTGGTGGGATGCACAGAGATTCTGTAGGGGCAACTATACAGACCTGGCCACTGTTACAAACATGGAGGAAATGAACCAGATCATTAGCATTGCACAGCAGAATAGTTACAGTGAAAAAGCTTGGATGGGCCTCTATAATGATGTCAACAGCTGGAGGTGGTCTATGAGTGACAGCAGTTTTTATGGTCAGGGAGAAAGTAAATTCAGAATATGGAACGCTGACCAGCCAGATAATTATCAAGGCAGAGAGAGTTGTGGTCAAATGGTGACAGATGGTAAATGGAATGACAATGTTTGTGAACAAGTGTTTCCCTTCATCTGCTATGATCAGGGTAAGACGTCACACATGACTTAAAAATACTGTTGTTATTCATTCTTGGTACAGGTCAACAGCATCATTTTGAAATTTAGTTTTGTGTTAAGTGTTACGTCCCAGTTAACCCTCCCGGCTCGTAAAACCCCCGTAAACATGTGTGGAGGGAAACGGGAGCAACAAGTGTTTGTGTGTGTGCATGTTGTGCGTGTAAACAAGCAAAAAAAAACGGCACCAGACAGATTCCCCCAGGTAGATGGAGCTTACCTCGTTTCACGGGGACTGTTCTCAGGGCCGCTGCCTTATCGCGGAAGAGCCCGCGCGGTTCTTTGTCCTCCTTCCGAGGTCGTGCAGTTTTTTAGTTTGTTTAAAAATCTTTGGTGTATTCCCAGATATTTCCCGTGTACAAGTGAGTGCTGGCGTTGGTATAACCCGGCGTGGATACTAGGCAACTCGGCGACGTACTCGAAACAAAACTATAGAACCAAAAACAATGCAAAACCCGTCGCTCATTCAAAGGGACACCCTCCTATCCTGGAGAAACTTGGCAGGCCTCCGGCTGATCAGACCAGGCCAAAATATTAAAGAACATCCACCGCCGTCTTCAGCATCAACCCAACTCTCCATTGCAAAACGCCATGCTCCCAAAACCCAAATCACCAGCACAGGTGCCCTCATCGCAGTCAATTAAGGGTGTAGCCCCACCCCCTGAGGGACCGTCAGCCACACGTAATTGTTGTGTAGCAGGTGCCATTAAAAATAAACAAAACAATCAGTATCAGTGGGTACCTGGGTGTAGCTTATGTATCTTCGTAACACCTCCCCACCCGAACAAAAAAAAATATGTATTTTTTTTTTTCTTTTTACATCAATCCCTTTTCTCCCTTTTTTTTTTCATTTTTTAAGTATCTATTTACACAATTACTATAAACTCACTAAACAGTTATTTATTTATTTATTTGCTCACTGTCTACAAGCCAGTACTTACGGTAGCGGTCAGGCTAATTATACGAAAACCCAAAAAAGATAAACATGGCCTCTTTCAACCCGCTCCCACCCTAGAAAGAGCGTCAGCGATCACGTTATCCTTTCCTGCGACATGCACTATCATCAGGTTATAAGGCTGTAGAACTAGACCCCAACGAAAAATTCTCTGGTTCTTGGTTTTAAATTTCTCCAGAAAGGTGAGCGGATTATGATCAGTATAGACTTTTACTTCCTGCACCCCATTAGATACATAGATTTCGAAATGCTGAATGGCAAGAACTAAAGCTAAAGCCTCTTTTTCCACAGTAGAGTACATCCGCTGATGCCTATTTAACTTCTTGGAAAAGTAGGCAACAGGTCTGTCCACCCCAGAACCATCCTCCTGTAGGAGAACAGCCCCTACCCCCACATCGCATGCATCAACTGCTAATTTAAAAGGCAAAGAAAAATTAGGAGCAATCAAAACAGGCTCACCACTCAGGATAGCTTTGAGCTGCTCAAATGCCACTTGACATGTGTCTGACCACTCAAACCTAACGGATTTTCTCAGCAAATCAGTCAAAGGACCAGTGACCTTTGCAAAGTTTGGAACAAATTTGCGGTAAAAACCACACATTCCCAGAACCCTCATAAGTTCCTTTCGATTACGAGGAACAGGAAGTTGAGAAATGGCGTGTATCTTAGCAGTACGAGGTCGAACCTCACCCCGTCCCACAACATGACCCAGATATGTTATACAAGCCTTGCCAACTTCACTTTTAGGCAGATTTATGACAAGTCCTGCCTTCTCTAGTCTCATGAAAAACTGTTCCAAGTCCTCCACATGCTGTTCCCATGTATCAGCATAGTGTACCACATCATCTATATACACTGTACAGTTCCGTAAACCTTCTGTAATCTGATTCATAAGCCTCTGGAACGAAGCGGGAGCGTTCTTAACCCCAAAAGGGAGAACTTTGAACTGGTACAAGCCATCAGGTGTACAAAATGCAGAGACCTCTTGTGCACGTTCTGACAAAGGAACCTGCCAGTACCCTTTTAAAAGATCAAATTTTGTCACAAACTTGGCTGCACCAATCCTATCAATGCAATCCTCTATCCTTGGGATGGGAAAAGAATCAGCTTTCGTCAGAGCGTTTACTTTACGGTAATCTACACATAGTCTGAGCGAACCATCTGGTTTTGGAACAGGAACTATAGGTGAACTCCATTCACTCATACTAGGTTTGATGAGGTCATGCTTCAACATGTACTCTATCTCCTGCCGTATCATGGACAGTCTATGTGGGTTTACTCTGTAGGGGTGCTGTTTTACTGGCAGTGCACCACCTACATCTATGTCATGCACCAACATGTGAGTCACACCCGGTGCATCTGAGAACAGTTGGGGAAACTTCTCAAAAAGCTTCACAATGTCACCAACTTGTTGTTTCGTTAAGTGACCCAAAAACCCTTTTAAGTCAGACAACACAACACCATTGGACAGCCTGGCTTCCAGGGGAGCCATCTCACACGGATCAGCTTCCTCAGGCTCATCCACATGAACAACACACACTGGGGCGACTGAAACTGACCCACGTTCATAGTATCTCTTGAGCATGTTAATATGGCACAAACGGGTAGACTTTCTCCTGTCTGGAGTATGCACAACATAATTAACATCACTCAACTTTTCTTTGATCGTATAAGGCCCGCGAAAGTGAGCTTGGAGGGGATCACCCCTCACAGGCAAAAGGAGCAACACCTTATCGCCAACCTCAAACCTCCTAGCAACAGCCTTACGATCAAAGCGATCCTTCATTTTCCTCTGAGAGGACTGCAGGTGACTCTTGGCCACGGTGCACGCCGATCTAAGACGCTCCTTAAATTCAGACACATAGTCAAGCACATTTCCATCAGAAGCTTCAGCCAAAAACGTTTCTTTAACAAGCTTCAATGGACCTCGCACCTCATGACCATACACTAATTCAAACGGACTGAATCCTGTCGACTCACACACTGAATCCCGTATGGCAAACAACAGAAAAGGAATACTCTTATCCCACTCCTCTGCTTGACCAATACAATAGGCCCTAATCATGGTCTTTAGAGTCTGGTGGTGCCTTTCTAAGGCTCCCTGTGACTGCGGGTGATAAGTGGAAGACTTAAAATGATCCACTCCTAATTCTCGCATCACAGCCTGAAAAACGCCAGACATAAAATTTGAGCCCTGATCTGACTGTATCTCTCTAGGTAGTCCAAACTGTGTAAAGAACTTCAAAAGACAATCTAAGACTGACTTAGCAGTGATATTACGGAGGGGAAAAGCCTCAAGAAAACGTGTGGAAACATCCATCACGGTCAGCAAATACTGATACCCCCGCTTTGTTTTTGGTAACGGGCCAACACAGTCTGTCAGAACACGACTGAATGGCTCTCCAAAAGCTGGAATTGGAACTAGCGGGGCTGGAGGAATAGTTTGATTGGGCTTTCCTCCCACCTGACATTCATGGCAGGTCTTACAAAATTCCACAACATCTTTACGTAGATTTGGCCAATAAAAATGTCTCATTACTCTTGCTTTGGTCTTATTTATACCTAGGTGCCCTGAAGTTGGAATTTCATGGCCTAATCTCACAATCTCTTCTCTATAACAGGGAGGAAGAACAATCTGATGGTAAACTCTCCACTCCTCTGCAGCAGAACACCCAGGATCCCTCCATTTCCTCATTAGGACATCATGCAGTATATAAAAACCCACTGCTTCACCCGACAGGTCCCCAAGAGTCCCTGCCTGGCTCAAAATGTCACTAATGACAGGATCACCTCTCTGTTCTCTTATCAAATCACCACGGCTAAGCTTCTGGTCACACTGGGAGTTCTCTGCAAAGAAAGTCTCCGCAAGTATTACCCCTAACTCAGATGTTTCTTCCTCTACCTCATTAGACACCCCATGGGTGCCACGAGATTGCGAGCGAGTTACTACCCCAGTGGGGAAAACTGCAGGAAACTCTTCCTGTAATGCTTCAGTCTCTGGGGACTCCACAGGAACCTCAGAAATCAATGGAGTTACAGATACTCGTTCACCCGCCAGATCATTTCCTAGCACGAACGCAACTCCAGGAATCGGTAAACTAGCTAGCACTCCAACCTCAACCACCCCAGTCACTAAAGACGACTGTAAATGAACCTGGTGGAGAGGGACTGCTTTAAATTCTCCTACATCACTGTTCACACCTTGGATGAGAGCACACATTCTCAAAGAACTAGATGGAGGAAGGGCACCATTATCTGCCACCCACAAAGACTGGGCCGCACCTGTGTCTCGCAGGACAACCACAGAGTATTCTTGCCCACCTACGGTGACAATGCCATCTGAAAGAAAACCCTTATACATCCCCAAAATGTCATTCTCACCCAAGGAACTCTCATTACACCTTCCTGACACAAGTAGATTTTTCTTACCAGTATCTTTTCCCATGCGCCTGTTCAAAAAGACTTCACATTCTGCTTTTTTGTGACCCTTTTTGCCACAATAAAAACAAACAAGGTCATCTGTACGCCCAGCCACTCGCTGTGAATCAATCCTAGATACTTTAGCCACCAATGAGGGCCTCTGGGAGCCATTCTCTGGCCCCCTACCCAACTGGGACTTGAAAAAATTGGGCCTATATGTACCCCTTGAAGTGTGCTGATGGGTAAGTTCGAAGTCATCTGCCAAAACCGCTGCTTTCCTAATATCATCAACCTTTTGATCTTCAAGATAATTTTTCACTTCAAAGGACACACTGGTTTTAAAATCCTCTAGGAGAATGAGCTGTTTTAGGCGCTCATAATCCCGTCCAATGTCTTTAGAACGAACCCACTTATCAAATGCTATCTCCTTTTCTCTAGCATATTCTATATGCGTCTGGTCAGATTTCTTATTGAGGTTACGAAAACGTTGCCTGTAAACCTCTGGTGACAACTCATATGCCAATAGAACAGCAGCCTTAACAGAATCATAGGACGCTGACTGTGAGGCATCCAGCGCAGCATAAACCTCCAGAGCCCTCCCTGTAAACACACCTTGAACAAGGAGAGGCCATTTGTCTCTCGGCCACTTCAAACTATTTGCCAATTTTTCAAAAGACAAAAAGAAAACGTCAACCTCTTTTTCACTAAAGTGAGGAACCAACCGAATGTTTCTACTCAAATCAAAAGCTCTTTCTGCTTCCATGTTGGCAACTTTTCGTTCTTCTAATTTTAGCTTTGCTTTTTCTTGTTCAAGTTCTTGTTGGCGACATTCAAACTCGCGTCTCATGCGCTCTCTATCAAGCTCCAGCATTGCAGACTCTTGAGTTGCCCGCTGCTTGATACGTTCCTTTTCTACTTCTAATTTTGCAAGCTGCAACTCAACACTCATCGTCTCTTTATCTGGCGGAGATAACTCGGGAGAGACCTTTGCTGCCAGCTTTTCAATTAAATCACCTTTCCTAATATCAGCTGCACATTCAATTTGTAAATGTTCCGCGACTTTTCGTAGTTCATCTTTTTTCAGTTGATACCAGTCTCTCATACGAAGAATTCGGCCTTCGCCTAGAAAAGTTTGTACGTCAAATGGTTCACTCATTTTCAGTGTCGACGAAGTGTCCAACTACTGACGTTAATGAATTAAAATGGCCAATACACAGTGAGCAAACACACGCTAAACAAATAATATTTACAAAACTAACAAAAGAAACCAATAAAATACTGAAAACTATTAGCTACAACTGATTTCCAGTCTATGTCCAGCCAATACTAATAGCTAACTCCAATGTTTGCTAACGAGCTATCCAAACTAATCAGCTAACCCACAGTTTCTATCCCGGACCTGAGCACCCAATTGTTACGTCCCAGTTAACCCTCCCGGCTCGTAAAACCCCCGTAAACATGTGTGGAGGGAAACGGGAGCAACAAGTGTTTGTGTGTGTGCATGTTGTGCGTGTAAACAAGCAAAAAAAAACGGCACCAGACAGATTCCCCCAGGTAGATGGAGCTTACCTCGTTTCACGGGGACTGTTCTCAGGGCCGCTGCCTTATCGCGGAAGAGCCCGCGCGGTTCTTTGTCCTCCTTCCGAGGTCGTGCAGTTTTTTAGTTTGTTTAAAAATCTTTGGTGTATTCCCAGATATTTCCCGTGTACAAGTGAGTGCTGGCGTTGGTATAACCCGGCGTGGATACTAGGCAACTCGGCGACGTACTCGAAACAAAACTATAGAACCAAAAACAATGCAAAACCCGTCGCTCATTCAAAGGGACACCCTCCTATCCTGGAGAAACTTGGCAGGCCTCCGGCTGATCAGACCAGGCCAAAATATGAAAGAACATCCACCGCCGTCTTCAGCATCAACCCAACTCTCCATTGCAAAACGCCATGCTCCCAAAACCCAAATCACCAGCACAGGTGCCCTCATCGCAGTCAATTAAGGGTGTAGCCCCACCCCCTGAGGGACCGTCAGCCACACGTAATTGTTGTGTAGCAGGTGCCATTAAAAATAAACAAAACAATCAGTATCAGTGGGTACCTGGGTGTAGCTTATGTATCTTCGTAACATTCAGTCATGAATTATGTGCCCTTTCCACTGACAAGTGCACTAAGGGATGGTATCTTTTAAAACCATGTTCAGAGGTATTTTTGTCATTGCAAAGTCTGCTGTGCTGAGTACCTGTGCTGATTTTGGCTACCCTACTTGTATACCAAGCGTACCAAACAGGTACTCAACACACATATAAAACAATGGTAAAGTAGCCTCTGTAGTGCACCAGACAATCCCTTTATTCCCATTTATTGTATACAGTGGTGAAAATATTTCCCAATGTCACATGGTATACTTAATCTATTAGTGGAAAAGAGATACTGTACATATCCAGGACTGTAACTGTAAGCTAAACTATAATATTACTGTTTAAACAGGGACCGACGATTTTGTGTTGATCAAATTGGAGTGACGCTCAAAGTTACTGCAGACAGCATCACACAGACCTGGCCAGTGTGAGGAACCAGAGTGAGAACCAAAGGATTTATAACTTAATAACTACAGGAGTTCGTCCTTGGATTGGCCTGTTCAGAGACACATGGAAGTGGTCCGATGGAAGTAAATCAACATTTACATACTGGAACAGTGGTGAGCCAAATAATGGGAATGAGAACTGTGGTCAAATTTGGTTTCATTATAATGGCAGTTGGAATGATGCTCCCTGTTCAGTAAAAAGGCCATTTGTCTGTTACACTGGTAAGTTGATTTTCTTTTTCTCTCTTTTTATTTTACTTTTCTTGTGTGATTTTGACTACAGGTAGACCAGAAATACTCTTAATTTTGTTGAACTGGATGTTAAATGTTATGTTTAACCAGATCCACAACTACAGATTTGTTTGAGAACTACAACTTCTTTGCCCACAAAAATATAAATCTAATGGCACTATATTGTCCACTTATATGAGACAGGGAGTATGCCGCAGTTGACTATAGCTTTTTATTTAAAGGAATGGCCACTGCAACTTCTCCACTCATTGTAACTACACCTGAACTCGCAACTCATAGCCAAGGTAAGCCAAGTATATTTTACCACAGACACAACATCAGGATTTTTCTCTCCCAGGACTTAGGACCGCCGTCTCGCTATCTGGAGAAATAATATTTACCGATTTCCGGCTCCCATTGACTTCCATTCAACACATGTACTGTAAACAAAACGTCAATTATGTGGTTAAACTAACGCCGCTGACTTATGCCAGCAACCATTTCACTTTGATAATAAACTACATTTTGGTACAACTTAAGCAACTTTGGCTTAAGCAGTGAGGAGAAATCTTGGGAGGAAGAAAATTGACGCTGGGAGTGCTTTGCATTTCCCCTTGTCCATGAGTCACGTATAACAGGTTATCCCTTACTTGTCAGAGTAATTACATTAAAAAACATACCTTCATATTACATCACAATTTATAAATGAACGAAGTTTAAAAAGAAAAACACAATATATCAGAGGGATTACACAAATAATTAGTAAGAAAAAACAATATTTCTACCGTAATTTCCTGTTAAATTAAATATTTCATGGCGCTATTGCGCTGCATGGCCACTTGATGATGCCTTTTCACTACTTGCTTTTACATCCAAAAAAGTCCTGAAGTGCAGTGAAATGCCGCCATCTAGTGGCCAGAAATATGTAATGTAGCCCATTATATTTATCAGAAAAGAAGCGACCGTTGAATAATCTTGTACTTCCTTGTCAATTATTCGTGTAATCCATCTGATATATTGTGTTTTTTTTTTAAACTTCGTTCCTTTATAAATTGTTTTGTATCATTAAGGGATGTTTTGGTATGTAATTACTCTGACATTCGACATCAGTGGCGGCTGGTGGTTATAAGAGTAAACATGACTCTGCCACCTCCTTGCTGACGTCTCAGCCTTGTTGGGACATGGTGGCCATTCACCAACCATCCATTACTCCATCCATCTGGAACATCTAGGGTTGCACGACACTCATCCGTAAGCAAAACTATTTGAAAATTAGTGTTCATGTATTCCTGAGCCCACTGCAACTGTTTCTGCTTGTGAGCATTGTTTAGGAGTGTCCGAATAGTAGGTTTCTGCACACTTGCAAACTTCTTGAGGATCCTACACCTTGAGGTTTGCGGGGCACCAGAGGCTTCAAATACCTGTTTGCTGCTTTGCAATGGCATTTTAGCAGCTGCCCTTAATCCTAGGAATTTGTCTGGCAGAAACCTTCCTTATTATGCCTTTGTCTGCACGAACCCGCATGTGCTCTGAATCAGCGACAAATTTCGTCATAGCACGATGATCACGCATACGTTTTCGGGAAATATCCAATGTTTTCATACTTAGTCCAAGGTAGTGCACAATTTCACGCTTTTCAGCAGCAGAGAGATCCTTTTTCTTTCCCATATTGCTTGAAACCTGTGGCATGCTTAATAATGTAGCGAAATACACTGAAATAGCAGAGGAGGCAGCCAAGCGAGATTGGAGGATTGGAGGATTAAGGCCTATTGAAATCGGTGCATGAGGGTTTGTGGCCAGATCTGCTATTGGCTTGCTGTCTGAATTGGGCATTTGTGGTCGAAGTCTAAGGCAGGTGGTTAGTAACATGTCCTTGGCAGCAGAACGAGCAAGCGAATGGTTGTGGGTAAGGAGAAGTTACCCTTCCTGGGGCGCAAGCTAAGGTAAGCTAACTGGCCCATTTGTTTTGTGTTTTATGATGGACTGTGCCTACTGTAGGTTGATGGTGGTTGGCTAGGGTTTTTATGGTTATGGTTCAGTCCACATCAACGGGACGGACCAACCCAGCCAACCTCAACCATGCCTAGGCTGGATAAGAGTATTTTGGGTATTGGATATTTCAATGTGGTAATATGGTGGCAGCATGGAGGGGAGTGTCTCCAGGACGCTGGTTTCACTGTTAAGCCTTCATGAGGTGTCGTGGGCCTAACTTAACGAAACATCGGTGAATGAGGGTGCCCACTTAATAACCCCAATGACAGGCCGCATACTATATACTGCTGGGCCATTTGTCTTGTGTTTGTGACCATTTGTTTGATTTTAACATCTAATCCTAATTTGTTTGATTTTAACATCTAATCCTGTGTATTAATGTAATGTAATGGAACATCCTTCTTAAGTAGTTTTCAAAAGTGATTAAGGTCACCTGGCAAACTAATTATGACAGGTGTCTGAGATTGATTTCAATGATCAAAAGAGCACCGAGACACAATACCATCCATGAGTTTAATTGAAACACAAAAAAATAAATGTTTATGACACTTAAATCCAATTTGCATAACACTTTGGAACATGGTGTAGTAATATTAACAGTAATTTATCAGATTAGTAATTCACTTTATATATTTTTGATTTTTCTCTAAAATTTTAGGGAGGTTGTTCCTCCCTTTCCTCAATATAGGAACCTCCTCTGTTCTACATTAAACTACCACAAATGTAGGCAATGGGCACACTCTTAGGGGATGACACTTTACATAAAATTTCTCCTCACTGCTTAAGCTAAATTTTATTATTCCTGCTCTATATGTTGTATCAAAATATAGTTTATTATCAAAGTGAAATTGTTGCTGGCATAAGTCAGCGGCGTTAGTTTAACCACATTATTGACATTTTGTTTATATGTGTTGAATGGAAGTCAATGGGAGCCGGAAATCGGTAAATAGCGGTGACCAAAGATTATTTCTCCGGATAGCGAGACGGCAGTGGGCTTAGGGGAAGCTTAATTTTTAGTGGTGCACGATATACCGGCCACCGATATACTATCGGCCGATATGGTCATTTTTTTACACATCGGTGTCGATTCTGATGTCAGAATAGATGTCAGAATAGATGTGAACAGGCCGATAATCATTCCTGTGTATTTGACGCGTGTGTAGCCTTAACAGTGTGTCCTAACCGAATCCGAGCCAGCGACTATCTTGTAGTATTCGGTGTTATCTGTCTACACTGAATCCGTTAAATAAATGTAAAATAGCAGAGCAAATCAAGCGACAGAAAGAAAATAGACATGGGACGTCGGACTAAAGTTCTTTAAAAACTTGCATTTTATCACGCTGCTCGCGTCGCTTGCAGCCAGGACACTCCAATTGACAACAATGGAATTAAACACATTTTATCGCTAATGTTCGCTCGCATCACGTCTGGTTAGGACACGCTGTAAGCAAAAGGCATTGACCATGGCAATAACAAAGATGATCGCTGCTTGAATGGGGGGCATTAGTTAAAAGACTACAATCTTTCAAGAATCTTTCCCAAATCTCATCAAAGTTGTTTGGTGTAAGGAGGCCATAAGACAAGCCAAGTTGTCGTTACTTTGCGGATGTCTCCCTGCCTGCCTTACATGATATCGTAGCCTCCCACGTCCACAAATTACATCAGTTTTACAACGGATATCTGTATGTGAGCCGCGTTACATGCCCAATAGTTCCCTGGCTCACATACCTGTCTATTTTTATGAAGGCTGGCTGGCTTGCATGTCAGCTGCAATATCCTAACGCCTAGCACTACATATCAACTCCCACACACAGTTGCGTTCCGTCAACGCATGACAGTGGGTGTTCCCAACGGTAGCTATAGAGAGCCGAAGTCACGCCCCTTCCATTAGCCACCATGGGACCTTTAGAAAAATTATGAACGGTAGTCAATGGGGAAAGATAAATTCTTTTCTGGTCCTGATCGACTTGTGCCTTGAATTACCCATATGATATTTGTCAATTTTAAAGCCAATTTTTCATGTAAAGACATTTGCAGTTTGTTTCGTAACTATTGAATTACAACATTTTAAATGATCGTAATTCCAACGACTACAAACCCATCAGTCGCGGTAGTGACTTTAGCTCATTCACAGCCACACTGGAGTGTACAAGCATACCAGCAACAGGTCTTTGGGCTTGAGAAAAACAAGGATTTCCAAGGCACTCTCAATTCTCAAAGGTTAAAAAGCCTTTATTTTATTGGCTTGGTTACATTAAACCTTTTTTTTAAAAACACTGACGCGTTTCGGCAAACAAGCCTTCATCAGGGAGTCAGGAGTTTTAAGACCTTTGAGAATTGAGAGTGCCTTGGAAATCCTTGTTTTTCTCATCTACATTCTCCCATCCAAAGAGCACCTCAAACAAACAATTTTTGAGTCCAGCGGAACTCCTAGACAGACATTTTGTGAGGTCTTTGGGCTTCCCTTGCTGATGAAAATACCATGAGGAATACCATCAGAGGAATAAACACATCAGGTAAGTTGTATTCGTCCATAGACTGTACATAAGCTACTGTTAAGTGAAATAGCAGGCAGCAAGATGTAACCGTTAACTAGCATAACAGCTAATCTTATCGTTTCATTACATTGGTGACGTACATCGTTCAAGACGAGAGATGTAGTCCACTGAGCGGAAAACCAACATAACTTTTAAGTCTTATCGAACAGTACTTTCTTGACCTGAAACATTATCTTTGAAATGCACACGCATCATATGTGAAATTCGTGGCACAATTCGAACAGGACCAAAAAATCATTGTTATCTCTCCATTAACTCCCGTTGATATTTTTTCGAAAGATAGGTCCCATGGACCGGAAGTAGAAGGGCGTGACTTCGGCTCTCTATGCAAATGACTTGAAGTATAACCGTAATTTGATTGGCTGGTGCCTTCTGTTGTTGTCCGTCGGTGCAGCAAAATAACTTTTTGACGCGAGCGATGGGAGCAACGCGACGCAACGGACCCACAATTCAGTTCGGCAATGGATGACGTAAGCCCATGTAAAGTGGACGGGATGTGTCTCCAGCACTGCACTGCAAGCAGCTGTGTGTGGGAGCCTATGGTGGGAGCCTTATCTCTCGTGGTAGGCTAAATATAACTGTGTATCAGGCAGAATGTAGATCATAATAGGAATTTAAAGGAAATTCCGGTGTGATATTGACCTAAAGTGTGTTGAAACATGATACAGAGCGTGAACGTATGTCTCATAGCTCATTTTGATTTGTCCCCTGCGCTCCGAAATCTGGCGCTAGTTGCTACCAACAGCTTTTTCAATGGGGGTGCCCATTGTAAAAAAAATAATTCCGTGGAAATGCATGGATTCCAGTTGCTTCCAGTAGCAGCAACTGGAATCCATGCATTTCCACTGAATTATTTTTGGAATCTGATCCCTTATTAATCATACAGTACCTGTTCATTCGTACTCGTCGCTTGACTTATTGTGACTAAATTCATCATAAATCGTCTTGTAAATAAACTGCCAGTGCTTTTTCAATGTCTCGTTTTAAATGTCAGGGCCCTCGGAAGTCTACCAACAAAGTGTGGAGATACTTTGAGCCTCGTAAATGGTGTAAAACAGTGATTTATTTGCATGGCTTGGCCGATGCCGAGGCACCCCAATTGAAACATATATATATCCTATAACATCAAATAAATCTATTGTCATCATTTGTTGTACGGTATGCACGTCCATAGTGGCATGTTTGCACGCACAACACTATTAAAGCGCATAAGATATCCAAAATGTTTGTAGAGGCGGCGCTCCACCTGTAAGATATATGACAGAATCCTACACGTGAGATAACTTCGTGTTTCAAGATAATTGATTGGTCAGTGGGCGGTAGTTTTACACGATTTGAGCTATAACTTACCTAGCGTTCATGGGCTTCGGAAAAAACTTTTTCCCAGTGAAAACATCATCATTCCTGCTACAACTACAAGTTGTGGCAGTTAAACTGGACGTTCGATTAGGCTAAACTTGAAGATATTAAGCGTTGTGGTTCTTGCGGTTCTAAAGATCTCATCGAGGAAAAACATGCTGTATTTTTGTATTTTCACTGCATTTTTAAATTTATAAAAAGTAAAATAAATAATGAATTTTAATATAGGCCTAGAAATATTAATGATTAATTGATAGTTGATTCTTGATAGTTGATAGTTAATTCTCCCGACAATCGACAAAGAAAATTTAATCAAATGCCCATCCCTAGTAGCCTATTCCCAGATAAATTCCACGCATTGTTTTGTTTTGCTTTCAAGCCCTGTGTGGCTAACATACCTAGTATAGGCTGTGAAACTAAGGTCTAGCTAGCCTATTGGTGGGTTTAATTGAATTTGAGTAGATGATTTTCTTCGAGTTATTAGGCTTTTGAGCATTTATTTTACCAAATGACATGGAAAACATAATTAATTTCATCCACATACAGTATGCACCTGTTAAGGGTAGAGGTGTCGGGCGGTTGTGAGGTACAGTAGATGAAACAGCACTCAAAGATTCAAGGTGGAAGATGGGGATTTCATTAATTCCCCAAATAAGGCCAACATAAGGCAATGGTAATGTAAGTTAATGTGAATAAAGCACTAAGGAGTTTGTTTCCAAATGACTGTAAGTGTCGCTGTTTGTCACACTGAGGACGTGTCCATTTCTCCTCTTAACATAAATAATCAATACCTTAACTGCAGATCTAGTTTTAAGAAATGCACTGTAAGACTTGTTCTCCACAGATCCTGCAGCTCGTGTGATCTGCACAGAGAACTTTATGGCCCTTGAGCTGGCGAGGTCTGCTACTATTGGGCTCCATGAAGACCACCTGCGGCTCAACGACCCTGACTGTACACTGTACTCAAATGGCACTCACGTGTTGGCCAACATGTCGCTCAGCACCTGTGGGACTGTCATGGAGGTGAGAAACGCCCACTCACCTGCAGGCTCGTGTCACCCCAGGTTCATATCCAATGTTCAAAGTCAAAGTCAAAGTCAAAGTCAGCTTTATTGTCAATTTCTTCACATGTTCCAGACATACAAAGAGATCGAAATTACGTTTCTCACTATCCCACGGTGGAGACAAGACATATTTTACCAATTTTAAGTCCACAGACAAACATAACATTCAAGTAAACAAAAAAGTAAGTAAATAAGTAAATAAGAGGGCACATATAATGAAAAAATAAGAGCAGCAAAATTTGGTTGAAATTGTGCATAGACAGTCAATAAAATAAAATACTAGTGCAAAGTCAGGCCAATAAGAGGCTGAGGTAGTTCTGTTTGACCTAAGTAAGAAATAATGTTGGGGCAGTGGTAGTGTAGCGGTTAAGACGTGGGGTCTTATAACCTATCAGTCTATATAAGTACACTCTTTCGATCCCGTGAGGGAGATTTGGTCTCTGCATTTATCCCAATCCGTGAATTAGTGAAACACACACAGCATACAGTTAACACACAGTGAGGTGAAGCACGCACTAACCCAGAGCAGTGAGCTGCCTGCTACAGCGGCGCTCGGGGAGCAGTGAGGGGTTAGATGCCTTGCTCAAGTGCACTTCAGCCGTGGATGTAGGCATGGGAGAGCAGTGCTTAACCACTTCCCCCACCCACATTTTTCCTACTGGGTCGGGGATCGAACCGACAACCCTTCGGTTACAAGCCCGAAGCCCTAACCAGCCACGGCATCTCTAAGTTGCTTTGGATAAAAATGTCAGCTAAATGCATAAATATTAACATGATGTCATTGTGACCCTTCTCACTCATGAATGTGACTGTCACATCCATCTTTCTGTTGATCTTTTGTGAAGGACGATGGAGAGAATCTCATCTTCAGGAATGAGGTTGTGTCATTTGATGAGCTCAGTGATGTCATCACCAGGAGACATGATGTGGAGATTGAATTCTACTGCAAGTACCCCAAACAGAGTCGCCTGACAGTGGAGTTTGATGCTCACAGACCCCCCCTCACCTTCATCCAGAGAGGCTTTGGTACGTTCACCTACCAGTTTGAATTTTTTGAGTCAGATCGTTTTAGCCAGGAGAAACAACCAGACACCTACCCACTGGAGTTCGACTTGGGAGATCTGATGTACATGCAGATCGAGTCCACCTCCTCCGTCCCAAACACAGAACTGTTTGCTGAGTCTTGCAATGCTGCTCCTAGTGATGACCCAGACGAAGCCATTTCCTATCAGATCATTCAAAATGGGTAAGACTTGCTTTGACTTCCCCATCGTTATTTATCAAAAGCAATAACGGAATGAAACAATATTATCACTACTGAAAATACTGTATGTGGTGTACATGTCTCCCACCTTCTAATACTGATTCTCTCTCCCCATGAAGATGCAAGATGGATGAGACTGTGCAGTTATTTTCCAGCCACCAATCCAAAGTCCAGCTGGGAATGAAGGCCTTCAAGTTCATCGGGCTGCATGACCAGGTAAATATCAGTGCTCAGTACCAATGTAGATTAGCCCTCAGCACATGGCTGCATAGACTAGCTGGACTGGTGTATGTGTAGGGAGGGCATGTGTTAAGATGCCAGCCAGTTTCTTAGGCTGAGATGCCTAAGGCTAATGCCCTTTGCAGTTTCAGTATTTCAAGTCACTGCATTTAGTGGTGTTTTTTGGTAGTATAAAATCTATAAGGTAGTAAAGTAAAGTAATGTGATAACAGTATGATGCCCCTCCATGTTTGTTTGCAGGTGTTCATCACCTGCTTGGTCATCCTGTGTCAGGCCGGGGTGCCTGGCAGTAGGTGCTCTCAGGGCTGCACCAACAGCTCCACCCCAGGGCACCAAATCAGCAAGAGGGAGGCTCCCATCCAGACCGCCAAACACCACATTTCCCAGGGTCCCCTGCGCCTCAGAAGGGGTGTGGCCAACACAGGTATTGATTCAATCAAGATTCATGTCTTGATTCCATTCAAGACAACCAGTTTGAATAAGTTTGAAATACGTTTAAGAAGAAACATTGTCCCACTCTGTTTTGCAGTGACCAAAAGCCCCATGAATTTGAACCTAGTTTTTGTTGTTGGGGGTCTCCTGGCAGCTGTTGCTATGGTGTGCGGAATGCTGATCTACAAGAGTGGGGGGTCAAAGGTCAAATATGAAAGACTGCCAGCCTCTGATATTTGAAATAATTTGAAAATGTTAATCAACAAATTGGTGGTGAATCACTCCAACGTATGAAGGCTTTTTGCATACCTCTTTTGTCGGGCAGGTTCGTAGGATATGACCAAAGGTCGCAGATCAGTAACAGGAGTTCCGCACACTGACGATTCCGCAAGCAATTATTATTTTTTATTAGAAATTACAAAATTTTGGTCTTAGACCTGCAGGACTCTTTCTAAGTTCCTGTTTAATTAACTTTACACATAAGATAGACAGACACTGGTGATTAATTTAAGGCCAATTTAATGATAATGAGAACTGATTTTATATTTGTTGTGGGAAAATAAGGGATGCTATTAAGTTGTTTATGTTATAGAGGATGCTTAATCTAGTGGGAATTGTGATTGCAAGATTATTATTTCTCCCATTATCTAGGGTTATGGTGTTATGACAGCAGTTTCAGTGTTTATTGATGCATATCATATCAGATGCATGAGGTCATTTTTCAGGGGTTTGATGAATGGTTCATGAAACATTCCTTCTTGTCTATCAGTCTTAGTCATTGTATGGTGCTAAGATTAGATTCATTCAAATATATAATGTCCTTCACTTATGTGTAAATAAAATTATATATTTCAATTTTTTTCCAGTCGTGACAATTATTTTTGGGAGAGGTGTTAGGTTGATTGGGTTGATTTGCAAGTTCAAAGTAAAGGCATCATCTATAATGAGACATCATAATGATTGGACATTAATCAACTTTATACTGTAACACTGAAAACACACACAGTAACTTAACATGACAATATGCCCCAGGATTCTTTTTTGTTTAGCCATTGCACTATTAAAGCAACACTTTTCCTCTGTCAAACACACTATTTGTTTATCCAGCACCGGCTTTGCAAATAACAATGTCCACAGACAAGGTAGAATATGTTGCATGATTTTATGAAAGTACGATGTATTGCGACTTCAGATGCAAGTCAAATTTGTAGTTTCTTATGTCTCATTCCATCAAACTACAGATCCGCTACCCGATCTGGCAAACTTACATAGTGCGGTTATAGCCGATAGAGGGCCGTGATGTGAATGCAGAAGTGCCGTTTTGGAATGTTTTGGAAACATTATTTTAAGGTACAAAAAACTGGTTGGATTGGTGTTGCTTTAAAGGAGAATTCCGGTGTGATATTGACCTAAAGTGTGTTGAAATATGATACCGAGTGTGAACGTATGTCTCATAGCTCATCTCAGCTTGTCCCCTGCACTCCGAAATCTGGCGCTAGTTAGCCGATGCTACCAACAGGTTTTCAAAGGGGGTGCCTCGGGCATCGACCTAGCCATGCAAATAAATCATTCCGAGGGCCCTGGCATTTAAAACGAGACATTGAGAACTTTGAAAAAGCACTGGTAGTTTATTTACAAGACGATTTATACAGACAGTACCTTCAGGAAGTTTACCGTTCGCCGCCATCTTGAATTTAGTCACGATAAGTCGAGCGACGAGTACGAATGAACAGGTATGATAAGGGATCAGATTCCAAAAATAATTCTGTGGAAATGCATGGATTCCAGTTGCTGCATCGGCCGGAGTTCGCATCCTATCTCAGACACAACAATAGGTTTTGACCATACATATTTATGTATATAGTTACTCTACATCGAGAGACCAATAGGTACAAGACATCAGTCAAAAATAATTGAATGTACGTGTCACAGATCACCTGCAGGCAAGAGGACAATATCACATCATAAGAAAATCGAACCTACAACGCTGGGATAACAAGTCACCTGCTTTAGCCACTACACCATTTAGCACTGTAGCCTACTGATTTTAAGAGTCTGTGAAGATTATAATACTAGCTTATCAAAAAGCAAGGCAATACTTGAATTAGCATAAATAGCAAGAATGAGCCAAGTAGGGGAGTCAGTCTCTTAATCAAAATAAAGCTACAGGATAGATCAATCATTGAGTCACAAGATAAACATCCACTTCATAATTTTTGGTTAGGCGGTTGTGATTTTTTGTTAGGCACAAGTGCGACTGCCCAGGGGCAGTAGTTCAAATGACCAAACTTTGCATCCTTGTTTGCGATTGAGAGTTTGAACTTCCTTTTTTTTAGAAACACCAAATCCAAGAACGACGGAGCAAACTACCAAGGTTGCGACGCAAGTTAGCAAACGACGCTTTCTAGAAACGAGCCCCAAGTTAGCAAACAACGCTTTCTAGAAACGGTGCTATTGGGATGGGATTGAGTAGGCTAACTTTATTTTGATGGCCTGTAGCATATATATTTTTGTGATTAATATTTTTTTATTGAGCAAAAAAGTACAGGTACAACATGGAAAGTAAACTCATGAAATAATATCCTAGCAGGGAAAAAAAACATTATATAAAATAAAATAAAAATAGACACTTAACACTTTTGGGACAATTCTTTTAATACAATAATTCATAAGGTAAAGATGAGAGGTTTTGCTTTATTGAGTCTAGCTGTAGAATGTTCTAATAATACAGTGCTGTGCATAAGTTACAGTAAAACATGCTATAGTTGACTAAAAAGAGGAATAAAAGATCATCTTTTGGAAATTGATCTTAATGCCTTAATTAAAAAAATGAGGAAAAATCCAACCTTTAAGGACACCAATTTACTTTGTGAATGAAACATGTATCGTAAATTGATAAATGTTATCCCTTAAAATACAGAGGTCATTAGTAAGGAACCCCCTATGTTAAATTCCCATAGTGGCAGGCAGATTTTTAAAGGCAAGTTATTTCATGGATCCAGTGTAATATGCATCCTGATTCCCTTGGCCTTTGGAATGGTTTTCAATGCAAATTGTGTTATTTTCAACACATATTGTGTAACAGTAGCTTAGCTATTGTTGGACTCAGATCTGAATGAAAAGAAGTAGTTATGTTTATCTATCATCTCATGTTTCAAAAACATATGTTACTTCAGAACCATGATTAACTTCAGCATAGCTTTGTGAATTATGAATGCAATAACAACAAACATATAATACAACAGGTTTATTTAATAACATATTATGGTAAATACAACAAATCATTTATTTTGATGGTGTCTGATGTCAGCAGTTGATGTTGTGATGTTAAATATGCTGTTAAAGTTGGGTCTATTTGTGGATGATAACCAATCCAATTGCGACCATCTTGTTTGGAGAAAATCTGTACAAGTGAATTGCCGAATGCGAAACAAGCTACTGTCAACAGACACAAAAGGAGGAGCGGTCGGTACTCAACTTGTACATAGCCTACTTTCTCCTCACAAGATGGTGGAAACCTGAAAAAGAGCAAGGTAATGCACTCTAAACAGTCTTTAGCTACCTTTCTTTACACTAACAAAGGTAAAAATACTTGCTGTCTAGAAAATGCCTCGCCATAGCATATTATTTTTGAGCCTAATGGCTTAAAAGGTCAATTTACTTTGAAATAGTGAAGTTGCCCTCAAAGCTATGCTATATGCTATTCAGTTATAAACGCATATTCAGGTCTCACTCAAAACTGCGATAGACATTGAATTGATCCAAAAATAGTTTTTTGTTAGAATGGAGTTTCGCTATAAGGGGAGTAACCAGCATCAGAATTTGCTTCAAAGCAGTCTTGAAGGAGACCATTCATCTGTCAACAACTGATGCTATAACCAAGGCAATGTCATTTTCTCTTCTAAATTATCAGGTGTCCTCCACTTTGGGACTTTGTCCTTTCCTTCAGCTTTTCTCTGATTAGCTGTAGCTGTTCAGTCTCCTTCCGTATCTCCTCCTTCGCTTTCTCTACCTCTGCCCGGGCACACTCTAGCTCATCCCTCTCTCTCTTCATATTTTCTCTCTCCAGCTGGAGTCTCTTCTCCTCTTTCTGTAGCTCCGTTCTTCTTCTCTCCAGTCCATTCTCCTCACTCCCTCTGTTTATTCCGCACATTCTCATCACTCGTTCCTTCTCTGTGAAGATGAAAGAAAGGAAAAGACTATTAGCTTGAAAATATCTGTCTGTAGATCTATACATCTATCTTTACATCTATCGCATGATGAGCCTTGTTTTACTTTTGAGTAGGTTTAGAGTGTGTGTGTGTGAGAGAGAGAGAGAGAGAGAGAGAGAGAGAGAGAGAGAGAGAAAAGAGAGAGAGAGAGTATATAATAAATGTATTGAACAGGAATGGTCACAGGAAAAAGAGAGATTCCAACTCTGATGATGTCATCATCACTATCACATTTACATGTCTTATGGTAAAGAGAGAGAGAAAGAGAGAGAGACTATTTTAGCTGGGTATTCATTCTAAACAGAACTACTACTATTAGTACAGAACTACTAAATTGTGCACACATTTTACTAAATAGTACGCTCATTTTACTAAATTGTGCTCTTATTTTAATTTTTGGAGAATGAGCACACAATTTAGTAAATTGTGCACACGATTTACTAAATTGAGTGCACAATCTTATAAAATAAGACCACAATTTACTAGAGCACTATGTAGTAAAACAAGCACACAATATACTAAATTGTGCACACAAACTAGTAAAATGACACCACAATTTAGTAAAATGAGCGCACATTCTCTTGACATACAGGGAGGGGGAACGTGTAAGATAAATGTCTATCTGTCAGTGATATTATGAGCAGTAGTGGGTTTTGGCATGGGCGAAGTGGGCAGCCGCCTGGGGCGGCATTTTTTCATGACACATGGGGACGGCATTAGTATTTATCAGTTTTACTCATCTGCACATCAGTCGTATGTCACCATATGGGGAATGGGTGCCCTATATAGGCTACTTTGCAGACGCCCGTGCTTGCTGCTGAGAAAGTCTCGCACACAGAAGTTGAGAAGGGAAAGGAGGAGGGGCGGCCAGGGGATTGACCTCTGGAGCAGGGAATAGGCCTATCACATAACTAACACTAAAGTCATTCATACTACGAATTGCTTCCAACAACAGCACATTTCATTCATAACTTTGGCTACCTGTTATTTTTTTCTGGATTGTGAAATAGTGTAAAAAAAAAAAGATAATACCTACAAAACGAATCTGCACACAAAAATGAATTGGTTTCGTTTTGACAATGGTTGACTGTTTTGAGGGATACAGTAGGTGATTTGATTCTGGAGTGCCAAATAAACACAGGACAAGAAAGGGACAAGCCATCAGGTAGGATAAAAGAGCAAAGGAGAGGAGAAACGAGCAAAAGATGCAGCTATTGCATCTGTTCACGAGTGGGCCTACTAATCTATTAGTCTATAGGCCTACATGTAATGAAATAGGCTAACATTAATATAAATGGTTGTTGGCCTTTTGCTATGTCACTAGCTGTAGGACAACAGTAGTTTTAAGTTGACCATAATTTCTGGTGTATATATATATATATATATATATATTGGGGGGGGGGGGGGGGGTATGATTGATTATGAAATAAATTGGAGAAGGATGAAAGGAAACTTGAGTGTGACTAAAGTGACTAAAATAGAAAAGGAAAATAGGATAAGGGGTTACACTTTACTTGACAGTGTTGACATAAGAGTGACATGACACTGTCATGAATGTGTCATTAATAAGTCATAAACGTTTATGACATAACGCTTCTGTTAATATGTGACATTCATAACAAGTTAGGGTTAGGATTAGGTTTAGAGTTAGGGTTAGAGGTTAGGATTAGGATAAGGTGTTAGGGTTAGGTTTCATGTGTCATGACAGTTCATGTCACTCTTATGTCGATACTGTCAAGTAAAGTGTTACCGGAAAATATTCAACCAGTTCTCCATGCACATTGAGAGTATCAATGTAGACCAAGACCATGAACAAAAACAATAACAAAAAAAACAACTTGCCCAGTTCTCTATACAGCAAGGGTTGGCAGTGAAGCAGCGCCCTATAGAATCCATCCTTTGATGTGGTGCCGCCCATCTCTAGACCCGCCCACAGCTCCTGGGCCCTCCTCTCGTCACCCTTGGTAGAGCTGACACGGAAATATGCCTCCTCACTCAGTAGCCCCTCCCCCAGGAGCTTATTGGCCACAGTCTCCGCCCGTGTTAAACGCTGAAGGAGGTCTTCTTTTGTCTCACTGAGAAACTGAGCACGCTCTGAGGGAAAGGTGACATTGATAGGGAATTAATAAACATGGGTTGAGACACACTGCAATTTTTGTTTGATATCAGTCCAATATCCTCCAAGACACAGGCAGTTTGGCAAGGAGAGGGGGTCAATTTTTAATCGACCATATCTCAAAATCTAGATCACTTAGCATGCTTAGACTTAGCATGCTGGCACATTAATAGGTATAGTATGTGATGAATTCAGAACATTTTCTCCAGATGATTCTACAGAAGCAGCTTTAAAATGCCAAAGAATCCTGTGAGAATTTCCACTCAGCCATGTTTAGACATTTTTTTCAGAGGTGTTTGAGGCCTAAATTGGTGGGATTTCCCTAAAAGGTACTGAATTGATGTGGAATGACCCATACATTATCACAATGCTATACTTATAGGCAAATAGTCTATTAATCCAGTTCAATAAATAACATGCAGTATTTGACTCAAGTAATTTAGAGAGGTGTTGATCAAGCTGTTTGTTCATTTTGGAGGATGTTGTATGTGTTAATTGTAATTGGTTGTAATTGTGGAATTGTACTGAAATAAATTTTCACATTACATAACATATCAGAATGTTTCAGTACAATACAATACATTACAATACAATTCAACAGTACTACAACATTTAAAATGAACTCACAGTTGCACCAACGGCTATCTGAATTATAATAAATGTGGGGAGATTTTAAGGAAACAAAACTAAGGAAATGAATCAGCAATAGCAGTTTGAGTGAGTTGAATGGAATGCTAAACAGGTTTCACTTGTTCACATGCCAGTCGCAACAGGAATACGATTTGAATCACTGAAATTAGACGTTACAACATCCTTAATTACAACCACAGCTATAAACAAGATCACCAGACAAACTGGCACAATTTTAACATAAAGGCTACATTGATTTTCACAGAATCCTGGCTCTGAGTCAAAATGAGAGGGGTGGCGCCTGTCAAGAGCTGTTACTGGTTCAGTCTAGTGTCAGTATGGAAAATGAGCCAATGGGCCGCTGACTGTTCTAATTGGGCCAATCGTTGGCCAAATGAGTTACAGTTTTTAACAGTTGCTTTGGTATTGGATTTGGATTTCTCAGATCAGAATGGTAATTCTCAAAACTGTTTGTTCAAACTCCATATCATCTTATGATGTGTGCACATCATTGAAGCAGTTTCTCCCCATTTTGAACAAATAGCAATGCCTTAGTACATCCATGCAACTGATGTCTGCTGTTTTTTGAATTTGCAATGGCTAATGTCATGTTGGTCAAAATGCACGATATTTGTTCCCTGCTGAATAGTCCTACCCCATAAAACAAATTGTCCTTATTCATAGCTTGTCATTACATGCAAATGTGTTGAACTACAGTAGTTGTCATAACTAGTTGTCACAGTCTGTCTAGCATATCATGTGACCTAATAGACAGGAACGTCAGGAGGATGTATAGACATATGTAGCCCTATAGTGATGCACAGCTCTGACCAAGAGGTGTTTTACTGTATATTGGTACTTTTTCATTTGCACAATGCTGTAAAAGCCTTTTTTTTCTATATACTGTCACAATGTCTATCAACAGAAAAAAACATTGAAACATCCACTGTCATGCAATCAACTGACAATAATGTGTAATTTTGTAGTTTTGAAATAGAAAATAGTGCTGCCTTGCATAGAACATACAGTAAACTGTCATATTGACAACAAGACAAAACAGTTAGACTATCTTGACAAACAATGGCATCATGACTTGTCATTTTGATTGCAAAGTGACTGAGAAAAACTGTAGATTATACAGTATATCCTTTTCTATTGGCCCAAAAGGTGGGTCGGCCCACAGGGAAATTGCCAGATGGCCAGTCCGCCCCTGTTGGTAGTACAGTATATTATCAAGATTGTGTTCACAGGGGCGTCACTAATATGTGAATGGGCACAGAGTGGATAGATAGATAGATAGATACTTTATTGATCCCCAGGGGAAATTCAAGGTCTCAGCAGCATACAGACATTCACATTCTTTAACAGCAGAAAAAGTAATCAAAGTAATTAAAGTATATAATATAAAAACACAACTAAGCAATAAGGACAGTAGAAGATAAAGAATATACCAAACATACTACAATACAAATTATACTAACACTTAATCTAAATCAATTCTAAAAACAGTATCCACATAGTGGTTATTAATCAATCAGAGGCGCTTGCAATGACTGAGGCAGGGACTGAGCCTGTGATTCTCTGTGCATAGTAAGGTAAGGTGCCCTGTGTGAATATGTGAATGAGTGTCATGGTGATAGTGCAATGGTGATAGTGGTCATGGTGATAGTGCAAATGAGTAAGTCCAACAGTGCAACAATAATAAAGTCTATATATCTATATATTTAACTATTTTAAAGGGACACCAGGCAAGCCTGATGCTTTTTCTCTACGAAACTCCCCCTCACTCGGTCTGAAGCTCTTTTCCTTTTCTTTGCGTCTTCCGTCAAGGGTTTTCGCTGCTTCTTCGTTTGCAACAATCTCTAGCGTTTTGTTAGCCTGCCTCTGTGCTGTAAACTGATCCTGCTTCGGTCGGCGGGTGGGATACACCGAACTTGCAAGTGGGATATTCTTCCTACAGGCAGTAGGGGCGGGCGAGAGAGCCTTCATTCGCCCTGTAATGAGTCATTTAACCATATACCGACTTACGAAGATGATTAATTAACACGAAAACGTTGCCTGGTGTCCCTTTAAGAAAAGGTATAAGTGTGGCCACAGTTCGGCTATGGCATGGAGGGAGGGGTTATGCATATGTGCTAATGTGCTAATATAGCACGCAAACAGTGAGGCAGAAAGACAGTGGTAAAAGTGGCTAGTGGACAGACAGTATCCAAACATGGAGGGGGTGAAGAGGCAGACAGACTATGCAGAGAAGTCTATCTCTCCTCTTCCCTTAAGTGAAGCATTGAACAGTTCAATGGCCCTGGGGACAAATGACTTTCTCAGTCTGTCTGTTGTACAAGGCAGTGAGAGAAGTCTCCAGCTGATCAGGCTCTTCTGCTTAACAATAGTGCTGTGGAGTGGGTGACACTCATTGTCCAAGATGTTGATCAGTTTGTTCAGGGTCCTTTTGTCAGATAGTGAAGTGATGCACTCCAGTTCAGCTGCCACTACAGAGCCAGCTTTCCTTACCAGCCTGTCAATTCGCCCCGCATCCTTCTTCCTTGTGCTTCCTCCCCAACATACTACTGCATAGAAGAGGACGCTGGCAACCACAGACTGGTAGAACATCCTGAGGAGCTTGCTGCACACATTGAAGGACCGCAGCCTCCTCAGGAAGTAGCCTGCTCTGCCCTTTCTTGTAGAGTGCATCAGTGTTGGCTGACCAGTCAAGTTTATTGTCCAGGTGGAGACCCAGATACTTGTAGGTGCTTACCACCTCCACATTGACCCCATCAATGTGGACTGGTAGCAGAGTGGGTAGTGGGGTTGGGGGTGTAGCATCTACACAGTTCTCATAATTATCTTTTACCTTGTTGACCACACCAAGATAGGCTAATCACATATTCTAGCCTCACCACTGGAGACTCAACAATTTGATTACACAGCCTTATACCTTATAAGGTAATTTAATGTTTAGAGTAGTTGTAGTAGTGTGCACATCCCCACTGGTGAGGTACAGGGCAAATGGAACTAGAACTCAAAAGGAATGAGAGTTTGGGCATTTCATTCACTTTTGACATTTAATGTTTATCCCATGTTCCACGTCAGACTGAATGAAGTCTAATTGAAGATCACTTTCATCAACCCAGCTTGTAGATGATGAAGCAATGGCTCGATGGTGTTTTATGCTCCCAACGTCGTCTTCCAGGCAGCGCTGCCACCGCTGATTTAAAGGCACCTAATCCTAAACCTTTCCCCAACCCTAACCTTAACCCATGGCTAACCCAAGTGCCTTCCAGGCAGCTCTGCTTTGAAGACAACGTTAGGGGCATAAAACGCCATTTATCGAAGCAATCTACGACGTTGAGCCTCGCATTTTCCTTTTTACCCTGGTGGCTTGGTTACATAACCTAATCAGCAATAGATTTTTTTTTCAATGTCCAATTTCAAACCCTCTGCCCTGGTTTCTCACATTAAGCGCTTTCAGATATAACCTCCGGAGTATATGAGGAGGTTTGTCAAACGGAGGTCCTACCCTTCGGATGATTCAGATATGATGCTAAACTGCGGACCTAATACTGACCTTACCTTTCCAAAAGCATCCTCTCCCCATGTGTAGCATTTACGTAAGGAGCTTGGAACAAAGTTGGGTTTTCTTCGTTTTCATTTTCTCTAGGCATATATGCTCAGCAAATATCAGCGAGCTCAGCAGGTCATGAAGGCTATCAATGAACAGAAAACCGTGTTGGCTAACAATTTATTAAATACTCCTGTTATTGTCGTCAACGACGTCGCTATAGGCTACTGCCTTTTCAGCGCCTTCTGCTTATGATGATTCAGTCTTCTGAATTCGTTTCTCCTTGCCATGCAGTTGTAGCCTAACGTGTCTCTAACATTCCTTTCAGGTGTTCTATCAAAATGTTGTATGCCCTCATGGACAGTAGCTCCGTGATGTCTGCATCTTTCCAGGTTGGAGATTTTCTGGACAGCACTATGCCACTCCATCATAACACTGGCATTTAAGTCAGATCTAACCACATGGACGCATGAAAGAAACGTCACCAACACGCCCTCTCACTAGGTGTGATTTTAACCGAATGTTCTACTCCTCGTTCAGACACAGCACATTTACATAATGTCCGGAGGAAATACTAGGTCGGGGGTAGTATAAACACCGGGTGAATTCGGACTTCCATATGACCGGTTATGTCGTTCAGATATACGGCCCCACCGTTTAACATCGGCAGAACCTCCGGTCTTACACGTATGTCTGAAAGCGCTTATTGATAGCTATCAGATGTCAACAGTCACAAGCCCTGTATCACGGAACAGACTTTATCTCTCCTGTACTCGGGTCAAAATGCATGCATGCCAACACTGTCAAGCAGTGTGGGTAAAGTTAGATCAAATGCTTGAAAGAAATGCAGATGACCTAGAACGTATATGTGCATTCTTGAATAAAGATACATGTATGTTACATTAAAGGGTTTTAAATGCATGATTGAAATTAAGAAATATGAATAGTTCCTGCGTTGTTTTTAATTATCCATATGCATTTCATATAAAATAGCCTATCTTCTGAAAATTTTATTTGTTATTAAAAAAACATCTGGGGCTATAGCATTTGAAAGCCAGATGTTAGTGTGTATGCATGTACCAGTGTTTTTCTCTGTTTATACAGAGTTTCTGTGTGTGCGTGTGTGTTTGTGTGTGTGTCAGTCAGTGAAATTGAGTCTGTACGCGTGTGTGTATCTGTGTTTTCACATTTTGTTTTGTTTGTGTCAGACACAGACTGAGAGACAGTAGGCAAAAACGCACCCATCTCCAGCATGAGCTCCGACTCGTGTTCCAGCAGCAGCCAATAGAGGGCGCCCATGGCCCGCGCTCCCCCAGCCTCCAAGGCCCTGAAGATCCCTGCCATCCGCTCACGGCTGCTAGAGCCGCCCACCAGTGCCTGGTACTCCTCACTAGCCACCAGCCCCTGTGTCAGGAGCGCCTTGGCGATGCGTCGGGTCTCCCTGACGCGCTCAGTCAGCTCTGCCCGAAACTCGTGCACTAGCTCAGCACCTGAGATTCAGGGCAGGAAAGGGCAGGCGAAAAAGTTGGGAGAGAGAGAGTTAAGAACAAGTAGTTTTGGTTGTAGTAATTGTAGTAGGCTAGTAGCACTAAAAGAAGCAATACCAATTGAAATAGTATTGTGCATTATTACACGGCTCTTCACAAGACAAGTAAAATGCTCCATTGGCTTGAATGGGATTTCCCAAAGTTCTACGGTATATTCATGTAATTACCGCTGCAAACATATAATTACCGCTGTCAATGGCAACGGGTTTTGTGCTTCTGATACATCTTTCATATACGCAAGGACTGGAACTTCATTCAAAAGTGAAAGCAGACGGTTGATCAGCTGTGTTCTAAAGAATGTTTGATTCAAATTCAGCGTCTGTTGATGCGAACTATTTGTTTTTCAGCAAATGCCACGATGAACGGTAACAAATAGGCTATGTAGGCTAAAGTCATATCGTGGGGAGTTTATTATTTCGGTTTGGCAAGTAGCCGTGTAATAAGCGGGATAATGTATAGAACGCCGGTCATTACTGGGAAAACTAGATGTACCGCAGAGCGGTACAAAATATGACCGCCGCCCAGTCCAGCACATTTTTGTCCACAAAAATAAATCACGCTGAAAGGCCTGTATGATTCTAGCTGTCTCACTAAATTGCATTATCCACACTCAAATCTCACTGATATCTGCTAGACAACAAGTACCAAAACATGATTAGTTCATAGATTTCACATGTAAAATTCATTTTATACAACCCCACCTCCATCTTGCCTGTTCATAATTCTGAGAAATTCTTGAATTGTGTGCATGTGTGCACATGTTTATGTTATGTGTGTGTGTGTGTGTGTGTGTGTGTGTGTGTGCGCGCGCGTGCTTGTGTGTGTGCCTGCATATGCAGTGTTGGGAGTAACGAGTTACAAAAGTAATGTAATTACTGTAATATATTGCTTTTTGCTGTAACGCGGTAATGTAAGGCATTACAAAAAACAATTGGGTAATATTTTACTCGGTACAAACTTCAGTAACGCGCATTACAATGCATTTTAACCTGAAATTAAGTGGTGTTATGTTTTGATCACTTAGGACTTAGGACTTAGGTTGCAAAAACAGTGACTTCAGACTTGACTTGCGACTCCACTCAAAAGACTTCAGACTTGACTCGGACTCGAGCTTCGAGACTCCTGAACAAGCTGTATTTCATGCAATTATTGCTTTTTTAATCTAAATTTATTCATGTATTTCTATTTTATTTCACTGCTACATACTTTGTGAAACGTATAACGAGCGGCATGGCCCCTTTGCCATAATGTGCAATGTAACGCATGCGCTATGTGCGCACACTCACAGATATAAATGCATTGACCATGGCGATAAGAAGTCCTCCCGGAGTTGTGCCTTTTATTACTACTTTCAGTTACAAAAACTTTGTGCACAGAGGAAAAAAGCGAACAGCTACATGCAAGGTGTGTGGCACCAGGATAAATTATGCCTATTCAACGTCTGATTTCATCAGGCATCTTCAAACGCACCCAGATAGGTCAGTCACTTAGGCCTAGCATATATCATCACAGGTGACAAGCTAACCATCGCCAAGTGTTGTTCTAATGCTGGGAACAGGCAGGGATGGGCAAAAATACATCAGAATGTATTTCAAAATAAAATACCTAATACCCCCTACATTTAGTCATCTAGCTGATGCTTATCCAAAACGACTGACAGAGCTTTCAATTAACCAAATTATAATCAATAGGCCAAAATCATAATTGTGTATCTGTGCCGAATTTCGTAATTCAAGTCCAGTGCAGAACTGAATAAGAAAATCATAAGCCTATGTATCTTGAAGTTCCAGTATGTGAGAAACTTGATATGCCTTCTGATATATCTCCAACCTCAAGTATGCAGCTAATAAGGAAATAGAATTGTTATTTAATTAAACAAGGTGAACTTGTCCCCACTATAGAATGCCGAAAAGGATGCTACAAGGAAGGGAATTCAAACACACTCAACACCTTACCATATATTGATGTCATTGTTGTTCATTGAGATATCTGACATTTTTTCTGTTAAAGATGGGCATGGAGACAATAGGACATGGTTGCCTTTGTCGGTGTCCTTATGTGAACTTGCACAGGTAAACTTACTCATCTTTACTTGCATACGACTTCACACCAGTGCTTCAGACCAGAGCTGATGCTTCAACAATAGCCGTCACTGAAAAGCTGTGTGTCTTTGAACACAGCTGTTCTCACATTAGCTGATTGCGATAAAAATAAACCATTGTTGCCTAATTACCAATTATTCATTACACCTGTGTGTAGTATCTACTTAGAGCCATTTCCTTCAACCCAATAAAATACAAATGACAAAATACTATTTTGTATTTGAAATACAAATACATATTACATGTTTCAGAAATACCCATCCCTAGGAACAGGCAGATTACATCTTTATAGTTGACCATATGATGACATACTTGGGTTAATACTGTATTTCAGCAGTTAGGGCACCAAAATGGCCAGCAGCGGCACTGTGTAGCCTGTCTTGACAAGTTTTGGGTTACAATATACAGGTAGTGGGCTCTCTGTTGATTTTAATGAGTAGGCCTAAGCCTAAAGTTACAGCATTTCTATCACAATTGACCAGACTTCGACCTTTTGTCTGCTTTTAACAAAATTCTGGCTATGATTGTTCCTTGTATTGCATCATGAGCCATCACTGCGCCTATTGCATTCTACTGTTGTTAGCCTTAAGCCTAGCTCAGTCATTATGTTATACCACATCGCCCTCCATTAGAAGTGCAATGAGCTGCATTGAGCATAATAAACTGCATTTAGAATTCCAAATCAAAAATATTTTGGTAAAAGTAACTTAAAAGTAATACAATAGTAGTGTAATGCGTTACAATTCAGAGACAGTAATATTATAATGTAACAAATTACTTTGAAATGACAGTAATAAGTAATACATAATACATTACGATTTTGAAGTAACTTGCCCAACACTGCGTATGTGCCTGTGCATGCAAGCGTACATATGTCTACTGTGTGAGTATGTGTCATACGTATGATTACTGTGAATGTATGTCTGTGTGTGTGTATCTGTTTGTGCACATGTGTGCACATGAAATGGGTTAACATGACCCCTGGAGGCAAACATACGGAAAAAAATGGTCATCCTAGTCCCTACAGTTCTCAAGATATTCACAGAGAACTGTGTCTGCCCTACCCTCCTTTCGGGGGGTCCAGTCCAGCGAGGGGGGGGCTACAGATCAAAACGAAAAATTACGGTTCCATGCAGGGGGTCAGGATTTGAAGGGTTAGCTTCAGCCACTTAGTATGGTATTTGGCCGCCGACATTTTTGAAAACATGGCGTTACATGGTTGCAACTTCCGGCACCAGTTTTTACATGGTGATTGGTAGATGACAGCTCATGCACGAGTTTAGTGTTGGGCACGAGCGTCATCGCGCGTCCATGTTGGTTTGCATTTCTGGAAGACGACAAATAAAACAACTAACTACTTGGATTAAGCTACTGATACTTGACTTAATGCCTACATGGTTTAGGCTGTATTACCGGACTTTGTGGTAAATAAAAGAAATGTTAATGTGGTCATATTAGGCTATTATTTGCCGTATATGCGGGGTGCCAAGTAATTACCTTAAAGTAACTGACTATGACCATACACTTTGGCAGATGCATAGCAATGACCTATATCCAATTATTAGCCTACTCATTGCGTTGTGTATGAAGACTATTTTAAAACGCACAGGCTGTAGTTCTGTAGAACGCAACGTCTGGATCATATAACCTGTCTCCCCAAGTGATTTAAAACGAAACAAATGTCAATGACTTATTTCGTTTGCTTTCTTGCAACATTGACAAGATTAGGCTATGCATTTGATTTAAATGTTCAGGCTGCCAGTCGAGGCAAAAGCCAAATATCCAACAACAGTTGCAGACTCTATGCCTGCTCGAACCACAATACCCGAGGGATGTGCGCTTCTATCGGAAGTTTAACTTGCGTTGGCTTCATTTCGTCTGCCTGCAAATGTAGCCTAGGCTTAACAAGCTGCAAATTCACACTGGGTGCAGCAAAAATCCCAGCTATCCACACGTTTCTTACATACCATGTCTACTTAATTAATAGTCATTTTCGTTGGATAGCCTATTGCGTAATAGGCCTACAACCTGTCCAAATAGTATTTAGGGATCGATCATTATTTGTGAAGCCTAAAGTGACACAATATTGATTCGCATCGTTTATTATCACATATGAACATCACATTAAATAACCTAGGACTTCAGAGACAGGGCAAACTTTACCACCATTCCCAAAATGTTATCCCAACCAATTAAATGAATTTGCGCTTATAACGAGGTGAAGCGCGTTCCCGAACAACTTCTTTTCCTCTGAGGGAATGTCCAATCTTCATCAACGACATACCGTGGTACCTTACGTTGTCTCCGTCTGTAACGTGGAATCTAATAGGCTAATTCTAGCTGGTGCCGGAAACGAACACCCATGAAACGCCATTTTCGTAAAGATGGCTGCGGTCAATTTCATGTTTTTTTGGCTGAAGTGGCTAGCCTAGCATGGGCCATTGAAATTAATGGGGGCGGGACTTAGTCACTCTCTCCAGTTATATATAATACCTCCATGGTTCCATGCTATCCATGTGGGGTTACATGCCCACCAAGTTTTGTGTACCCAGTTTGTGGCCAGTTGGTGTATAGTAACATAAATTAATTTATTGTGTGGCCACCCATGAACGGAATTCCACGAAACTTGGCGTGCATACAGAGGATGTCATAATGATCCTGTACTTCCAATTTCGTGCAGTTTTGACTATGTTAGGTCACAGATACCTGCGATTACAACACCTCATTTTTACTTTTTTGTGTTTAACTAGGTGGCGCTATACATGAAATGAGTGGTTATGGAATGGGTTGACATGGCCCCTTGAGATTAACATACAAAAAAAAATGGTCCTCCTAAACCCTACGGTTCTCGAGATATTCACAGAAAACTGTGTCTGCCCTACCCTCCTTTCGGGGGGTCCAGTCCAGCGGGGGGGCAACAGATCAAAAACGAAAAATGATGGTTCCATGCTATCCATGTGGGGTTACATGCCCACCAAGTTTCGTGTACCCCGGTCTTTCAGTGTCCCGGGAATCATTGACGGAAATTTGGGCATGCGAAAAAGAAAAAAAAAAAAAAAAGAAAAAAAAAAAAACTGACTAAACCTATATGACCGCCGCTTCGCTGCGTGGCGGTCATAATAAGTACCTTCAGGGCGGAACAAGACCCCTCCGCTGAGCGTCGGGGTCCGGTTCACCCTGTCGGGACTTATTTTCCCAGTAATGACCGGCGTTCTATACATTATCCCTTACGTAACTGTAAGTGTGAATGTGTGTCACCACAACATATGTAGGACTGTACATGTGATCCACATAGCCCTGGATTAAAGAGAGATCTCCATTTAGAAAAAAAATAATAATATTAGCTTAACCCATGTTCAGGATACTTGCCCATGGTATCTCAGGACAAAGCCGTCTTTGTCCTTTAAATGTTCTTGACAGGTAGGCAGTGACATTCTTGACATTGCATTCCCATTATTATAAAATCACACTTGACTGCTTGTCACTAGGTGCTGTTTTGTCTCAGATTACAGATAAGTCAGGCATCATGTAATAAAAACTATGACAAACTATGATGGAAAGATTTGGTTCTGGATAATGTGCATTATTTGGACCAAAACATATTTTGCATGTACTTTAGAATGCTTTAATGTTTTGTCATACACACACATGCATACATACACACATCATACATACATATGAACTCAGACAAGTACAGATATGTAGATATGTTCCTAGACACATATGATTGCACACACACACACACACACACACACACACACTTCAAAACACTCACACAGACACACACACAGACACACACACACACACACACACCACACACAGACTCAGACACACACACATGCACACATGCACACACACACACAGTATTTTATGCTTTAATGTTTTGTCATACAAGATTCATTCAGAACTATGAACTATGAAATTACATAAGCTTTTTTATTTTCTGTCCTGACCTATTCTGAAATGAAGAAAACGTTTAGGTACTAATCTACTGACAATAAATTCAATTGCAACCTTTATCCAAGTTGTATAAACATCTGCGGTCTTTATGTTATATAGGCCTGCATTAGGTGCAATGTAAAACACTAATTGTTTGCATGTGCTGTCCTTACATGACCCTCAATGACCAATTTAAATTTAAACTAAGTGTTGGGACAAACCTTGTTCTTTTTGTATTTGCAAAGTATTAATGTTGTTTTATGTTAGTCTGTTTTTACATTGTAGGTTATTATTCTGTGACACCAAAGTATCACTGTAACTAGGCAAAATGAGGCAGGTCAACTTCTCGTGTACTTACCCTTGACATTTTCCTGACCATCCTTGTCCATCTTCATTATCCAGCTCGTCTTAGAGGAACAGTGTAAAAAGACATACGTAAGATAAAATCTATAAGCTTTTTTTGTCATGTTGAAAATACGCAATGTAGATGACCCTGCCCTGTAAATGGCATTTTGTTTGCATCCAGTTATATCCTGACGTTCAATAAGAAGCATGTACAATATACCATCATATAACAGAACGTCTCCCTCACTTCTTCCTGCATGTGTTCAGTTCAAGCTATCTATGCCGATATTACCCGCCCTTTAAAGTTGTCCATCACTCACTGTCTCTGGCTACACACACCTTCGGTAGCGAAGAGCTCCTAGTTCAGATATGAAGAACTCTTCCAGTTGCTTTCCAACAGCAATGGTTTTCTCGAACACTGGATTCAGATCATCTAAGGTTGTTCAACTTCACCAAAAAGGATAGCTATCGCTTCTCCTCTGACATAAAGCTGAGGCGTGTCTCCAAGGTTGCTCCATTTCACCAGAAATGATACCTATCTCTTCTCCGTTGACATAAAGCTGTGTAGTCTGTGTGTGTGTGGGCGTGTGTCTGTGTCAACATGCTGCTACAGTACATGAGCAGAACAATGCTGCAGGCATGTGTTTTGATAGAATAGCCACTTTGGACGCTTTGGAATTAGTTGATTGGCTGACTCAATGCAACTCCAGTCAGTTGGAAGGACCAGTTGGACGACATTGTGAATGGGTGAGCCTGCATTTGTGTTTTATAAAAGGCATGATGTGGCGCAATGATGTGGCATCATCAATGCTTAATTTCTCCATGGTCACATTTACACACACACACACACACACACACACACAGGGTGCGATTTGTGTAAAAACCAGAGGGGGGGATGATTTTGTACAAATAAGTTTGTAA